>NC_090925.1:66091497-66394527 GCF_040938575.1 Ambystoma mexicanum | reverse complement strand
AGAGCAGGCAGAGGCCTAGGGGGGACAGTTACAACAGCCTCACCCTCCTCTTCTGACTCTTCCTCAGAATCATCAACATTTTGCTCCATGTTAACTTCAATACTGTCATCTACAGTTGCTGGAGTGGTAGGTTCCTCTGAACCATCACCCAGACTTTGGTTAGCCAACAATCTTTCAATCAGCTCCATTTTCTTGCCCTTAGTCAGGAGATCCTTATGTTTACAGAGCACTCTTAAACAATCAGCAGTTTTGGCTGCAAGGGACTCTTGACTATAGCTTTCTATAACTGACATGTTAGAGGATTACTTTTTACAGTGCTAAGCTTTGTGGTTAGTTGCACTAAGGTATCTAAAGCACAATAAAATGTATACTCAATACAAATCCCACCGCTGTACACCAGTGTTAGGCAGAAACCTGTGCAGTTCCCTTGGGGAACACTGCAAAAGATTTAAGACTACAGGTATAGCAGTAAACCCACTTGGTAGCAGTCTGCACCACCCAGATTTACCTGGTAGCTGTGGCTGAGCAGTCAGACTTCCCTCAAGAAGAGTTAGGCAGTATGCAAAGTATACACAATATGTACCCAGACACAATAGTACAAGCAAACACTGACCAGAGCTTGGTTTCAAAAGTATATAGTTATTTATTTATAAAACACACATAAGTTGAAATCACTCTAGCAAAATATAGTAAAAACACTTCAAACACAGTTATAATGAAAGCAGTTCCAACCCTTACTCCTATCTAGACAACTCTAAGTTAACACCACATAATTAAAACAGAGGTGAGCGCTTAACGTTAGATGACACGCTAGTAGGTTCAAGAAAGGGGTAAAAAGAAACAGGAATGGGTTAAACACACCACTCTGAGGTCCAGAACACTTGCAATAGACTCAAAGAAGCACAAAGTCCCAGGTGAGCAAAAGTCACTAGGCAGGGCCCACTCTTAGAGTAGCCGGAGCGAAAATGTGCCCAAGATCACACTGTTGTTAAGGATTCAAAGTCTTGCAAAGAGTTAGAAAGAGTTTAGAGTGGCTTAAAAAGTTTAGCCAGGGTGTCCCAGGCACTCCCAGGTTCGAAAGCCGGGGGCTAAATCTACCCCGTACAGTCGGTAGCAAGGGAAGCCAGGCGGAACACGGTACCTTAAGCGGAAAGGATCCTCCAGCGGTGGCAGTTGTTCCAGGCAGTGGCAGCAAGGCTCGACGTCGGTCAAGGGAGAAGAAGTTCTCGCAGAAGAGCAGAAGAAGAAGGTCGTTGCACTGCCCGGGAAGAAACCAGCCGCGGAGTCCTCCGGTCAAAGGGTTGTACCGACTTTCGTGGTTGGGGTAAAAGTGGTGGGGTTCCGGTTGCCGGGGTGCTTGGCACTGGCAAGGCGGCCACGAGATACCTCGAGAAGCGAAAAGAAGGCGAAAACTGGTTGTCCCCACCAGTCAAGGGAAGGAGCCACTCCGTTAAGAGTTCTCCTCGGTCGTCGGGAAAAGTGGTGAGACGGTTCAGCAGGGCTCCACCGGGTGGTGTCGTCGAAGCAGGTCGGCTCAGCTCTTCCCTCGTCGGATTCTTGGTCCTGTGGCGACTTCTGAAGTTCCAGTCCCCAAAGCCCTGCTTTTATGCAGCAAACCCCCATTCACCCAGCCTAGCTGTCACTCAAACATGCTAAGTGGTGAGCCGACCGGCTCACCACTTGGGCCAATCAGGACGGAGTGCGACTTGAGTTACCAAGGTAACTCAGTCCAGGGTGCCTAAATCCCCCTCCACCCCTCCTAAGTACCCCAGACAGAGTGGCACCACTTTGGAGGGCTTCTGTGGGGAAGCCCGCCAAAAGTGGGACAAAGGGCTCCACTTTGGGTCAGAGTTACAGAGGCGAACACCAACGCCATTTTAGCATCAAGTTTTGGCAAAAAGTCCCAACCGGAGTTATAAAAATAAATATATAAACCGGCGGTATGTTTAAGGCTACCGTAAATAAATAATTAAATGTGTTAGCCTAAAACAATGGGAAATCCCATAGGAAAATATTCGCGGTCGAATATAAAACGTAGTTTCCACTGCCACCAGCCAAAACTCGATCAGGGGGGACGGAGACGTGCCCCCTCGACTAACAGACCCTGGGGCAATCGAATTGCCCCAGCCAGTACGTCCACAATATGATGGTTTGTACTGGTTCTGTTCAGGATCCAAGACTAGCAAAGTCTTTTGGTGACTTTACATGCCCTGGGAGACAGTAGTCAGTCCCAGGGTATGGAGTCTATGTTGGGGAGTCCCTAGGACACCCCTGGGTCACGGCACAGAGGGTGCTGTGTAACCCACATCACAAAAATACATGAGGCCCTATGGGGTAAAAGACCCCATAGCCCATTCAACACAAGGTTTAACCAAGAAAACACACTTCAACATGTCCAAGAGTGAGGGTAAAAGAGTCTCACTCTTGGCAGGAGAAAAAAAGAAACCCCAGAAATCCAGCAAAGCTGCTGGGGGACTCACTAGGTAGGGAAATTCAGCCTAAACAGAGAATTCTCCCTAACAACCACCATCTGCAAAATCCTTACAGGACCATGAGGGGCGGCTGAGCCGCATGGAGGGGCGGCAGCTGGCCATGTACGACATGGTGAAACAATACCTTGCCGAAAAGGAAGCCACACGCTGGGCCAATCAAGAGAACACCCAGGCAGTTTACCGTGCCGTATACTGTGTGGCCAAGCAGGTGCGTGAGGGCATAGCAGCCATGACGCAGGCTGTCAACCAGTTGGCTGCCACCATGGCCCAATCTCATCCTGCCTCATCTGACCCACAACCCCCACCATTGGCAAGCACAAACCCGGCCAGCTCGACACAGACAAGCCCTGTGCGCAGGTCCATGTGCAGTTGCGCAGTTGGTGGAACAACCGCCTCCATCTAAAAGGGGGCGTTAGTTGGCTGAGACACCTGGACATGTCAGGAGGGAGTACAGTAGAACTCGATTTGGGTGCTGGGGGCATGGGTGTGTAGGGGTGTTGGGACATGGGGTGTGGGGGGCGTGGGTGTGTGGGGTGTTGGGCTATCTGGGGTGTGGGACATGGGTGTGTGGGGCCGTTGGGCCATGGGGGTTGGGGTGGGGTGGATTTGTGGGGGTGTTAGGGGATTTTGGGGGTGGGAGTGGTGGGCGTGGGGGTGTTGGGTCATGGGGGGTGGGGATCAGGGGCATGGGTGTGTGGGGGTGTTGGGCCATGTGGGTGGGGTGGTAGTTTGTAGTATGTCAAGGGTAGAGGTCAATGTTGATTAAAGTACATAGTTGTCATTGCATTAATACACCTGATGAGATTATGAAAAACACGTGACTGGACCTTGCTTTTTGAGTGTGTGTCAATTTATTTTTCATCAGTGCCCACTGTCCAGTGTCCCCCATTCCCAGTGCCCAGTGTCCCCCATTCCCAGTGCACAGTGCCCCCCATTCCCAGTGCCTTGTGTGACCCAGTCCATCAAAAATTGTGTGCAAAGATTGGCGCACAGCACATCCTTCATGCACATTGTGACGTGGCCGATGTGCAGCATCTTCTCCATCATTCTCCTCATCATCCGGTGGAATTTGGTCAATGTCAGGGGGCGGGGTACGTTGCGCCGGGTGCAGATGTGCAGCATGGCACATACCAATACAATCTTGCCCACCTTCTCAGGCCCGTACATGAGTGCCCCACCCGACCTGCTGAGGCAGCAAAACCATGCCTTCAACAGCCCGAGTGCGTGCACGTGCATGATTGTAGTCCTCTTCATGCCTGTTGAGTGGATGCCTGACAGCGGCGAGGAGCCACGGCTTCATGGGATACCCAGCATCACATGCAAGGGAGCAAAAGACATTTTGATTGTGAGTATTTTTGGCATTCCTTGAGTGCACGAGCTGTACATTGTTCATGGCCAAATGCAAGAGATTTTCACTGCCAGTTATTGCCATTTCATCAGAGTAAAAATTCAGATCGGTGTACTTGGTGTTAATCCATGGTGGCTAAGCATGGGTAAAGTTCACAGCTTAGGGACCTTGGCATCCGATACAGCACTCACACAGATGAGGTCAGAAGGTCCATGATGTAGTCACATGTGATGGGTGTGTGGCAGAGGATGAATCAGATTGCATGTACAGCACTGTATGATGCATTTGCCTGATGTCCGACATGATACATGTAGGTTTGGCCATCATGCTTTCGACTACTTGATGATGCCATGCCCATGTCCATCAACTTCACCCACGTGACCATGGCACAATTGAATTGGTGGTATTGTCTGCCTGTGTAGGGATACGTTCCTTTGATGTAGACTACTTGATGAAATCTATTTTCTACATCCATGTGACTTCGGATTTTTAAGTGTCCCTTCAGCTGCACAGAATGGCATGGTGGTCTATGGTGTTCCTGTCGGGCAGGGGCAGTGAGGGGATTCCCTGAGAGGCTTTTACTTTCGGCACAGTCATGGCTGCATGGCCTGTGATGTGCTTTGCGGCGTTCATGTGAATTCTGCTTTGTGACGGCAGGATGGTGCACTGTGGTACCTGTGGCTCCGGTCTGATGATGTACCATGTGCATGTGCAGGGGTGGGCGCTGTGTTTGTTGTTACCATTTATGCATTGCTGTGCAGTCATGGCACGTCTGCATCCATTGTTAGCCTCGTGCATTCTGTGGAAATCATTTGGGTAACAGTTCTTGGCACCCAGGACGGAGTACAAACCCCCAACGATACCCCCCATGGCCCAGACAGCAGACAGGTTGCATATGCCTCTGGTCCCCCCGCCCCAACAACACCCCCCGTGGCCCTGTGGTCAGACTTACCCAGCAGCCAGGCACGTTGTGCGGCATGTCATTCCATGTAGCAGGAAAGTGGGAAGTTCTGCATCACCATTGCATCATGCGTGGATCCAGGGAATCTAGTACAGCAATGCATAATTATCTTGCTTGCATCACACACCATCTGGACATTGAGGGAGTGATATAGCTTCCGGTTGCGGTACACCACCTCCATGGCATGCCAGACTACCAGCTCCACATAGGTGCAGTCGAGGACATCAATGACGTTTGGCATGCCTGCCAATGCATAGAATGCAATTTTGGTAGCATTCACCTCCTCCGCAGTCCGTGGTAGGGATTTGTGGGCCCTTGCGTGCTTCAGGAGTGCATCCAGCACCTGGTTTAGCACACAGGAGAAACATGGTTGTGAGATGCCATGCAGCTGCCCCACTGTGTGCTGGTAGGGGCCTGTGGCCAGGAAGTGGAGCACTGACACTACCTTCAGCCGTGCTGATTATGTGTACCTGTGGCAGGTCTGCTCACAGCAGATTGCTAATAACTGCTGCCCCGCGATGCAGGTGTTAGCGGCATTATTGAGACCCTTCATACCGGCATCTGGTAAGTGCATGTTCGTGCAACTCGTAATGTGCCCTACAATGCAGCATGCCGGTGTTACAGGCACGGCCGACGCGTGTCCGCACATATTCCGGTAAGGTGGTGCCCGGTCATAGCGGGTCCTTGGCGATGCCGGTAACGCCGGCATTGCGAGTTGTAATACGCTGGTCCCGTAAACGATGCCGGTATTACCGTACCAGCATCGTTTTTGCCAGACCGCCAAACTCGTTAATGAGGAGACGGTGGATGAACATAAGGAGGCACGACATGAGGGGGAGGATGTCTACCAGTCTAGATGAGATTGGTGCAGACAGAGAGTCACTCGACGAGTACCTGAAGAGGGTGGACAAATACTTTGGCCCTCATCATGAGTTGGGTGGAAATACAGAGGGAATTAGCAGACTTACCATTACCGTTGTGTTGTAAGGTGGAATTACTACCATATCAAAACTTGACAGGAGCGCACATACACAACTGATAGGCAGAATTACCGCTGTGAATGAGTATCCAATGGTATTTCGACCCGGAATCAGCAGAATTACCATTACCGCTGTACATTCAGTGTTAATTATGTTGGGGAGGAGGTAGCGCCTTTGTCTAGCGCCTACCTGCACCCTCAAGCGCTTTACAACTAGACAAGATTTCTGAGCACTATAGCACTGAGAAAGCTTTTTTCATGCAAAAATAATCACACAAAGGCGTGGCCAGTCACTAAATAAAAATTGTTAGGATTGAAATATAAGTGCAAACAACTATGTAGATGCATACATTTGTAAAACTGTTAAATTGTAGCTAGCTTTGCTGAAAGCACACAGTGGTTTCAGGCTGTGCTTAATATAGACTACTGGCAGGCTGGTAGAGAGCACGAGGTAACTCAGCAGCCGTTCCTGTCAAACAAAAGCCAATGGAGACTAAAAAAGATTCAGCACGACATTCAGTACTAGGAAAACAAGGGGTTTTTGTAGGAATTACTGGACCACATCAAATATAATTACGTTGCATAAGTGTTGAGAGAATGGCGGGAAGATGTGTTTATGTATGAATGTTTATAACATAGTAAATTATCCTAAACAAAAGCAACAAAGTATTCCTGCATATGCAGCATAATGTTATGTAGCTTGTCCCAAAATGGAAACTGCCCAAAAAACACTGCAGACTCTGCAGCGTCCCTTGTATGGCAAGAAGAACAGTTTTGAAGGAGCTCTGCTAGTATCCAGTGACCAAGACAAGAGTATTTAAGCTCCACGCCCAGCACCAGTCTTCAGGACCTGGAAGCCAGCTAAGGATGACAGAATGCTGGTCAGAAATGGCAGAGTTCTCAGCCATTTCCCCAATCCTCATGATCTGTAAAGATTAAAGTTTTGGTATAGCTTGCAAGATAGACTCATGGCTTTTAATTCCCTACAGGGGTGCATTTACTCTTGTTTATGGTGATTATGGGTCCCTGTTCTTAGGGAGCACCCCTGTAACTTGGGGTTCGCTTTCAGTGGTGACCCCGACATGATTTCAGTCTTCCCCCATACTTTGCGAAGCCCCAGGCCAAGTCAGCCACGCCAACTATAGTGACCGGTCCCCTAAATAAAAAAACACATGTTTCCTGAGTGGTTTTAGTAGAAGCCATTTTAAAAGAAATCCTCTCCGCTCACTGAAGCAGGGTGTGACTCCAGAAAGACAGGCCAGCATGGGACTTTGTAACAGAGGAAACTCGAGTGAACAACGCCCATGTGAATATATACTCTTACAAGTGATAACAAAATGGGAACATGTATGTATGGTATTATGGTGATGTGAACAGTATTTTGGTGATGTGAACGGTATTATGGTGATGTGAAAGATATTATGGTGATGTGAAAGATATTGTACGAGGAATAAGGACTTGGTGATGTATAACGGCATAGGACTTTTGGTAATGTAGTATTGGTGATGAAGTATAAAATAGGACTTTTGGTGATAAGAAATAAGATTGGATAAAAAGTGGGTCATGTATTGAAATGTTCACGTATTTCAGTTTTTTTATATTTTATAATGGAAAGGGAAGGAAAGGGATCCCCAGTTTCTAAGGACTGGGATGGAAGGGATCCTCAGCCGCTATAAACAGGTTGAGAAGGTAGTACTAGTACTACACATTATTCTTCTTATGATGATAAAAGCAATAAGTGGTATTACGTCGTGGCTCGGTATAAGGAATGAGCCTGGATCTTAGTCCATTCTTTATATTTTCTCTTGATGTCTTTTGTGGTAAAAAAGGAAGAAAGGTGGATGAGTCGCGGTGTGTGTGTGGGTGAAATCAAAGTTAAGAAAGTGAAAAGGGGTGGGGAGAAAGTGGGTTTATCTATATTTTTGAAGCATGTGCAGCATAGCAGTAGGGTTTAACGGAAGCATTAGGGACGAGCCCAACATTATGGAGGACGAAACGTCAATAAAACATGTGCATAGGGTTGTGCCACTGTATTGTGACAGAATAAATAAACAATTGATAGTAGAAAAAAAGGAAGGGGTGATGTCCTGCTCCTGGCCAGAGCAGCGCTCCCATAACAGAAACATGCTAGAAAAAATGTCCATCTTTGTAGCAGCAAAATATGAAGGGAACGAGTCCCAAAAAAGAGAAGAGATTCTAGATCTCTGTAAATTAGTTGAGGATATGGGAGATCAGGAAGGTGAAAAAGAGATCCAATGTAAGGGGATATACCCCGGAACACCTAAACCTGTATGGTATAAACACCCAGTCTATAAACCTCCAGATGTAGAGAGAGTGTCAACAGGATTAGCTGGATTAGCAACTAGGATAGGGGACTCAAGAGCTTTTGCACCGCCATATAACCCATCTCCAACCTCTTATGCCTGTAGCATTAGTGTACCCAGAGGGTCCCAAGTAGACATTGACAATGAGCTAAGAGCATTGCAGGAAAGGTTGGTCAGGTTACAAGAACCTGAAGAAGTATCACCAGAAATAAGGGTACTGGTGCAGAAAACAGGGGATTGGAATTCAGGAGATTTTTTGTTTAGGTTTAACCCTGGGGCAATAAGAAATGTTTGTTTTGAAAAAGATGATGGGCAGAGGGTATGGGTGGTCCTGGGACAAGAAGAAGAACAAGCAAGGGATAATGAAGTGGAAGATCAAGGTGGTAGAAATAATGAAGAGGCAAGGCAAGAAAGAGATCAAGGATAGGAGGCAGTGAGAAACCCGTCCTTGCCATAAGAGGCAGTGGGGAGGGACAGACCAAGAAATAGACCAGATTTAATCATGGTAGTACAAGATCAGAAGAATACTAAAGGGGTAGAAAACAAAATAGATATGCAGATGCCTATAATCGATAAAGAAGTAGGGATAATGCTGTATGTGCTATGGCCTCAAAAGAACAAAAATTATTTGACTAAAGCTCTCCCCCAACTTATACACGGAGCTAGTAAATGGATCTATGAATCTGAAAAACAAACAGCAGGGTAGCCTTAGCACTAGGAGACTTTAAGGGTTTACTGGTCACCATAGTTGGGGACCAGGCTAGGGACATATGGGCAAGGGCTGGGGTAAGTCTTGCAGATAATGGACATGATGGAGCAGCCTTTGATGAGGTAAGGGCAAGGGTATGGGCTGCCCTACGAAGGATGTACCCAGATACCCCTGACTTACATTATTTAATGCAGTGCACAATGGGTGATGATGAGGACCCAGTTAGGTTTATTCTTAAATTACAGGAAATATGGAGAGTTGAGACAGTACAATGTTTCTATTTTATTGTAAAGAGGGGACTCCCAAAAGAGGAAGGCACTAGATAAAATTGTGGGAATTGAAGCCAAAGGGTGTGCAGCAATACAAAGTATAATAGTCCACAATTGTAAGAGAATCAAGGAGCGGGACAGGGAGACAGCTCAGAAGCGGGAAATTGACAAGGCAAAACTAGTGGAAAAGAAACTAAATAAGGTTGTCGTTCAAACACCATTAAAGGCACTGGCTCAGGGGGAAAGGACAGGAGATACTCAACAAATTGGGAATGCCATACTGCGGGACTATGGGGTGAAGGGGTCAGGGACAATGGGGCGGTGGGACAGTACCCCAAACCCACAGTTGCAATATGAAGGAGCACCAAGGAGAAAAGGAGGATTTCGAGGAACAAGAGCAGGAGGCTTTGGGAGGATAGGGCCTCAGGGAGGAGGATTGGGAACATCACAGTTCTGGTGTTGCAGGAAATGGGTGAATTTCGCAGGGGAATGCAGGAACAGGCCTGGGATGAGATTTAATTATGGGCCATCACCTTCAGGGCAGGGTTTCGAAGGGCCTCAAGGAAGGAGACAACAGCAATTTGGCGAGGGGGGCAAAATTCAGTTCCCTTATGGGGCTGGCAGGCAAGGGCAGCATGGGCAACAGCTACAGTAGGGTGAGGGAACACAGTTTAACAGAATGGCAGGGTGAACAGGTGGCCCATTCCAAGGAGTTATAATGATAGGGCGGCCCTTTTTCATTCCCCAGGACAAATACATATTCAGATTAGGACACCTCACAGAAAGCACTTGCATGTCCAATCCTCTTGATAACTGCACACCCTGAAGAGGAGCCCTTGGTGGAGGAGGAAATAGGAAACAGACAATTCATATTTATGGTAGATTCAGGTGCAACCAAATCATGTATCATGGAGGGGGACTTTCCATTATCAGGTAAAACTCTTTACATGCAGGGATTCTCTGGGACTATTTCTACAGTTACATATACTAAGGAACTGGATATAAAGTGGGAGGGGAGGTAGTACAAGCCCGCTTGTTATATTCAGAGAGTTCCCCTGTGAACTTGTTGGGTAGGGATCTGCTCAGTAAACTAAAGAAAAATGTATCAGTCACAGATCAAGGGGTAGTGTGTACCACTCCAGGGATGTGTGTAACTCAAGCAATGGTAATAATCAATGCAATAGTAAGGGAGTCAGTAGTACATGGGGTTCCTGTGGTCCAAAATATATATTTTTTGTTATGGTATTAAGGTACTAGTAAATGTAGTGCCTCAAAATGTGACAAAATGTTGACAAGTACCTACGGATTGTATTTTCCAACCCATGGTGCCACCCGAGATGGTGGCTGGGACAATATTGTCCTTAGATTTGCAAGGACTAGTAATGTCAGAAAACAAGTTGTCCTGACTGGAACAGACCAGGACGGGTGCGAGTGGCGCACAATATTATGTATAGACCCAACAGTGTGATTAAAGGAAATGACAGATAAGGCGTTATTTGAAAACAGTCAGCAAAATGGGGAGATTATTTTGGGAATCTGCATTCCCTGTGATATCATGGTGCGGTATAGGGAGGTACAGTGCCCCCTGATGGCAGTGGTAACTCAGATGTTTTTATTTTTTGAGGAGGACATGCGATGTGCCAACACAATTATGGACTGTTAATTTTATTTTATGTATTAAATTTGTATAGTGCGCACACAGCCCAAGGGCATCGAGGCGCTGTTGCTTTGGGGAGCTTAGTTACAGGGGGGTGCAGCTGGGAAATGCATTTACAAGTTTGTACATTCATACAATAGTGTGCAAAGTCAAAGTCTCTTGATGGGAGTACAGACTAAGAAATACATTAGGGGTAAGTCAGGCTGGGCTGATGATGATTGTTGTACACATTATGTAAAGAGCACAGTTTTCAAGGCCTTGCAGAAAGCCATGAGGGATGCCTCGCCCGGTTCAGAAATCCACACGATGTTGGGTTACTGTGACCCCTCTACAGATTACATTGAAGTAAGGTGCTTAGCACAAATCATCCAGTATGTGGATGATCGGTTGGGATGCAGTGAAAATGAACATCAGTGCAGGAGGGATTCTGTTGCATTATTGTAATTGCTGGCTCACAAAGGGTACAAGGCGGGTAAAAAGAAGCTACAATACTACCAACAAGAGGGACTATACTTGGGACAGCTCATTTTTGCAATGGTAAAATATTATTTTTTTTTTAAATTAGCAGATAGGGCGGCGGCAGTACGCACCGCCCCTAGGGTCAGTACTGTGAAGGAAATGTAGCAGTTTTTTGGGCTTATGCAATTATTGTATGGCATGGATCCTAGACTGCCCAGTCTACAAAAGGCCACTCTTACAAAGTCTCAGGGAAGGACAGAGGACTTAAAAGTACATTTGAATGGACTGACAAAATGACTAGAAAATTTGAGGACTTAAGCTATTTGCATGGCCCCTGTTTTAGCAACTCCGGATTGTATACAGGAGTTTTATTTATTTTCCCACTCTGATGAACGGCTCATGCATTGACGGAAGGAGACATATTGGGCCTGATTCATGGAAGTGATTTATAATGGCACAATCCCATAGAACATTGTTCTGTGAATCAGGCCCCTTATAGGTTGATGGGTCATAAATAATTGACATGGGGACGGGACGGAAGCACACAGGGCCGGTAGTAGCATGCGGTAAAGGGGGGGAGAAATAGTGACCACCCCTGTAGAAAGCAAGACCATAGTTCCATATACAGCACTGCTCATATTACAACTGATCAGCCCCAGGTTTAAAGGTCCATTTAAGGTGGTGTTCTGTACTCCTCTCGCCGTCCATACGAAGGAGTTAGATGTTGGGTGCATCTCTCGGATGTCCAAAGAACAGCTGAGACTAGGCAAAGTTTTAGATTTTTGAGGGGTGCATTTACTCTGGTTTATGGTGATTATGGGTCCCCTGTATTTAAGGGGTGCCCCTGTAAATTGGGGTTCGCTTTCAATTCCACTGGCGTAATTCCCACCAGTGGAAATAGCATCATCGCCAGAACGGGAAGCATGGCGGTGGCATCTTGAAAAATACAGTCTAATCTGAATCTCGTATTTCTTAGTGCCACACGGACACCCTACTAAACACAGTTATGTCAGAGGAAAAGGGAACGCCTAAAATGACTGTGATGAAGCAGTGAAAGCAGACATCCTGCCAAGCAGGTGTGTGCTCAAAATCTCCATAGGCAACAAGAGCATAGTCCATAATTGTTGGGTCGTGCAAGACGTCACTGCCGGCTTTTACTTAGGCAGTGACATTCTCAATCGCTTTGCCATTAGTTTGGACCTAATAAACTTCAAAGCTTGGTCCCGATTAGCGGATAATCCCATGGGCTTTGATGATCCAGAGAAAGCATTTAGGTCAGCTCAATTGCTACCTTATGTTTAATTCTTCAAATAAACCTTTTAATTTGCAAAAGAAACCTACTTCTTGGCTCAGTGAGTTCAGGGGGATTCAAAGAGAGGGGCGTTATATAAGGGTTCATCATCCAGATTTAAAAAACTTTGACATAAAAATATATAAATAAGGGCTTCCATTGGGCATCCCATCCTAAGCATTGACTTAGTTGGAGTGCTGGATTGAAGTCACTTACAAAAACATCTTTATATGTTTGCATCGATCAAGGTGACTTTGGGGCCCAGTTCTCTGATTCAACTGCATAAGACTGATCATCATACAAGTTTGCAAAATGCAATGACCATATTACTGGTGGGATCGGGTTAATTTGGAGAGATATTTGAGGAGTTTCCATGGCTCTTAGAATTGCTTCTGCATCATGCTATGGAATCATGGCCCGTATGTCCCCTCAGCCATTGGGAGTAATTCAGTTTGATCTTTGCTCTCTGACAACAAAGGTTGTGTATCTCCTTTCTCATGAATCTTTTTCTTGAGAAAATGTCCACATCATAAATATGTTTGTGATTAAAGGACAGTGCTTTTATTACCGGGTTCGGACAAACTGTAAAACCGTCCATAACTGGGTACGTAATGTGCCATGTTTCCTGTAACAAAATGATAGCATGTTTCCTAACTTGATCCAAATCAGATTGCAACAGGTGAGAAAACACTCCAGTATTGCATACCAATATAGAGATCGGCAGTTTTTGATCCCTCCACCACCTAATTCTGCAAATGTGTGTTTGAGAGAATTCCTGCAACCATGACCAAGCATTAGGGGCTTGAAGCACTACCCTCCAGGGCCCTCCCTCAATGAACGATTCTGTAATTATGAAAGAGGGATAACCTCTTGATTGCGTAATATCAAGAGTAAGAGCCTTCGGATTAGAAGTTCAGCATGTCATCTGAAATTGCCATTTTAACCGCTTAACCCGAAGGGAGAAATAAAGAAACCATTTGGAAAATTAACTTTGACATCATTCTAGATCCAATGTGTAACAGGACAACATCCAGTCTGTCTTTCCATATGAACTCTACCTGCTCAATATCGCCACATAGTATAATGCGAAGGGCAGGGATAGCCCATACTAGTTTTAAAACATTAGCACCAGTCAGAATCATTGGGTCTAAGAGCACACAGATTCACCAAAGACCTCTTTGTTACGAGGAACTGCACCTTGAGATTTTCAAGCCCCCACTTTTAGCTGTTGTTTATTTGGATCCAGAGTGTAATATTCCGCCTCTGGCCCTAATCTGTGCCTTGTAAATGCTGGGCCACTATTAGGTAGTATACCATGTGTTACTTCTGGAACTAAATTAGGTGTAAACCAAGTTAAACTTACCCGGCAAACCTACAAAAATAGGAGGAAAAGCCGGCAGAGGTAAATAATCGGCGGCTCTAATGAATGAGACACTTGGGTAGATGTCATTACTCTTATAAGGGAAGCACTCATACTTCTTAAAATAGTATCATTTGCGTTACAGGGAAGATTCAACAAAATATCCATATTCTCATCATGTTCAATCACTGCCGAAGATTCGGCCATTATGAATACTTGTCTCTTCCTATGGCCTTTCTTGCCTCCCAGATTAGAAGGACTACTGGTGGCATGAACAGCCATTTTAAAATGTTCCTTGAGCCTGTGGAAGTTGATCTTGGAGCATTATTTTTAAATGTTTTGTTTTTTTCCCCTATCTAGCCGCTCAGCTACATACATTTCTCCTATGCATGAGTATAGAAAAATGCTGAAAAAGGGTCTTCCACAGATTTTTCTAGACTGAATACTGGGGACGATACAGAATTAGATTCTGATACCGCCTGTATTTCAGTTTGTTCCAGTAGAGGTAACAAACTCCTTGCCCATCATTTGATTGTGTCACAGTACCTGTCTCCCGACCCAAAGTAGAGCAGAGTACTCCTTCTGGCACCTATTTTTTTTTAGAAAAGCCATATTGCCTTGACAAGTAGGTGTAATAAAACCTTCTATTTAAAAACAAACTGTGTTAAAAGTATAGACATTGTAGCCGCCTGATCAGACAGTGTGGCGTTAAGTGCCTCAGATAGATTTACTAGAGTAATAAAAGCAACATTCAAAGAAGGGAACGAGGACTGTGGAACATTAGGCAACATGTAATCTCCCTGTAGCATTGATTGCTCAGGACAAGATGGATTTCCTGACAATGATTAAAAGGGGCCCTCAATGCTGGGTGAGGAGTTCCCGTATAGTTCCATTGACTGCGATAACGCGGGAGTCAGGATTGTCAGTTTGAATTGTCAGTGACTTCTCATCACACACCCTAATTATTGCTGAAAGTCGTTTAGAGAGTAGGGGTGCCCGCCTGGCTATCTTTAATGCTGCATAAGTCATGGCATTTAAAGGTGTATCCACCATCGCTGCTATCTTTTCCAAGGAGTCTGCTACTTGACACTCCAATAAAGCAGATGTTTTAGAAATGGCATGTTACATTGATTCTGCTTCCATTGCTCCCCGAACCAATGCTGAGTCAGATATAACCTCATCTTCCATCTCCTGAGGAGTAGACAATGGAGCTTGTGATAAAGTTATTACCGGAAAAAACATAGTTATTCATGGTGTAGATGTAGTTGGGCAAATGTCTTTTTTTGTATGCCGCCATAGAAATGGCTCTCATAGAGGCCGTAGACAGCTGTTCACTTGTCTGCACATGTGTGACAGGCACCTGTTCTGAAGCCATACATTGGTCGCCATACAATGGGTATCAGTTTCTATAACAAGTAATGGAATAGGCACAGCGCGCATTTCCACAACAACAGAATTGCCCGCTGCAGCCGGCAAGCCTGATTCACTCCTTGTGCTGGTGAAAGCCATACCGCTATCACAGAGCTCCAAAGCAGTCTCACTGGACATCAGTGGAGACAGCCAAATGGAAATAATAAAGTGAAGGCAGAGAGAAATGTACCAAGAAAATCACGCTGGCAGCTTTGTCTGCCTTTTACTGCCTGTGACTGCCACTTCTGTCCCCACTTCTGTGCTGGTGCTCCGTGCCTGTAGTGGATTTTTATATCTGCTTTGAATTAAAGAGCCCCCTCCACAAAAGACAGCAATTTACTCCAACATGAAGAAACTCACAGTAGCTGCCTGTGACTGCCACTTGTGATGCTAATTCTGCGCCGGTGCTCAGTGCCTGCAGTGGATTTACATAACTGATTTGAATCAAAGTACCCGCTCCACAAAAAGCAGCAATTTAGTCCATAGTGAAGAAACTCGCAGTAGTAGCCTGTGACTGCCACTTCTGTCACTACCTCTTCACTGGCGCTCTGCGCCTTAAGTGGTTTTATATAGCTGATTTGAATTAAAGTACCTGCTCCACAAAAGGCAGCAATTTAGTCCATAGTGAAGAAACCTGAAGTAGCTGCCTGTGACGCCCTGTCTGTTGCCACTTCCGCACCAATGGGGAAGTCGTGTGCACAGCTCAGCATCAGACATGGTTGTGAATGACAGGGTTTTTGGAATGAAGCCACAGGGGAGTTGCGATCCAGTGATTTTGGAAGGGGAGGTGCATTGACTAAGGCCTCATAATTTTCATTTGGGGTTGGTTTCTGCAGACAATGGTTACATTGATTCTGCTGCCTTTTCAATTGGCAGGACATTGCCTGTCTCGTGCTTTCAGAAATTGTCTGCGTGTGAAAAGATTAGTTGCTCTGACCTAGAAGTTCAACTCACACAATATCCAGGGTTCCCGGGCCAAACATGCACTGCACTAATTGCATTTACAACGTGTATCTCCTCAGCACAACTTGACAATCTCAGTAGTAGCACATCGGAACTCTCCCTTGCACATGTTTTACAAACTACCTTAGTGGTGCAATGCTGGTAATGATTGCTGAATAATTCATGGCACAGCTTCAAATGGTCTTTATTAACACTGTGTCAGTGGCAGCAGCTATGCAATCTCTGCACCGATCTATGATCTCACAATGTACTCATTGGTGAAGTTCTCCCTCTGGTGTAACTGCTTGAGCTATACCTGTCTAACATGTTGAGGCGAGAAGCCTTGCCAGGCAATGCAGTTGAGGCACCTGTTTTCATCTTTACATAGTGATCTATGGGTAGTTAGATTTAAAGGTATCATTGTGTGCCTCCTTACCTCCTGCCGGTAAACACATTTCAAGGAAATTGGAGGACTCGCAGCAAATATCACAAGGATGAGCACTGTGCAAATGTGAAAGGATGCTTTGCTGAAGCTCTTACAGCTGCAAGTGGAGGAAGAACGAATGCAGCAAGAAGACCATAAACTAATCGACATTCTTCCAACTACACAATGGTACTGTCAAGGGCAACCCTTAACTTACACCTGTTAACAGCTCTGTGAGAAGTGTGGGTGCAACCCTCAGGTAGAGGATTATAGGGTACACACCCCTCAGGGACTCACACAAGATCAGTTAGAAAAGACACTTCTGTGGACCAGTATCTGCTCACATGCTTTGTGACTATCTACTATATTCCTTACCTGCTGATCCAGCACAATATTGGTACAGCAAGATTTCAGTCTGACCTGTGCCACTTGTATGAGTTGCCATTCAACTGCTAAGCTGCCACCTTGCAAGTCTGCATTCAGAGAGAGATTTTAGTAGTCAGGGCTATTTTCCGGAACTGCATGATGAGCAATATGGCATTGCATTTTGTGGCAGTGAAGTTTCTGAGCCCTATTATAGCATTTTCAAAAATTCTCAGGCCCTCCCAAATAGTGCTGCCACCCCATACATTTATTGGGGTTTACTACAATGTGCAGTCACCCATTAAAAATGCATATGTCTCTCCCACACAGCACATCCACCTCTTAAATTTCATTGGCTCTCCAACAGAGTACAGCCACCCCTTGAATTTCATGGGCTCGCCAACAGGCTAAGCCACTCCATAATTTTCACATGCACTCCCACAAATCTCTCCCACTGTCATGTGTGGGAAATCATGCAGAACCAGCCTTTAATCCATTCAACCTCTGTGCATACCCATCTCTTCTGCGAGCTACCACAGGAGGATGTGACCTTTATGCCCCTGCCAGGACATAGCCTTCCCAAAAGTGCCTAAGATCCTCCATGACCACATATGAGCCCAGAGTTTACCCTACTAGCGTTATTAGGCCTGCACAACATGCAGACAATAGAACTTCCCTCCCAACAACCTGTGTATGTGTTTAATCCACACACGCGTCAATCACCATGGCGACAGAATGAACGGACTACATCTATGCGCGCTCCCAATACATTGGGTTCCTAACAGAACGCTGGAAGTTAGATAGCCACAACCTTGTATCCACTACAACAGTGTACAGGGTGGGGTGATCACATTATGGACCACAACGGCAGTTGTAGGTCCCAAGTGAATGCTTGTTTATGCTATTCACACATCGAGAGCCACGACGCCTGCGCCTAGTCACAATATTAATCTAGCTGCCTAGCAACCACTAATCCACAAGGGATGCACGGACCGATTCTCTGACACAGGAGAACACATCTGACATGCCGATAAGAAAACCAGCCCCCCCCTCTGTTTCAAATACTCATGATTCGCTCGCATCCATTACATTACACAGGCCCCAGTACAGATCCCATTCCCTTTTTCCAACAGAACGACTGAGGCTATACCAAAAGAACAAGCAGATCTCAACCGCCCACTAGTGAGTGACAGGACAACGCATGTTACATATAGGTAAACACACAGGAGCCTAGTGACAAGTCTCATGATCACAGATCAATAGTGCATCACCACAACACGTTTTCTACGTCTAAGGGAGGCCGCCCTCCACCTTTCCTGACTCCCCAGCTTCGTGCCACACTGAACCATTGATTGGTGCACTCAAGCTGTCCTAAAACAGCAGTCTACACTTCTGAACTCCAACCTGCTCTAAGAAAGGGAAGGCCACCAAAGTCAGTGTGCAATATGGTACACTTTAAAGCCCCATAACATTTTAACCTTCAATAGCCAGCCAGTCTGTTTTTTTTTTAGCCCAGAGTTTGTTTATACTAAAAAATAGGCTGACCAATAAGGCCATATGCAGGTCTTACGTATCAATCCATCTTCTCTTTCAACACAGAGACACACAATCTGTGGCCCAGATGAAGGCAACAACACACCCTGCCGAAACATCACTGGATGAGACAAGATACACCATTTTTAGCGCCTAAGCATAATTGCAGCTAATGACTTGAGACGTCGACCAACCCAGGATTGGTTATTGTTTGTATAATATAGTGAAACACAGTAAAAGAAATGCTAAATGTTGACCAGCTAATATCTATGCAACAGGACATTTAGGTTGCTATAGTGTCACAGACATTGCTACAACAAGGAAAACAAATGCAGGTGCCTATGTGACTAATCCAAGGCACCACAGGATAAACACTGTTTAATTTGTTTCAACACTGTTTTCCTTATTTTTCTCTTTTTTGATTTCTGATTTTTGAATTTTGCATTTGAGCTCAGAGTTGTTAAAACCCAGAAATAGAAGGCCCTAACAGTAACTTGAAATCGCTAATGGGTCTATGCATTATTCTGACTACAGATGTATTGTAAATGCATTATGAATACGAGCAAGGTATATTGTTGTGCAATAATCTTTCCACCTTTCTAAATCAATGTGTATGTCATTTTATTCACCCCGTTTACATGTTTAAACCATTGTTTTTTTTCTGAAAACATAGCACCCAGAGAAATGATTGTGGTAATGCTTTGGAAATGTTGTGAAAAAAATAAACAGGGCTAATTCAAAACGCCCAAGAAAAACAATTATTACAAAAATAGAAATATCCAGACTATTGATACTTGAAGGTTGGGAGGGATTTAAGCACCTCCCACCAATAAACTTAAGAACATGCAGGACTGATGTATGTTGAATTCCAAAGTGGCAGAACACCTCCAGTTACAGAATTACTTGTTCGCCCATCGGTCCTCCCACCATAGGGCCACACTTCTGTTAAAAAAAGAGGTGGAGAAGACAACAAAAGTCTCCTGCTGGCTGCAGTTACTGGAGCCACTGGCACGATTAGACAAGCTGGAGAGGAGTGTAGTTTTATCCTGTTTGACACTAAGTGCCCACATATACTGCAAAATGTATCCCCCAACCATAGTTGGTACTCATTTATTGACCTCGGAAAGATGAAAGTCTGAGATGGAATCAAACCTGTGACTTGCAGATCCCACACAGATTTCCGCAGTGATCAATGAACTTGCTGAGATATCTTATATTATCAGACAGTAATATAACTCCCTCCATGGGTTGAGAGCTACTTCCTGAGATCTGTGAGTGGTCTGGAGGCTGCAGGTTTGAATCCTAGCGAGGCAACCTTGCCTTTCATTGTTCTGAGGTGGATACATGAGTTCCAACTTTGGTTGGTTGATAATGATTATAATTAAATGCTCTATGTTCCGAGATTTGGTGAAAACCCTATTATTATCCCAAGATGTGTTCTGCGTGGCTCTAATTGACCTTTGTTCCACCAGCTGACATGCATGTGTGTGTTTCAAATGTCCTTGACCATTGCAACTTGACCATTGCAGTCCATATCAGAGAGGGACAAAAAAACACAGAAGCGCCATTTTTTTTACACTCTCCTCTTAGCAATCACTATTAACTGGTTGTGGTTGTTCTTAATTTGTGTGTTATGCTAGCCATTGTGAAATGGCACATCCACATGAGTCATGATCAGTGTCATTCTGTGATGATGTCCCTCCCACTTTGTAGCCACCTTGCACTTTGAATTGGTTCGGTCGTAGTGTAGTTTAAGAAAGACAGGGAAGATCCTAGTCCAGAGAAGGAACTAGTAGTAAAGGCAGCATAATACATAGATGGAGATCAGAACTACCTGATGGGGATCTGGTCACTTCAAACAAATAATATATATAATCAAAATTACAATTTAGTACACAATTATTACCTTCACAGTGATTACCAATGACATATGCCAGACAGTTGATGAGCCCCATTTGAGTGTTGAGATGTTATTTTGTCCTGAGTTCACCTCAACATAAAACTCATAGTAATTGTGCTTCTAAACAGGGACATTCCAATGATTAGGACAAAACATATTAATTGAGATAAGTAAGCAGCACTTTAATCAGAAAGGTTCCTCAGTTGCAGGTGTGGAATTTGGATGTGAGCCCCGTCCAGCTCCAGGGACCATGTCTCAGAGGAGCTGATACAGATGGAGTCTATCTGCTCTCTCTATATAACCGTGTCCGGGAGGAAGGGAGAGAGCGCTTAGAGCCGGCCCAGAGAAGTAGCAGACCCCATGCTGGGATTCATCCAAAGCAATGTCTTTCCAAGACCTATACTACCTGCATGTCACCATTCCCCATCTCCTGCAAGACTATATCAATATCCTTCTTCCAGAGGCAGATCACACTCTCTCTTTCTGAAGTGCAACAGCCAACCTCTCCCTGGATGTGACTGTAAAGGTTGTAAGTACACCTTTAAGACTGAAAACACAATTCTGTTTGTCTTTTTTCACTTATTTGTTAATATTACAATTCACAACACATCCATGTCACTTTACACTGCTTCTTGAAAGAGTACATGTATTTTTGTTGTGTGTGACTGCGTGTGTTTTTTTTTGCCATGGTCTTGCTTATGAAATACTTCTCCTGCCACCAAACCCATTGCATTTAAAGCATGTGGTTTTCTTTGCCCAGGAAGTAAAGAAATAATGCGTTGAATTTCTACCAACAAATGATTTTGTATTGTATACCCCCCAGCAAAAATAAACTAGCTGAATATTCTGTATTTAATGGGTTGCCATGTAATAGCAACTGATCCCTAAAAGCAGATGGCCATGGAGAAGGAGTTGCAAGCAGTGGAGGGGGACTGAATGCATGTCCAGTAATTACATTATTAACAAGTTTTTCCAATAATGCAAGGATTATAAAATACCTCATCAGGTTAGATGGCTGTTTTGTGAATGCTTGAAATCCATCCTGCTAAATTAAGGCATCGCTCACTTTCATCTTTTAAAAGTAAAACAAATGAATGCCAGAGGACTGGAATTAGAATATGTTGGAGTCAGGACACACATCTGATTGTGCTACGGCAAATGACTGCTGGTTAAGATAATGGCCAATTCATGGTGTTGTCACATTTTATAATAATTACAAGAAGCTGCCTTTCAACCTAGACACCCGGGGCTAGATTGGTAAAAAGGAGCGTGCATTAAAAAAATGCAGAGCAGGTGTTTTTTCCATTGGTGCTCATTGCTGAAATGCACGGATCACCTTATTCTCAACGATGCCCAGCGGTTTTTAGGAGGAGATGACCAGCGGCACACATGTGGGCTGTCCAGCTCCCTTGCATAGATCAGTGTCTGGATAACCCTCCTGACACTAATGTGTGACCACGTGGTTGCTGGGAGCTGATTGTACCATTTTACAGAGACAGGCCATCAAATGCCAATCGGAGGAGAAAAGCATTTCTATTCATGTTTGGGGCATGGAAATGCAAGTGTCACAGTTGAAAAAGAAATCATGACAGGGTATAAAATGACCCTGTCATGATTTGTACCGCCGCCTGAACTGGTTGCAAATGCACACAGGGTTGACTCACCTTTTGGCCATTTGTGAATTCAGCATCAGCTTTTTAAATGCAGAGCGATGTCCCCTGACATGCAAAATGTTGCAAAGGGGTGAAAACAGGCATCTGAATGCGTTCATTCAGACACCCTTTGAGAATACGCCTGCTCCTGATGATGGCTCAAATGATGAGACCCTATGTTCCCAATGTTCATTATTTTGGCTTTTGAAGCGCTACTTATGAGAGAATCAGGTTTTTTCGAGTAAATAAGTCCCTTCTGCAACTGTCTGCAAGCAGTGGGTGGTGCTTGTGTGCATCACGCTGCCTCGCTGCTCCCTCCCACCCATCATGCTGCTGAACTATTATTATATTTATAAGATGAATTGAGACACATGTAACGTTTTACTGCTTGACAACCCCACTATGTAAACTTTGATTAATTTAGTGAATCTCACTTGGCAACTTAATGACCTTGAATACTTGTAAGTCTGTTTCTCTTCCCATCACTGAAACTGTAAACATAAAGGCAGGACAGAGCAAAGGCTTGATCAGCACCTATGTTGGGGGATGGTCTCCCCGTTTCACACTTGATCGGGAAGCCTTGACTCGTTCTGGATGGTTTGTGGTCCTAGAAACCTTCATACACTATACAGTCCTTTACTTCAGATGCCCTTGCTATTCTGTGCATGAATTTATTAAGCCTGTCCATGTTCTAACGATGGATTGATTAAATTACGATCGAAGTGGCGACTCCACAAAGTGAAGTACTGCTAGGTGGCCTTCACTACCCAGCATTCCAGGATTATCCGTCCATCTTCCACTTAAAGCAAGCACGCACTGGCATGTTGAGGGTCTTCACTCTACACACCCACTGACCCTCCAGGCTGCATTTCAAGGGAGCTTATGCAACTCAATAGCTTTATTTTCCCTTTTCATTATACCCTATGCATATTTAAATATTCCCATCCAGGTTATGCCCCTCTCCATGCAGGCCTTCAAAGTGCTAAAACAAGTCACTCCCCAGGGGGCACAATAGATGTCTCCACCTAGTTTAATTTAAACAGATCACTTTTCTAGCATTGGTGCCTTAAGAATTCCATCCTCGCCAAGTAGCTCATAATGACAATATTAAATCATTGGACTCCCTCGCATGGGATTTAATACACCTAGCCTTTCCCCAGCCTAGCCCTGCAATCACTCCAGCACTCCTCAGGGGGTCCCACTCAACTTTCTGTTTTATGATGTCTTTGCTGTGGAGTTTCAAAGGCTATCAAACATGCAAAATCTTAAGAGAACTGCAGCTCCATTCACAACGGAATGTGGTGTTTGATTGGTGGAATAGTGGTCTGTCATCCTCATTTCTAAGTAGCGCTGTGATATCTGGAGCAGGCGTCAGTCATCTACCAGGGCAGCAGCACTCACATAGTCTGTGTACTGGCACGGGTCGACTCCATGGCAGAACTGACAGCCAATACAATACGCTGTGTTGGTTCTGTACATGTATCACATTCTGGGTCGCATTCTGTGAGATTTTATGACATATCCAGAATATAAACTGGTCACTGACTCTCTTTATAATCATGGCAGGTGTATCTGCAACTAACACCACATCATCTGCCTGGATCCCGGAATGTCATATCAGATAAACCACATCAATTCACCACTGTTTTGAAGTACTTCCCTGCTGACTGCTGTTTACCCAATTCTCCTCCTTGTCGTACCCCCAATCTTCTCCTTTCTTCCTGCTGCTCTCCCATCCATTTCTCTCAGCCTTTTTAAGAACTAGATGAAGGTGGAAATAGATAGAAAGACAAAGGTACAAAACAGCACGTAGATTTTCTGGAAAACCATCAGTGGAATTCCAGGAAGAGAAAAGAAAAACTCCAATAACCACTGTGCAGCGATAATTCTGTAATTGTGTCTGACTATTCAGATAAGGACCAGTGGTGCTGGTATTTTCCTAAGGCTGAGTTCCGGCATGGATGTACCTATAAAGTTATAACAAGGACTATTGTGTGGAGTTTAATGTGGCATCAATTCCTATATCCATGCAACTGCATATCTTGTTCCTAGTTTATGCTCTCAGAATGTTAATGACAATAAATAAATAACATTGGCCTTCAGTGATTGAAAATTACATTTGGACACTGCTGTGTAGTGGGCTATTATAGCAGAGCTTGGGCTCATGCCATTGGTGGTCCCTCTGACTTTGCATGACACATGATGGAAACTTAGTGAGAAAGATCCAGGGCGATGGTGTTTTACATGTGCCTCCCACATGTGTTCTGCTTCAATAGCTCCAAACACCAGCAGCACACGTATCAAATAAATTCCACAATACCAAGAATCTCCCCAAGCCACATATTATTAAAAATAAAATCAGCTCCAGGATCTACCAGACTAAGGCCCATCTTAAATCAAGATTCTACCTGAATTCACTGGAACGAGAAGGAGGCTTACAATGCCAACTCATGGGACGGATCGTTGGATTTTTCAGAATCCATATCTCAGTAATTCCACAAGAACCCTAATATAGTAGAAGCTTTGACATGTGACACCACATTAAATGGAACACTCGTATTAACACACCGTTCTACTTGGCGCTAAATGTACCGTTTGCTAAGGGCAATGCTGAATGGTAATATTTGTTCTTCACATTTTGCACTGATCTGGGATGTCTGTGACCCAAATTACCAACAATAATTTATCTGACATATTTGGTTACCTGGCACAATTTATTTGTAATTGATGCCAGATAATCGAACTTTTAATATACACACCTCTTCTGCTATGCCATTAGAACATGCTTCAAGATGTCTTTTTTCAATGCCTTTATGACAACATGCCTTTTCCACTTTTCCCTTGGAAACCTGTAGTCAATAAGTAATTTCTCTGCCATTGATGCACACTACAGTTCACACATGAAGAACAACTGAACACTATAAAGTGTGTGTAGAACATTTCTGTGCTCCTTGTTATATTATTTTCTGTAATTATTGCAGTCTGTCTCCTGAAAACAAACTCTCACGCAATGTGACCAAGGTGAATGTACACACATAAACACAATTTATGTTTCAGAGCCCTGGATCTGTTCACAGTTTAAGAATGTTCTACTCTCTTTTCTTTTAGCTAATAAAACACATTAAAAATAGAAGTATTTCAGGACAGATGGGAGAAGGAAATCAGACATTGTGGACAGAATTTATTCTAGTGGGATTCTCTGATATTCCGAACCTGCGGATGCCTATTCTTGTTGGATCTCTCCTAGTTTACCTGGTGACTATTGCAGCAAATATTCTCGTCATGTCGGTTATTTACTGTGACTCTCATCTGCACACTCCCATGTACTTCTTCCTCACCAACCTGTCTTTTGCAGACATTTGTTATACGTCTGCTATTTTGCCCAAAATACTGGACAACTTTTTTTTACTGAACCCGCATGTCACTCTCTGGGAATGCCTGATCCAGATCTACTTTTTTGCAGCCATGATTGCAACAGAATTTATGATCCTGACCATCATGTCCTTTGATCGTTATACGGCCATCTGCAATCCTTTACACTACACAATGATCATGAATAAAACTCTATGTGTCCGAATGGCTGCAGTAGCTTGGATTACTGGACTCATGGAGCCAATTTTCCACGTTACCCAATTATCTACTTTCTCTTTTTGCAAAACACGTGAAATTGACCACTTCTTCTGTGATTTTACAGCTCTGCTGAAGCTCTCCTGCACCAGCACCATCACCATTGACAGAGTGACCTTCCTTCTGGGAGTTATAGTGATATTTTCCTCATGTCTTTTAATCCTCTCATCATACGTCAAAATCATCTCAGCCATCCTGAAAATCCAGACCAATACACAGAGGAGCAAGGCCTTCTCCACCTGTGCCTCGCACCTCATAGTGGTGGTCCTTTTCTATGGAGCTGTCATCTTTGTTTACGTACGGCCATCCTCAACGTACGCCATGAATCAGAGCAAAATATTCTCCTTAGTCTATACCGAGGGGATTCCAATGTGTAACCCCATAATTTATACTGTGAAAAACAAAGATTTCAAAGATGCCTTGAAAAGAAGGAGAGGTAGAACATCTCAGAATGAAGAAGTGTGAAGTCAATCCCACGTGTGCCATGCATGTGTATCTATCTATCTATCTATCTATCTATCTATCTATCTATCTATCTATCTATCTATCTGTCTGTCTGTCTGTCTGTCTGTCTATATATCTACCCAAATATCTATTTGTGTGGGTTTATTAAGCACCTGCAGCCATGAGACATCTAAGCACTAAGACTAGGAGAGCAAGCAGGGTAGGTTCACGTCTAAATTCTATGAGTTTTTCTGTACATGGCGTTCCTTAGATTGGTTGCTTGTACTTGGCACGAACAACCCATCGATGTTGTCCATTTGTAGTGAACAGCGAAGATTACGGGATGGGCTATTGTACTGGAATTTGTGCTGGAGATACTTAGGTCCAAATTTGTGCTGGAGATACTTAGGTCCAATTACTTGAAGGGTCTTAAATACCAGAATACGTGCCCAAATTGAATGCGTGTAGTGACAGGCAATCAGTGCAGCTTCTTGGGAAGTGGTGACATTTTGAACGTTCTGAACCTGTTCTAGAATATGTTGAGGGCTCCTAATAATAATGCATTTCACTAGTCAATCCGAGAGCTGATAATAGCTCAGACTATAGATACTGCATGGCTTCCAGAAATAAATTGTCTGTTTTGCTTATGTATCATCACATAATAGTTTGATTAAATGAATATTTTGTTAATATGTTGGGTCATTTTAAGCTGGGTGTAATCCCTGACCCAAATGGGGCCTTTTGGAAGGGGGTATAATCACGCACTGGGCATGCATAAGGTGAGTGACAGGATAGGAGGAGTAAAGAAAAGAATAATTAAGCTGTCACTCCATTTCCCCTAGCAACGGAGGTGTGTCTGAACCAGGTCACTGATTGGCCTGAAAGTGCCAGCCAAAGCAACCAATTAAAAAGTAGGTGCAACCTTACTTAACTATTCGGGTCAGCCGCTGCGTTTGGCATTTCCTAGAACGCCATCAAACAGAGCTCTGTGGACAAGGTTAGTTATACTAATTCAATACTAAAACTCTAATTTCTAACGAAAGCATGCGCAGGGAACAATAAGAAAATTGATATGCGAGGCAACATCATGACAAGAGCCACACTTAACTTGTGCCTTGACTTCAGATCTAATCAAAATAATGCTTATGCACTTGCGTCCCAAGAGCTTATTAGCACAATTTTATTAGGAGGGATCGCTGCGGCGCTACAAGACCGAAGGTACAATGGGCTCGGTATACTTATTTCGAATATCTGAGCACTCTCAAACAAATAGAGGACAACAACTCTGGCCTCACGATAGAACACCAGAATTTAAAACAAAGCGCTTTTACCTTCCCGTTACAGCTAATGCTTTGTATATTTGCATACGCAAAATCCATTTAACTGACCAGTAATAGGCGAGCAGTTGCAGTGATATGGGACTGACGGTATAAATCAGCGCTCTTTAAGTAACAATGTCAAGAATAGATTTACCAAAAGATCCCTTACTCACTAAAACACAAGTAGGACCAAATATGTGTATCATGAAAGCGCAATACTTGAGTATACCCTTCCAGTTCTATGTAACATAGTGGGAGAGCCAGCATCCACAGTGTTTGTTACCACACAGAAATACTCATAAAGAAATAGTTAGAACCGTACATGCACCCAGCAAAACTATAAGTAGTTTCTTTCTCTATTAGTAACACTGATAGGTATGGTGATTCTACACCGGGAATACAATCATGGCATCCATAACAAGATGTAACCACTAAAATTCAGATTGGTAAGCTTTACCATTCATGCACGAGAGTCAGTATGTTTATAAAGCGCCACTGAATGCATTACCAAACCAGCTATTATGCTGAATATGGAATTACTGGTTACTTCAGGAGTAATACGTACATGGGTGGCTAATATTAATACATATTCTGTGTTACTGTGGTCATATGCAAAAACAAAATAATCTAAAGGCAATAATTGTTTTATGATCATATTCTCACAATGTTTGAGTGTCATTATATCTACTCATGATTTTTCATTTTTCTTTCTGTGATTTTCTCAGTTAATTACCTAACTTATCCTACCCTAACCCCACCCCCTCAATCTCTGTCTCTAGGTCACAATTCCAGCATTTCTTTGTTTGTTTGTTTTATTATTGGTAATGGGCACCTAACCCGGAGGTAGCCGGGCGCAGGAGCAACAAGAGGTCACATAAGGCACTGTGGATGGGGTCCAGCTAAGGTTACAGTACTGGACACATCACAATATTAAAAGCAGAATACAGTAAGTCATATTTACATAAAATATACACGATTTACAGGTTTTATATTATAGCTAAGCAAAGAGAATCAGTGATAAATACATTAATTGTCATGTCTTTAATCCAGGAGATACGATTGGATCTAAATTGCAAGTAAGGAAGGTCTTCTCTTAGGGAGGGCGGTAAAGATTTCCAATGTTGTGCTGCTTTAACAGGAAAGCTGCTCCCCCCAGTCATAGTACGTTTAAATCTTGGTACCAGTAGAAGGTTGGAGTTAACCTTTCTGGAGGGGCGGCAGGGTGCTTGTCTGGTGAATCTCGTTATAAGGTATTGAGGGGCAGAATGGTGGAGACATTTGTGAGTCAGGGAGACAGATTTAAGGATCTTCTGGTATCTGATATGTGCGCTTTCTTTGGGAGACTTAAGGCTGGTCTTA
The DNA here is from genome assembly GCF_040938575.1 of Ambystoma mexicanum. Taxonomy (NCBI): domain Eukaryota; kingdom Metazoa; phylum Chordata; class Amphibia; order Caudata; family Ambystomatidae; genus Ambystoma; species Ambystoma mexicanum. The sequence continues at coordinate 66,365,705 of NC_090925.1, read as the reverse complement.
AGGCACTATTTTGCAAGATTTGAATCTTATTCGTAAAGTATTTGTTACTACCTACGTAGAGAGCATTACAATAGTCCAATTTGGACAGGATCAAGGCTCTAGCTAAGGTTTCAGGGTCAGATGGGACCCTCGACATTTCGGCCTGTGACCTGGGGAGTGGGGCCAGTTTCTGGCCGTGCCTGGGCAGTTTGGAAGAAAATAAAATAGAAAAAAAATATATATATTTATATTTTTTAATTTCTTTTTTTTCAAAAAGCCTTTCATCCTTCTTAGGTCGATAAATGAGTACCAACACAGGTTGGGTGATATTGTATGCATATTTGTTCTATAAAAAAGTACTTAAGCTTAAGTGCTATACAATAACATTATCATGTGGCCTTGGACGTCTGCTTGGAATCACAGTAATTTAGTGTACTTAGGGACAATGCTATTTGATGCCACTTCCTGTTTTATCAAGGGGTGAAAGGTTGTGTTTCATTGCTTCCCGGTATGTTATTTTGGGGTGGGGTCAAATGACATCACTTCTGGTGATGTCATCAGAGGGCAAGGGTCGTGAGGCAAGGGGTGGATCACTTTTTTGCGGCAAGGGTTGGGCCACTTTTTTTTGGGTGACCTGGCCTATTTCTTGTCCTTGTCTGACCCTGCTAAGGTAATAGAGTTGTTGGAAGAGAGGAAAGGTTTGGCTGCTCGGATAAATTTGCAGGTGTAGGAGCTAGCGGAGGCCATAGCGTTAACTTGTTTTTTGAAAGTTAGTGTACAGTCTAGATGGAAGCCAAGCGTTTTAACCTCCTTAGCGATGGCAATGATGTTATTATCGATTTTGAATGAAGAAGAGTTGTGGCCTAGTTTGTTGAGATTGGATGTGGTGCCTAGGATGAGGAGTTCGATTTTGTCATCATTCAGGCATAGACCGTGTGAGGCCATCCATGCCTGGATGATGAGGTACACTCTATTTACAAAGGCTAAATCCTTGTCATAATCCCCCGTCAGAGGGATGAGGATCTGAGCATCATCAGCGTAGTTTGTGTAGGTGATACCCAGACCAATATAGTCATCGAAAAGGGGCTTTGTGAAAATGTTATACAAAGTAGGAGAGACACGGGAGCTCTGTGGCACACCAGAGGCAATAGGCATTGGGTCAACAGCTGCTAACGGGGAGAAGACTTGCATTGTTCTGCAATTGAGAAAGGACTGCAACAGTCGGTTGCCTCTTGGGAGGCATATTCATATATACTTTCACGATGTGTGTTTAATTTACTTACTCCTTAGTATGATACTGAATGTTCATTTATTGTCTAGTGTTGAAGAAAGCCACCGGCCGAATCGCGTGTCACATACTGGACACTTTTCCTGACTTTACCAGCATACTAGACACTTTTTTATGATGATACCATAATGAACCAGTAAATAAACCTATACATATAAACTGGTGCAGACAGCGTGGTGGCATCATTTCAATATTGACTCAACACGAGAGTAATAATGTGTTAACTCTCATACCCACACGCGCTGTGTCAGGCTCAACCAACCAGATCTCTTAAATTTAGCAAACCATCTTAACAGTATCGCGCTATAATCGTCTCCACCTCTCCCACAACATTCTTTCTTTACTATACAGAAAATAACTCAAGACCAACCTCTTCAAGGAGTCGCTCCTCCTCGGCACCTAGATCATCATGTTGCCACCTGACTCTACAGACGCCACCCCATTCTCCTTCCTGCCACCTCATTCAGCTGTTTCCCCCTCTGTGCCATATGTTTCCTACCCCCCGCTATGTATCCAGTCTGTTGCAAAGTGCTCCGTTATACATCTGTACTGCTGTATACCTCTGTAAAGTGCACCATTGCTTCTCAATAAATTCCATAAAAATAATGGTTGTGCCCTTTCAACTTATAACATGAGCAGTTCACTACTCTGCGCCAGCAGAAATGTTCCATCACTGGCTCCTCATATGCATTTTCATATTGTTGATGGTGGGTTTGTTTCCAGATTTGCTCTGACCTTGCTCAGGATTGCAGTTTTGGGGGGCGATTCAGAATACAGAGCATGATTGGCTTCTGCATTGTTTATTCCTGAAATCAACCGAAAGAAAATTGGACAGAGCACGCCCTGAAACGTCAAAACTAGAGATTAAGGCACTGACACCCTCAGCTCAGACTTGGCTGGAAAGTAAAATATTGTTTAGACGATTCTGGCTCAGTTTATAGCCTATAAAGCAAGCTCTGGGCCATATTTATAACCCAGATTTCAACACTTTTCTAGTGAGAAGGCACAATGTGGGGAGGTATAGCTGGCTAGAATGTCTGGGTCACAGTTCTGGATAGGACTAATCACTGGCATTGATTATACGATTTTTTTTAAAGCTTTTACCAGAGCAGAACAAATGTGTTCTTTGGCCTAAAATTGGCACTTTGTCAATTGTTCCCAATTCTGCTTGTTTTGCCTAGTTTTATATTTAAGGTGGCTGAAATGTGCTTCTTTCCTCATTTGCTCACATATGCATGTTTCCATCATCTTAGATAGACAGTAGAGATGATCCTATACATTTGTAAAGTTAAGTTACAGCTACTCTCTTGGGCCCAGAAAATCCCTGTGCTAAGGCTGATCAAACTGTCTATAAAAGACCCAGCTCTGACTTGCAGTTACTCTGGCCAGGATGAGTGAACCCACAATTTCATTTGTGGATGTAAAGTAGAATACCAGCAGTTGGAACTATGCTGTTTTAACCTGCATTTTTTATCCATGGAACAAGATTGTTTCCAGGTAACTGGCCTCAGAAGCAATGGGTTTCTGATTGAAATTGTAGCCATTTCCATTTAACATGTTCACAGTGGTTTGGATTACTTCATCAATCTACAGGCTCAGCAGTCATGACCACACCACTGAGACTCTAATTTTATATTTTACAGTGCCATATTTTAGATTGCTATACACATTATTGATTGCTTGTAGGTTTTAGATGTCTAGAAGTACGTAGAAGAGTGTATTTAACCACATTTGTGCTAATATTGGTGCCTGCTTATTATTTGAATATACTATTTTAATGCCTGCACAGATAAATGGTTCTGTTTATGAGTACCACAATGCAGATTATTGCAAGTGTAAATGTCTGTTGTTTTAGTAATAAAACTGTGTTGGGAATTATTTTCATTTACTGGTATTTGTATTTACTTTTAGAACAGGCATGTCCATTTTAAACAGAAGTGACTTATAATAACACATTTACAGAAAGCACAGGCATTCCCTTGGAGGGTGGCTGCTACAATAACACAAAGATGAGAACAAGTGGTAAGACAGTTCATTAGAACGTGATCAAAGTGGAACGTAGGCCAGGGAAAAAACAAAACAATCAAAACAAATATCAGAAACAGGTGACTTATAAAGGTAACATTATCCTGAGGTGCAAACTATAGATGAGTACTGTGCAAATATCCCAAATTACATGATGATGTGACACTGGGATGTTCTGATTAGGACAGGTAGGGAGAATGGCAGAGTGAGTAAGATCTCTTTGACAAGTACAACATTTTAAGCCACGCTTTTTAGAGATTCACTGTCAGTCTGGCTTTGCATGTGCTAGGCAGCGGGTTCCAATTGAGCCAGGTGATTAGGGAGAAAGAGCAGAAGTGATAGGAGGCACAGGGGGAAATGGGACTGTGAGGGTGAGTGCAGAGGAGGATAAAGGTGGTGTGCAGACCGAGATACAGTCAGACAGGTACTGAGAAGCAATACCATTAGCAGCTTTGTAGACAGGCAATCTTTGGAAGGAAGCTGTAATGCATTGAGAGGAAACAGGCATGGTGCCAGTATGTAGAAGTCTGGGATGATCTGGGTAGGGTAGTGCGGGTTAAAGGTTTTGCTAAGAGGGAGACATTAGTAGAGAGGAAGGCCAATGACGTGGCACAGTCAGTTGTCAAGTTTGCTGAGCATGAGGGTGGAGATTAGAGATTTTGTAGAGTGGTGCATTAACAATTGACACATTTTCTTAATGTTGAACATGTTGATACAAAGCAGCAGCTTTGGAAGGTGCTGCTAAAGAGATGCACAAGGTTGTGAACCATAGGGGATGGAGTAAGAAAGTTACCCAGAAAGGAGATAGGCAGGGGTAGAGGAGGGTAGGGATGGTGTTGGATGCCAAATGAAAGATTACTTTCATTTTGGAAGAGATTAGTTTGAAGCAGTGCAGAGCCGTCCAGTGATGGTTTGTGGTGAGACAGTTAGCCCCCTATTAGTGCCCATTGGAAAAACACTCAATGCCATGCTATTTTCTCCGATTTGAAGCTGTATCATCTAGAAATCAATAATAGTATAGGAAAACCATACATTTTTTGTTTCAGTACATGTTTAGAATGAGTCAACAAGTACACCTTTGTGTCACACCCTGAGGTCTCATGACATAATTCAATATGGTGGACACATATAACTTTAAAGTGTATATCTCACTGACCACAAAGGTAGCACTTTCAGAAAATATAATTTTTCAGTAGGTAGATGGCCAGATCTCATGCATATTATGTTTGCTGCTCAGACAAAAATCAGAATGTCCATGTTTTAATTTTACTTTTTTATTTTTTTGGGGCAAATAGTAAGTTCTTTCCATGAGTGTCATATGTAAACTTTTTTCCAATCCACAAATATTATTTAAAAAAAGTAAAAGGAAAATATCAATAATTTAGAAGCATCATTAGAGAAAGCATGTTTTACTTAGTGGCAATATGATGCAAAGCGAAAATAAATATTCTCAGTGGTTCTGGTTTGTCTTACATACATTTCAAAATGGCTGACATTGTTTATTTCCTTTGCTGTTTTTCATGCAAGAATCTCAATTGCAGAACTGGACTTCAATAACGGCTATTAGATGGTTTCTTCTGCTATGCACTTTTAGTCATCAGACAATTTTCAGACGTTCTATCTCTGTATGTGAGCCAATGGTCACATGGTCATTGTATCTGACCTTTGACCTTAAAATGCACTAGATTAAATGTTTTTGGCGCCATATCTTTGTAACGCTAGATCTGTTTGTCCTGATTGTGGTGCCTTTTGAAAGTTAATGACGTGCTCTCCGTAATCAATTAGTCTAATAGGTTGAGAGGTTATGACATTTGACCTCTGACCTCACAATAATAAAGCGCAAAGTGTGTTTCTGTTAATTGTTGTACAACCGTGGTACCGATGTTGACAAGTGAGGTGTATCCTCGAAATACTTGATTTGTGTTTTTTAATGTATGGATCAGATAAGGTCTGGGGTTTTGTCATTTGACCTTAGAATCTCCCACCCAAAAGTATTTTTTGTTGTTGCTCCTCTACCATTTAGCGCAACAGTCATGTTGGGTGCTTGGTCTTCTAGGCTTCAAGTAGGGTGTAGGGGGTATGACATTTGACCTTAGAATAAACATTTAAAAGGTGTTTTTGTAATTTCTCAGCAACCATTTGTTTGATGTAGATGTGTGGGGTATCACCATAATGATCATGGGATGTACTACTCATCAATGGGGCATAGTCAAAGTGGCCTTTTCTTCTGACCTTTGACCTCAGAAAAATAATTCTAAATATGATTTTTTTGTTATATTATGACAACTCTTGAACAGTTTTAGGAAAGTGTAAAGCCAACACAAATGGATTGCCATGTATTATCACATGTATTGGATACATAAATCAAGTGGCCATTTTAGTTGACCTTTCCAGCAATCCTTCTCAATTGCTTTGTAACTGTGGGTTCGATATACACAAATGTGGTGTCACCTTAAACCCATTGTACATTCCTTCATATAAAAGCTACAGGTCAGTTGAGATGCTTTGGGCTTTGACAACTAAATCATTCACCTAAATGATTGTTTTTGTTTTATTCTTATACCATGTTTAACATTTACACAAGGGTGTTGTTGTTGGCATGGCCGTGTCATGTACGTTGTCTTCTATGCATCAAGTAGGGCAGGGAGGGGTAGGACATTTGACCTTTGTCCTTAAAATAACCATTTGCAAACCATTTTTTGTAAATTTTCAGCAACCATTGATTTGGATGAGTGTGGTATCACTGTAAAGGTTATAGTATTTCCTTTCTGATCAATGGGCGCATGGATACCTTCAAGCTTTGGCGCGTTAACATAATATAACAATGTTCTGGATAGTCAGAGTGGCCTCTTAATTTGACCTAGTCAAGGGGCAATCATTGTTGACCTTTCACCTTAGAACAACCATTCTTGATGGGTTTTCAGCCATTGTTTTGAAACTGTAGACTCGATACAGACATGTGTGGTGTCAGCTCAAGGCCATGGCACATCATTTTCTATTAAGGGTACAGCTATGTTGGGTATATGACCTTTGACCTCATTATCACTTACCCATAGGTGTTTTTTTTGGTTTAAAACAACTGACCAGTGATACATTACACAGATGACACTGATCCGGTGGTCAGGATTGTTGGCAACGGCCCTGAGCCCAAGTTATAGCCCGAAGCGCAGTGAGGGCCTCAACGATTGTCCAAGGTGACATTACCACAGGATTTGACCTGCCGGATCTGGTGTTATTGCCAGTAGCATCTCAGTTTTCCAATCAGGAAACCCAGGGTGCTATTTGTAGGAATACATGGGACGCCTTGCACCCACCCATTCATTCAAACCAAATACTGACTTAAGATGGTGGCCGTGGAAATGGAAGGTGGTGCTCCATGCCCAGTTCCTCTTCCATTTCCACGGCGGTCCAGGATGGAGGCTGGAGTGGCGTTGTAATTTGTGCTGCAGCTAAAAGAATAAACTGAGTGGGATAAGAGGGTGTGTAGGGGAAGAAACAATGACCTTAGCACTGGGGATCATGGGAGTAAGAAGGTGGGGTGGGGGAGCAGTCTTCAGGCTGGGAGAATGCTTTGTTCTTTGTACATTCACTTTACCCTCTTGTATTATGGGAGTTAGGTGTTTACACCTTTTCATTTGATCGATAAAATACTTGATAATGGAAGATTTCAGTCTCTGTCCTTCTGACCCACCACATTACCAATGGAAATGTGGGTCAACTTGGACAAGGTGATACATCCAGCCTTGAAAAGAGGCATACTTTTTACGTCACATATAAACAACCTTCTAAGGTGCACAAAGTGTTGCACACAAATTCATAGTGCTCTATTGACTGCTTGGTAACCAAGAACATGTTCTACACACCATACCCAATAACCTCAGCTTATATGAAATAACAACACACTCTCTCTACAGAAGACCACCCCACCTTTCCATCACACTCTGCAAATGGGTGTGAAAGTAGGGAAACATCCTTTTGCAAACCTTAACCACAGCACATTGAAGACCAGTGGGTGACTGCATGCGTTGTTCTAGTCTGTAGAGGAGTATGCACACTTTAAGTAACTGTGTATGGTAAAAAAAAAGTGAGAAACAGAGTAATTATCACTCACATGCCAATCAATCCCCCACACCCATTCACTCCCACCCCCCTCAAATCCCCACACCCATCCCACCTCACCACACCCATGCCCTCCCACCTCCCTCAAACCCCAAAACTATTTTACGAAATTAAAAATTGAAACATAGATGCTGAAAATCAAACTAAGAATACTGCGAGCAACCAGTAGTTTACTGATATATTTAGAAATGCATTAATTAAAATACTGCTGAGGCCTGGTCTAGTGGCAATCCCTGGTCTGTGGTGTTGAATGTAGAACAGATGAGGTCCGGGTTCACCTGCAAGAGAAAAGACGGCTGCAGAGATTTTGCCATCAACCAGCTGCCCAAGGGGAACAGAAGTGGGGAGAAGTCACTGTGCCATCAGGCGCTCCGATGGGCTGGATGGATAGATGCAAACTGCATGGTCCTACTCTAGTGGCAAGCCCTCATATAAATGATCATTTTACAAGGAGCAGACAAACCTGGAGAAAATGAATCACATTCATAGAGCAAGAAGAGTGCAGGTAATAAACTCAGATTCCCAGTAAGTATACCATGCTGCATCGAAAGTCACCACATGGTGCCCACAACGTAGGTATACCCATCTAGTCACCGACTTACCTGGGAGTTGATTTTTATGATCTTCAACTCTTGCCTGCAAATTGATCTTGTAGTGTGCCTTGATATCCACAGCCAACGTTCTCAGTGAAGTAATTCCAAAAACATAGAGAGAATAAAAGTCAGTCTTACAAAAGAGGCACAATCCCTCCTCCCACCCACTTCAGCTGATTTCTGTTCTCCAGTCTCCATGTCTCAGCAGGCTAACGGTTCAACCAATTACATATACACCATACACCATACACTAACAAGGAGTCCTCACTATTCCCAAACCCTCACATCTCCCCAACCAATTGACCCACCTTCAAATCTCCAATTGCCTTACACTTTACACAGCTAGAGGCCACCAATCACTTGGTAATTGTATACCTTCCAGTACACGATTAAACTTGGCCGACCTGACTTGGGGAAAGATAGATGGTGGAGGCACAAGCATATTGCAAAGTGTCACTCGCATAACTCAGACATCAAAACAACTCTAACCTATAAGATATTCACAGTAATATTTAAGACCAACCCAGTAATGAGAGTGGGTACAGATGGAGTGAGAAGAGTAGCCTTGATACAGTTTAGAAAGCGAGGACCATCGTAAGGTATTTCAGGACCTGGCCAAATCCCCCCTCCTTAGATATGCAGCAAAAATAGAACTCTCTGGTCCCCTCTGTGTCTCACAATTCTTAGTATGCCATGTCGTGATCAAATTAAGCACGTGTACTCCCAGAGGTTTCTCCGATCCCCCAATTCATCTATTATCAGGTTGCAAAAATTCAGTTTGCTAGCTGCTAGCTAAAAAGTAATTTGCCACCTCAGTTGTACACATCCACACAGCACACCAATTTTGTTCTCGCCAAGAGTAAAATATCACTAGCCACATCAGTCACCACTAACGCCTTCGACCATACAGTGGGCCCAGCCACTTGCATCAGGGCACCTACTACCAGAAGCTCAATGTCTCTAGAGCTCTGATACTTTCTAGGAAAGACTACTGCAACAGCCTCTACCTTAATGTACTCTCTTCCTATCTGCCACCGGGCCAGCTAATGAAGAATAGGGCTGCACGACTTTGTCTTGTCCTCAAGCACAGGGACCGTATCACTCCAGGCCTATAATCTCTCCACTGGATCACAGTTGCTGCAAGGATCAAATTCAAATCCCTAAGCATCATCCATAAGGCTATCTGGGGCCGGGGACCATGCTATCTCCAGCTTGCTCTCACCAAATGCTCTCCCTCCAGATCTCTACAATCTTCTGGAACCAACTCTCTGCATGTCAATCGCCTACAGTCTCTGCCCTCCCCCTGCAATTGCCTTTGGGCACCCATTGGCCTGTGCTGTCCCACAGGCCTGCAGTTATTGTATTGGAAGGTGACCACCCTTTACCAAGTGGTCTCTGCCAGGCACTTCCCTGTTGCCTTGCAACTGATTCTCTGGCACTTCCACCTCTGTGGTGCCTCCAGCACTTACCCCCCTCCCTTGTCCCTTCTCTCTCTCTGCACTTGCACATTCTGAATGTTCACAAGGCCTAGTAGGAACGCCTCGGTCTTTGTTCCTCATTGTTATTGTATTTGCCTTTCATTCCCCTTTCTCCCCACCCCCTTTGACCTGTGGGTGCTGTGAAACACAATTTCTTGATGCATATGTGTCTTGCAAATGCACAATAAGTACAAATACTTTACCCAAATAGTTGGAACCATTCTCCTCAGAGGGTGCGTCAGTGGCCAAATTAACATTACGGAAAGTAGTAAATGCCAGTGGAAATGCGGGGGAAGAGGCAGGACAAAAGTCAGTGGCTTAGAGTGGGTGAAACACATGCACAAACACAGGTCACCTGCTCAAGGACACACCTGGGTGAAGGTGGATAGGGGAATGTCATTCAAAAGCACAATACTCCCACACTCCCAGTCCTAGAAATGCATCTACCTTGCCTACCTGGTGAATTCCCCCCACCAACTGCAGCCTTCTTCTGCCTCCTTGGCCCACTGCTCTCTTTTGCACCTTCCACCCAACACACCATGGAACGCTGGTAGGGGTGCTCTCTTACCTGGTTGTACTTGGGCTCTTGGTCCATAGGGGACTTCTCGAGGCTGACGAGGAGGTGCTCAAAGTGGTTCCTGCCCAGGGTGCTCCACTCCTCAGCTTTGGACTGTGATACGCTGAAGCCTCGTTCACTGCAGGGGAGAGAAGCACAAAGGTCAGTGACTTAGAGGAATGGGTGAAACCCTTGAATGCCTCCCCCCGAAGCCCCAATGAATGGCTGGTTACATGGGGTGAGATGGAGCAGATAGCACGGGGGGCCAGGTTATATTATGGAGAAGGTGCAGGTGACATTGGTGAGAAGGGGCAGGTGGCAGGATGAAGGAGCAGGAGTATAGGGGAGAAGGGACTGCTGACATGGGGAATGGGCACATGACATTGGAGGGCTGATGCATAGGTGAGTAAAAAGCTGTTGGCACATGTGGGAAGTGGCAGGTGGTGCAAGAGAGAAGGGACTGGACACATGGGGGAGAAGGAATAGGTAACATGGGTGGGGGGACACTGAGGCATGGCAAAGTGAAAAGAGGTGACAGGAAAACAGAAAAGAATTGACATGTTTCAGGGGCAGAAGGGGCTAGTCACATGGGTGCAAGGAAGGCTTACACCTGGCAGAAGGGGCAGATGATATGGAGGGAGAAAAGAGGGGGAAGGGGCAGTTGACAGGGGGGCATCAGAAGGGGACTTAGCAGCTGCCCCCATATTTCCAATCAGTAGTCTAACAATACAACAATATAATACTATAGACATTATTTACGTTCTGGGGCTTACAGTGTGCACTTTGCAGCACTCGTCTTACAAGATGTGTTTGCTGGAGCGCCTGTCCGGCTGTCACTTCCATTGACAACAAACAAACCACCTCTTGTACCCACATCAGTGGCGTACCAAGCAGGGGGCAGCATGCCCTGCCAGTGGCTCTTTCACTAGCCAGACTGGGGGATTTGGGAGCGGGATACCTTTTCCCTTTGGTACCCTCTTTAACAATGAGAGTGCCAAATGGGAAACAAGTCCCACTGGCAGGACAATAAGGGTGCCAAGCTGGAGGCATTCCTGCTCAGCGCCCTCATTGTCCTGGCAGCAGGACATCATTCCCGTTCAACACATTTGTTGTAAATAAGGGTGACGAACGTGAGAGGTGTCCCACTGCCAGGATAATGTCCCACAGAGCTGAGGGCAGCAGAGAGGCTCTCCCGAGGACATGATATGCTGCTGTGAGTCAACAGAGCATCACAATGGGAGCCATTAGGCACTGATGAGAGGGAAATGTCTCTTAAGAAATGTGAATGGGGGTGATCAGAAGCGAGAAGGATGCATAAATAATGGCATTGATGTGAGCCTAACAAATCCCCCTTGGGTTTTAAAGTCATAGGGGCTCAATCCGACCCTGGCGGTAAGGGGTTAACGGTGCCCGTAAAGGTGCCGGAGCCGTCAACCCCTAACCGCCCCATTACGAGTTCTGCTCACGGGACCCACTAAGGACGAACCAAGCGTCCTTAGCGGGTCCCGCAAGCAGACCAGGGTGCTAACAACGGGCCCTTTATTAACGGGCCCGTTGTTAGCACTCTCCCCATTCCCATGGAGCCCTAGGGGCACGACGAGGCAAGGGAGGGGAACAGAGGAAAGATAGACAATGATCTTACTAAGCCTGGTGACAATGATATTGCGCAAGTGCAGGGGAATGGGAGAAGTGCGGGGGGAAAGGGGAGGGGGCAGTGCAGTACATAGAATAACCGTAATAAATAGAATAATACATAGGAATAATAAATAAGAAGTGCTGCCAGCTGGTGGCAGGTGCAAGGCTAAGTGCAGACATCAGGTGTCAATAGCTGGTAGGGGGCAGTGGGATGCAGAACAGCCCCAGAGTGCAAGGGTTGCCAATTGGCAGTGCAGATGTGCATGCGACTGGTAGGGAGGGGACCTGGGCCCAACAACAAAGGGTGGCTAGGTGACCAGTGCAGTTTCAGTATCGCCCAAGAGTGCAGCAGGGGAGATTGGGAGAGAAAGCAGAGGCAAAGAGGAAGGTCTGGAGGTGCTTCCGGAACTGGAGATAGTTCTCCTCAATTTTCAGAGAGGCAGGGAGGCTGTTCCAGAGATTTACCACCAACTTGTTGCTTGGAGAAGCGACTGACCCTGAGGGAGTTGGAGGTGGATGAGCGAAGAGCTGGAGAGGGAAGATATTTAGGAAGAGAGAGTTGAAGGTATTAAGGGCCCTCAAGCACCTGAAATGCTTTGGAGCTATACTTTTGATAAAATTGTGCTATATAAATGACAAGTACAATACAATTTTATGGTTTTAGCTTTAGTGTATGTACTAGGATGTCCAATAATGCTGGAGTGCAGCTATGTCATCAGATGACATCAGCATTCTACATATGTGTGATGTAGATGTTTACTTTTATCAGAGTTCTATGTTTGTCAGTTGTTCCCCTGCTGTCCGAGTTGATGCAATGTTTATACTGCTGGAGGTCTTTCATACGTATTTATCTTAATAAAACTATTCAGTTAACTTCTGTGTATCCTGCCGTGATTAACCTAACATTGGCGTCGAGGATTCCTAGTAGAGAGAGTGACTATGTGGTGGATGGGGTGAGGAGAGATTTGAAGATAAAGAAAGAGGAATTGGTGGCACGTGAAAATATAAGGAGAGGCAAGAAGACATTGAGGATCGAATATGGAGACCTGGTGAGGATAAAGAAGGGAGTAATAAAGAAGAAAGGAGAAGCATGAAGTCGATGTACATGGAGGGGTCTGGAGAGATTTGGTGATGGATATTCTAGGTCAAGTCGATCTAGGGTATGGAAGAGGAAAATATGTGGTTGTGATTGTTGATTTATTCTCGCGCTGGTGTGAGTTTAGCATTGTAAGGGAGGTTTCCGGTGAGGTTATGGTGAAGGAGTTGCAACAAGTATTTGTGAGGGAAGGTATTCCAGAAAGTATTCTGACAGACAATGGTCCCCAATTTACTAGTGGGTATTTTCTCAAAAATGTTAAGGAATGTGGGATCAAGCACAAGAAGACAGCTTTATATCATCCTGAAACAAATGGATGTGTGGAAAAAATGAACAGATCATGGAGAGTATTCGAATGGCGATAACTTTTATCAGAGTTCTATGTTTGTCAGTTGTTCCTCTGCAGTCCGAGTTGATGCAATGTTTATACTGCTGGAGGTCTTTGATACGTATTAATCTTAATAAAACTATTCAGTTAACTTCCGTGTATCCTGCCGTGATTAACCTAACAACAATACAAAGCATAACCTTAATAATTATCTATATCAACTAAACCTGAGAAGATGTGCTCAGTTGCTTAAATTGCCCACATCTCGGTTTCACCATTTAATCAAAGTGTGTGATCCTGGGCAAATCATTTGACCGCAGTGTGTCTTATCTGCAGCTCTGTAAGCAATTCACTTCATAGCTTATGTTAATATATCATGCCATCATAAAAAACCCTAATGACTATAGAGTTGTTTCATACACAATAATAGTGCAATATAGGTATTTTGCAACACAGTAATTTGCCACTTGGCGTAACTATGGCAACTTTTTCTGAAGTCATGTTCATGGTGCGTCCAGGTATCACAGACTGATGATGCTCCTTGCAATGGCCTTTTCTGCGAAGTTACTTGTGTTAGTGCAATCCACATGCATATTAGGAGGTTTGCATATATATTGCCCAACAGAGCTCTAATAGATGAGTTTCCTGCATCAGTAACTGTCCTGCAGTTTTTGGGGGTTTTTGTTTTGTAATGTGTATATGTTACCCAAAAAGGTTGATTGGGCGGGTGCAAATGACAACGTATGGAATTGCACGCATTGTATTTTGGGGGGAAAGTAGCACAGTTTTTTCATGGCTCACCCCCTAACTGCGATTGTAATAGTGGATACTTCTGTGACTGCACAATTGACTGTGACATACTAGCTTGCATGACGACATTTGGTTTCCAAGGGCTATGTAAAATGCGTGCCCATTTAAACAATACTTCCACCACAGCATTTGCACTGGTGTGTTGTTATGGAGCATTCTCAAAAAATGTGCTAATTCCCTTCACCTTAGAGACCTCCAGCAACTTTTCTGGATTTTGAGGACTTGATGTGTGCATTCTCAAATAATTTGCTAATTCCCTTCACCTTAGAGACCCCCAGCAACTTTTCTGGATTCTGAGGATTTTTTTACCTGGAAAGAGTGTGAGCCTTTTTTCCCACTCTTTCGTGTATTTTGATGTGTGTTTTACTCTTGTGTTCTTTGATTATGGAGTTTTAAGAAAACTCCATAGTCATCTTTTCATGTGTGTTACACAGCACCCTCAGTGCAGTGACACAGGGATGTGTTTTTAGACTTCCCAAAGGTTTAAATACCTTATCTGGGATCAACTACTATTTCCCAGAGTATGTAAGGTTAAATTGGCTTTACTAGTCTTTTTTAATTCCTAGAACCAGCACACACTATCTTCCTATAGAGTGCTGGAGGGGTTACATAGTCTCCCCTGTGTCTAGAAACGCATTTAGCAGTCAAATGCTACCCTTTTTTTTATCAAAATGGCTGGTGGCAGTGGTTTTACAACAAACTACCATGATTTTTCCCAACCGCGAACACCGGTAGCTAAAAATCGCAGGAGCCAGGTTTTTCAAGATGGCGCCTTAAGCCCCTGTGTTTAAACAGGGCCAGGTCTTCTTTTTTTGCCATATCATTTTGGAAAGGTCCTTCTAGTGTTTGTCTCTGTGCGCCAAACTAGGTTTGGTCCCTTTGTTTCTATGCCTTTGACGGCCTTCAGGACTGAAGATCGCCTCTGGCGTCTGAGTGTCTGGGTGGGCAGGAAGTGAGGGAGGTACCCGAAACTCCCTGTGCTTAGTCTCCTAGGAGACCCAAATGCACTCTGCGTAATTGGCCAGCTGACTGTCCGGCAAGGACAGCTACCCTGCTAGGTGAGTGGCAGCGAGGCTGGAATGAAAGGGAGAAAACTGTTTAAAAGGCAAGGCTCTTGGACTGGAAAGCAGAGTCCACCACTGGAATGAAAGAACCGAAGACAAGCTGGAAGAGGACGTCTGCTACAACTTCTGGACAGTTGGTTTACTCGGTGAAGCCCTGCTGCAGGTACAAATTGCCAAGTTCACCTCGACAGAGAAGACCTTCAAGGACGACTTCTTCCTTTGAGTTGGTGGGACCAATCAACTTGTAAACCATCTGGATACCATTCTCGGAGCTGGTTAGGATTAACCAGGGAGAAGGACACCAACTTGTGTGCTTGACTACAGCTACTCAATCTCAAGCCGGTCTGATAGCACAGCGAGTAAAGCGCTTGCTTTGACATCTGTGCAGAGCCTGCTGACACAGGTTCGAATCCCGGCAGGGCCAACCTCAGCCTTTCATCCTTCCGAGGTCGATAAATGAGCACCACACATTGTGGGTAATAGTAAGCAGCGCTCAGATGCCTGAGGGTGTGTAGCACTAAACAAGTGCAACGTTATTATTTTATTCAGTGAATATTTTGTCAGCGTTATCTGACCATCCTGTGCAGTGCAGGAGTCCCCCAACATCCTCCCTCTTGTCCCCACGACTGAGGCTCAGGAACAGTGAGATCTGCAGGAACTGCCAGGAACCAACGTCTTCAGCTGCATATTTTGCTTCATACTAAGGTACTCTGCTAACCCAATTGAGAGAACGTATCTCTCAAGGTGAAAGTTTGTGAAACTTTCCCAACTTGCTGGCCTAATCAGCTTGTGACCCAACATATGATTCTTTTTCTTCCAAACTACTTCTGAGAACATTGGCAAAGACCGTATACTAAAAGAACTGCTCTTTCCTATCCAAGACACTTGTCCAATGACTTTGGCCTAGGCCTATTGAACTGAATCGAGTCCTCTTGTGAACTGAAACTATTTGCACTGCCTAAGAAAGTATTTGTGATCTTTTCTATTAACTTGTGCCTTTACCCTCCTTTTTAAAGTGGCTGAAATGCCATTTTGCTCCTATTTCAGGTGAGCCTAATTTACTCATAACATAATGATTTGGTGTTGAAGTTTATTTGTGTATAATATTAAGTTGCCTCCTTGTAGTGAATGTTTTCTAAATGATTGTGTAA
The DNA here is from genome assembly GCF_040938575.1 of Ambystoma mexicanum. NCBI lineage: Eukaryota > Metazoa > Chordata > Amphibia > Caudata > Ambystomatidae > Ambystoma > Ambystoma mexicanum. Next base: position 66,349,583 of record NC_090925.1, on the reverse strand, counting down.
TACATTAATGTGTGTTTTACCAAGACAGCTTGAGCATAAGTGTCTACTTGAACCACTGTGATTGTAAGACCTCCGTGTAACCTCTTTTACTGCTCACATTTCCTCTTGAGATAAGCCTGGCTACCACAAACTGTGTAGTATAGACTTATACCAAAGGTTGGTTTTGCTTACAACTGTAGTCCTAATTGTATGTGGTGGTCCCAGTACTGCATGCAATTCTGCCTAACAAGTGTTGCACACAAAACCTCGTCTGGGGCGCATGCACGCTTTACAAAGGTAGGAACAGAACAGCTGGGACCGAAAGTGAGGCGTAGGTACATGGAGAGTTTTGCTGAGGCTACTAGGACGCTGAGAATGAGTACAGGTGTCCAGGTAGCTGTCATTTGCCCATCCGCCCCACCGAAGCACTGGTACTCATTTCATTAACATTAACCTTCCACGGGTAAGGACACACAGAGTTAACCACAGGTGCGTTATACAATGAGTTACCCGACCACCCGGCCATGACATCAAGAAGCATAAACATTTATAGACTTCTAACGCAGGTTAAAATAAAAACATAACAGACATTGAAAAAAAGCTTAATATTATCCAGGAGTTTATAAATATTTCCCTGATTATGTCCGTATATACTCGATACAGATATACTCGATTGGGTGTCCAGCCAAGAAGACAGTATGCTTCGTGTACCCAAAGATATGCCCCCGTTTTGTATGACACACATCATCAGAAAACACTGCAGACCTGTGATTGCAGCAGATTACAGCAGGCCTGAAGCCTGTCATGTGGCACCGTTTCTCGCAGCGGCCTAAATGTACCCAAAATACGGGCGAGAGCATAGACTGCATAACGCCCTCGCCATTAGCGAAACCATGCAAATCACACACAAAATAACATTTACTAAGAGTGGACATGTATGTTAAGTGCACACGTATCTGCTAGCTCATTCACACAATGCACGTTAGCACACACATGACCCAGAATAACCAATTCAATTAAATGCCTGTATTAATCTATAATGGGTATGGCACAGGGCAAGTAAAGGCCTGTATTAATCTATAATGAGTACGGCACAGGGCAAGTAAAGGCCTGTATTAATCTATAATCTGTATGGCACAGGGGACACACACAAACACAAACAGACCTCTGAAGCTAGAAGGGGAGAAGTTCTCACCTCGAAGGAGGCCAGGAGGGTTCATTCATAATCCATGTCCCTCACAGCAGATCCTGAGGTCCTGCTGCACACGAGCCATGCCCCTCACAGCAGATCCTGAGGTCCTGCTGCACACGAGCTAGGCCCCTCACAGCAGCTCCAGAGCTGCTATTGGCATAAGAGCCAGGCCCCTCACAGCAAATGCTGAAGGCTCGCTCAAGTGTGCGGCTGCCTGCAGGTTTTGCAAGCAGAGATGCACGCAAACTGTCAATTGAAATGACCTTTTCCAGCATATTTGCTGCAAAAGGGTGGGGCAGGGAGCCCCGAAATGAAAGTTGAAATGGAGCAGGCCAAGTCCATGAACAAGGCAGGGGTGGATGAAAAATGAACTTGCAAAGGAGCACGTTTGTTCCACAATTTTATTAATAAAAATAAGATTAATTAATTTATGTATGAAGCTTTCAGTGCTTAGAACAAGTAAATAATACTGTGTGAGCAGAACACAATTGAAAGGACTTCACCAAGCTCCCCTTCGAAGACTGTCCTTTCTGCAGATGGCTTTTCTGTGATGCGACATGCAGCCCAAAGGGAGGATTTAAACAAATGTAATCTGACAGCAACGCCCTTGCACAATGTATACAATGGGAGGGGGTGTTGTTACCAATACTGGCAAAAGGCAGGGATTGGCTAGGTAGAGGCAGAGACAGCATCATTCTCCTCCCACTGGCAGGCGAAGCCCTTGGTCGATAGAATCACCCAAGCATTGTCAGTTTCACTCCCTTATAGGGATAGATGAGTACTGTGCAAATATCCCAAATTACGTTATGTGACACTGGGATGTGTGATTAGGACAGGAAGAGGCAATGGGAAAGTGGGTAAGATCTCTTTGACAAGTATACCACTTTATGCCAAGAGCAAGTTGTTTTACCTCAATTGGGTGTTAAAAAGAGATTTGTTTTCTGCATGCAACCCGTTTATTTTATATATAAAAGCTTTTAATATGGTCCAATGTGTTTTTTAACAAAGCATCCCTCTATACAATGCCAGAATGTGATGTTAAGATTGGCATTTCATTTGTTTGAGAGAAATGATGTGATTGGTGCAACGTTCACCATTCTGAAAAATGAAAGATGATGCCGTCTCTGTATTAAGGTGGTAGAGACTTTGGAACACTTGTTCACCAAAAGTGACAGATTGGTGCACCTTCGCAAACAGGCATTTGACAAATTTGGGCCTCCTGCTGATGAGATATTTATAGTTACGTTTTGGCATTGATTGCTATGTTAACCTAGTACCTCGTTGTTTCTTTCTGCTATGAGATCTATAAATTGGTTATTTCTACAGGAAATGTGTTTGCTGTTTTAGACTAACTTCAGGCTTGGACTGGACTACAGGGCAGTACCCGAACCAACAACGCAAAATGCTAGTGTGGGCCAGTTATTTTGGTCATAGTGGGATACTTTTTTGGCCGAGTGTGTGCCAGTTTGATAAGTTGCTTCATCATGCAGCTAGTAGTTTTGACCAGTGCTACTCAAGAATATTCTTTAAAATGGACAATTTGCATGACATTTGATCAAAACACTCCCCCCTGGGTACTACCCAATCAGTCTACAACAATATGACTGCATTGCCATTTGAAAATGTGGGTCACTTTTTCACTGTTTTCCAAGTAAGTTTTATGCCCCATTCCGACCCTGACTAACTTGCTTTATCATGCGGGTCTAATACTACAGAGGAGCGTTATTTGAGATCTATGTTTTTTTATACATGAATTGCTGATTGCTGAAGGTTGTGTGAAAAGCTTGTTTAACCTGTGTTGTTTATCCTTTCCTGTGACGTTACTTGTAATTTTATTTTTCTTATACATGTATTTGCGCTTTTTATACATGTATTTCTTTTGTATTGTAATTGACAGTGTGAAACGTTTATTTAAAGCTATATCACACAATAAATAAATAAATAAATAAATAAACCTAGGTAATGGCACATGTTTCCTTTGAGGTTCTGGATCTCAGAGGTGTTCCAGGGCTGATGATGGGGATAGGAGGATAGTTCATGGGCAACATGTTTGTCTTTGAAGCAAGACAACGCAGCGCAAAACAGGTTTGAATCATGATCCCGCACTTAGAAACCACGTGTTGGCATTCAGCATGTTATAAATGAACAATTATATAAAATTATAGGATGGTGTAAATGTTTGTGCAGGATAGTGTTGGTCAAAGGGAACCCCAAATGCATAGTCAAAATCAGAACAATGGAGGATGCATAAATAGTGGGGGGACAACATAGAGGGCCCTCACATCAGTTTATGGGTCAAATAGTCCTGCTTGAATGTCCCCTTGGTAATTGAAGAAGGCATAGGAGGAGTAGAGGGATGCTATGTTAGAGGGAACAATGGACAGATGAGGGGGTGAGGCGGATGTCTGGGATTTGTGGGATGAGGAGAGCAAATCAGAGACAAAGAAATGGCCAGGAGAGCTCCCACTAGAGTGGGTAGGCTTGTTTGGGAGAGAGCATAGGTGTATATTAGGAATATACTCACCTGTCTGATAGCCAGCACCACTGTAATCATCCATTTATAGACTTTGTTCATAGCATAAATATCACAAATGAAGCCCACCTCTGGCTCCAGTGTGTCTGGCATAGGCAGGAAGTGAGGGAGGTGCCTGAAACTCACTGTGCCTAGTCTCATAGGAGACCCAAATGCACTCTGTAGTCATTGGCCACCTGACTGTCCGGCAAGGACGTCCACCCTGCTGGGTGACTGACAGCTAGGCTGGAATGAATGGGAGCGAACTGAAGAAAAGGCAAGTCTTTTGGCTTGGAAGGCAGAGTTGACCACTGGACGAAGGAACCGAAGAAGAACATCAAGAGGACGCCTGCTGCAACTCCTGGACCATTGGTTTCCCTGGTGAAGCCCTGCTGCAGTGCCGAAACACTAAGTTCTCATTGACAGAGAAGCCCCTGCACGGACGATTTCTCACCTTGAGTTGGTGGGAACAATCAACTCCAAAGTAAGCCACCTGGACATCCATCTCGGAGCTGATTGAATTTCCACAGAGTTGCTGCTGGAAACCGTATAGCCAGGGAGTGGAACACCAGATTGTGTGCGTTGCTTTTAAGATAGCCTTGAGCCTCACAAAGATCCTCTGGACTCCCAGGAAGCAGGACTGACCAAGCCTGATCCCCATCAACAGAGTGCGGGACCCCAGAAGCAAGAAAAGTCCATCTCGACATCCAGGAACCGTGGTGTTGCTATTTGTGGTAGACGCGAGGAGCTGAAACACTGAACAGCCACTGAAAGTGAAGTTTGCTGGTTGCGAGTTGTGACCGTCCCAGTGCATTGTCCCCTAATGTCCTCCCCCATGTCCCCACAACTGAGGCACAGGAACAGTGAGACCTGCAGAGCTGCACAGGTACAGAGGTCATCAGCTGCATCTTTTTCTTCATGTCTAAGGTACTGTAAAAAGTCTGAGAGTGCTTGCAACTTCTACAACGCACAAGTCTAATCAGCTTGTGGCCATAGATTTGATTCCTCTTTTCATCAAAGACTCCTAAGAACTTGTGCAAAGACTTTTCCATTTACTTACCAGAAGTGCTTCATCCTATACAAGACTTTTGCCCATTGACTTTGGCTTATCCTATTGAATTGTATGACTCTTTTTGAGGGATCCAAAAGTATTTGCCTGCTTAAGAATATTTGTGGTCTCTTGTTGTTCTAAAAACCTTTGCCTTTTACCAACTTCTAAGAGTATTCTAAATGCCAACAGTAAGATATTAATGTCCCCAGCACCCTAATATTGAAGTCACCTGTGGGTGTAGGTTGTGTCTGTGGGCCATCCCAAAAGGGTTTTTACTGATTTAGAAACTAAGAGTGTATAGTATTGACGTGTATTTGTGTGTTACTATTATATTGCTCCCTTCTGAAGAAGGCTTATTCTAACTGACTGATACATTAATAATTGTTTATGCAAGAAACCATGAATGTAAGAGTTTATTTGAATACTTGTAACTGTAAATCTCTGTGGTACTCCACTACAGCTCACATTGACCCCTCTTGAGATAAGCCTGGCTGCTCAACATGCTACCAAAACTGTGTAGTACAAGCTTATACCAAACGTCCTATATCTGTAGTCAGAGTTGTGTGTAGTGGTCCCAGAGGGTACTGCATACAAACTTTGGGTAACTGTCATGATTCCTGTCCCTCATGTCCCCAGTCCTCCAAGATGTCAGGCTGAAGCCAGGCCACAATCACCTACATGGCCCTCAAGGGCCGCTCCATCCCTCCAAAGACCCACTTGGAGTCAGACTTGGCGCTTGTGGCACCAGACTCACCCACTCCCATAGGATAACATTGGGGATTGGACTTGTAGTGCATTGATGGGGACAAGATGGATGACCCCACATATTTCGGTTCCCAGAACTGCATGTGCGGTCTAGTCTTTTGGGTGTGGTTCAGCCCAGAGACACCTGGGAGACACAGAGACTATTTAAGCCACACCCAGGCTGAGAAACATGCTTTGCGTTTTCTGCACCTGCAGTGTGACACTCACCGTGTTCGGATTGGTCTCCAGTAGGCCTGCATCTTTCTTTTGCGCTCAGCTCCTGCAAGAACAAGAACACCGTTAGGAACAGCCTTACCATGCGGCGCTTCTGCCCATCATTCATCGCTCCTTCTGTTCTGCGGGCATCTTCGGCGGTGTCATTCCCATCCCGGCACGCCGCTTCCTAAGGAAAAGGGAAAAGAACAGAAAAAAGGCATTAGTAAGCATTCTGCAAATCATTGCTTATTTTTAAATACGGTATGAGCTTCAAACGCTTACCTGAATCCCAGCCGCTCTGGGGGAACTCTGTCTCCGGAACTTCTCATCCATCTGCAAGAGAGAAAAGACACTCCAGGTTAGTGTGGAAACATCTAGAGGCGCCGCATACCACGCTTACCCACCGCATTTGTTCTTCATAACCGGCATCCACGCTGAAAACGTTGCGGCACCTAAAAGACACAGAAAAAGAACTCAGTTCAATGCAAATACAAAAGGGGTGAATCGCGCATCGCGCTCTCACTCATATTCAGCGCTACTCATCTCAGCAGCACGCCGCCATCCCCGGACGCCAGCCATCATCTAAGGAAGGAAAGGAACGAAGATAGAGAACTGTTCAAAAGACTCATTATACTTACCTGTTGGACTCTTGCTAGTGAAGTAACTAGGCAGCAACAAGCCTGCATCATCAATGCGCCCCTGCGCTGAAAGCAGGACGAAGAGCACACTATCCAAGAAAACAAGGTGAGCTGTGGATCAAAGGGAAGGGTTGGACCTGTAGGGTATTTTGTGGAGGTTTGGGGCCTGACGGTATTTTCTTACCACCGAAAAATAACTTAGCAACAATCACTCCTTGTATTCAGATTGGGCCATGTACAACAATAATACAGTGGACATGCATTGTTTCAGCACACAGACATGCGTATTTGGTATGCGTGGTTGGTATGCGTGGTTGGTAGTATTTTGGTGAGCATAATTCCCTTGTTTTATTTGTGGCCCCAATATCCAGAACCCCTTATTTTTGTTTAGTTTTTTCGTGTAATCACTAGAGAGACCTCAGGCTTGCATTTCAGGAACACCGCATTTTCATTTTTAGTGTGCCACCATGGGCAATTTCTCTCTGTCTTATCTACGGCAGCGAGCTATCATGTGGTATTTTCACTATCTTATATACGGTAGTGAACTATGTCCCGGGCCTCCCTTTTTGCCGACTCATAGACCTCCGACAAACTACAACACACACAGTTAGTTATAATTGCTCATACTGAATTACATTGTGCACACGGCTGCAGCCAAATTTGATGTTTAGCTACCTTGAAAATGACAATTGCACTGTCTAAACATCTCCCCACATCATCAGCACTGTATTGGTAAATATAAAACACACCACCCGTCTACTTTCAAATATTTTTGTGTATTATAAAAGTTGCATTTAAACACGATCTCACTCTTTACAGAAATAAATAAAATAGCACAGTAACAGCATTATCTGTGATACACTGAAAAGAGATGGGCGGAGACAAGAACTCAATTTGCAACATTAAACACGTGAGTAAAGCACAGGAATCTCCTTTCCTACACTGACTGAATATTCTCGTACACACTCAGCCCCCACACTTCTGTAATTACCTTATCTGTTCAGCATGAGTTTTCTCCGGCTGTTCTCTTTCTGAATTTGGCTCCCTTGAAGATTAACCCCAGTGAAAACAAGCGTCTTTCGTTCTCAAACCGGGGTTATTGCCTGGAATTCTCAGCTTTTGCAGCAGGAATGCTTCAGCCAGAAAACAGGTCCTTCTCCCAGCTCTGCCAAATCTCGATTGTCCTCCCCCTCTCCTCAAGCTTCCCCAGCAAAACTCTAATCACTGCCTCTAGCATGATACTTGCTATGACGCTGCTCCAATCAGAATCAATCATGCCATCTCCTCCCTCACTACACAATGGCTCATTTCTACAGTAACCATTTGTAACCAACTGATTTCCTGTTCCTTTGAGCCCTTTGCTTCCTGTAGTTATGTGGACAGAGCAGCAGAGAAAAAGAAAAAAAAAATGAATGTGCGTTTAAAAGTTCACTTTCAGAGTAGGCCTAATTCTGCAGTGGAGACACATTTTTATTAGTGGGTTATGTTAAATGCAGTTTTATTAGTCAGGTTAGTTATTAATAAGGTTAGTTATTAATTTTCAAATGTGTCTCTTACACCTTAGGCATTTCAGGTGAAAAATAGTGTGCATTTTTGAATGTGCACGTGTGCTTTTAACTGTAAAAATAGATTTGCATCTTATATGTAAAAATCGTTTTTGACTGAATAGCCTGTCTTTACTTATATGTCCATGTCACTCTGGCAACACATATAGCAATGCACCACACCCATGTGGTGGTGCTGCATCAAAAAAAAAATTGCTACCTGTGCAGTAGTGCTGTACTCTGTGCTGTAACACGCCAAATATCCTTACAGACCCCGGGGAAGAAGGGTTTCAAGCACACAGAGACAATAGGGAGTTAAACTCTACCAATCCTGTGTTTCAGGCCCAGTCTCCAGTCGAATAGCCTCCAGGGAGGTGTTTGAGGTCGTAAGAGGTCAGAACAGGCTGAGTGACGTCCCCGTGGATACCAGGTGAGCGTTACAGTAACATGCTTTACTTTCTAAGACTTGTGTCCATAGTTTAAGTACCTGCTCTTTACTGTAGCTGAGTTTGCAGTGACTTCCTGTCTTGCCTATGGCATTGAGTTTCCTGATCCATGTATTCACTGAGTTGGCAGTGACCGACTGCCTTTCTTATGGCTAAGGTTTTATGTTTCATGAACGCTAGGTTTCCAAGTGTATGTGTGGTAACTTTCCTTGTCTAAGTACATGATACATGTACTAATTCTTGGGCCCCAATTTCCTTTATGCCAGCATTCATGTTTGCCTTCTAAATAGTGCTTGTCTAGCATCTGTCTACAGTGTCTGCTCTTTTCTGCTTTTCTCTGTCCTTGGTTATTTCTATCCACACTACTTATCCGTCTTGATTACAAATTGGTCCACTGTTGTGCCTCAGCTCTGTATCCGTATAAAGTGTTGGTCTCTGTTAAGATCAGATGAGGGGAAAGGCTTCTGTTGACTTAGTCTAGTTTATTGGAGTCTCATGTGTCTCAGTATATGGTCTCCAGATTTACCCCTACACTGAGTGCAAACATCTCATCAGCCTGTCCTACCCATGACGCTGCTGCATGATTGTTGTGTATCTGCTAGTACTAATCCCAAGGGCTTTCCCTAATCTCATGGAAACCCTTTATTGTACAGTACATCCTTTATTCTGATCAATCCATGTTACCCAGTATATTTGCCTGCCTTCTCTTTCTCTGTGTGTCATTTTACTTACAGCCCGCTCCTACCCCTACAGTTCCTGTGACTACCTGTCTCCACAGAGATCAGCCTTGTCTACTCTGTTTCTCTTATATGCCAAGTGATTCCTTCCCAGTAGCCCCAAAACTACAGTGTGTACTCTGACATATATCTATTGCCATGTGCACTCCTGACAGAGTTAGACATTGAGAGACAATATTATGGAAGGTAAAGAGAGACCTTGCAGAGTACTGTTGGGAATTCACTGAAAGGTATAAGAACATGAGCTAAAGAAAATTGTAGAAGGAGTGTGGGATGTGTCTGACTGATGCAGTTGTATTAACTTTTGCACAAGTATTTATCATTCGCTGAAAGTTAAGGAAATGTTAAGATGTATGTGTTATTCTGAAACTTTGCATTTCCTATTACCTATCTAGTGCCTATTTAATGACCCACTGTTGAAACACACCTATTCATTTATATATGCATGTTTTCTATTTACGTATTATATATAAAGTTTGCCCTAGTAATTGTCTCTTTTACAAACAATTGTGAATTGTTTTATGAATGTAGTGCCATCACAATAAGTGGGGGAAGGGGGGCGGTTGTGTGTTTGTTTGCTTCCACAGGTGGGGATTCTAGGAGTATGCCGCATTCACTCCCGGTGGAGGCACTACCAAACCCTTGCATGATGAGCTGGTACTGTCCACCCTAGATTTTCACCCATCTCCTGGTAGACCTGCAGGTAGACTGAACCCATCCTCCCACTTGGGAATCAACTATGGTTCCAATAAGCAGTAAGTTAAAATCAGGGAGGCACCTTGCGTATATCTGCATGTATGGAGGGAATTTATAAAGTGAAAAGCTAGCTGGAAAGAAAAGGACCAATGTGCCTAGGGGATGAATGCAGGGTTTACAGTATACGAGTTAGCTGTAATGGGTAGGGGGCGCTCACAAGGTAAGAGATCTAGAGACGAATCATACGTTTGAGTGAAGTGATTGGTGAGATGTTCTTTGAAGAGTGTGCCATCAAGTCCTTCCTTAATTATACTGCAGAGCATTACTGTAGATAATGTGACATATTGGGTATGAATAAACCTAGCACATGGGTAAATAGTGAACAGGTGTAGTTAGTATTTTTTAGGTGTATTGATGACTGGAAAAAATGTAGCATTTCATTTTCAGATTGCATGTTTTACAATGGTTCTCCAGTGAAACTTGTGTTTGTGGATAACCCTATGTTCTCTGTACTGCATATAGTATTCACTCCTGGATATCTTTTGCTTGTCTTTGCAGTGTGCCTGTGTGCTACAAACATATTATTACAAGGTAGGTACCTGCAATGCCAGTGGCGTAACACAAGCTCTGGGGGCCCCCCTGCAAGCCATGCTGAGGGGGGCCCCCACAACTCGGCAACAAATCACATGTCGCGCCTCAATCTGGGCCGCCCAAGATTACCACGCTTGCGCAATACGCACAAATTTGTTGCTGAAGGGCTATGCCATACACTGCACTAGGAGAAAGATATAAATATGTGTTTTAATACAATATACAGCACACTTTCTGAGAAAAAATGACTAAAAAGCCACAGTGTTTGCTATTGTTGTGTAGGGTAACAGCAATCCAAAACATGCAAGTCACCAACAGTGCACATGAACATTAATGCTTTGCTATTAAAAATGCCATGTCACAATAAAAGCATGTCCAACTGGCTGCACAATGTAGACCAGTGTAGACACATAATAACATTACAGTAACATTAAGACATACTTAGACTGGTTGCACCAAAATGCCAGTTGAAGCAATAAGACTCATCAAGAAGAGAGCACAGATTCAAGCCTGCGTCTCTACGGCTTCTAACAACATAGCCAAACTCTTTAAAATCTGCAAGGAACTGGCCAATTCTGTTGCGGTTTCTACCGCTCCTGTTCCCTCAACAGGCCCTCTGTACGGCTTTGGCCTCTCGCTTCTCCGCTAAAACTCAGGACATCCTGTCCACTATCTCCTCTCCCTCTTCCACTCTCGGCCCCCTTTGACCATCTCTCCTTCTCCTACTCCTTTCTCCTCTTTCTCTCTAACACCTGACAAAGTCCCATCTATGGAAGTGTCGTCGAATGAACCAATGAGGACCACATTGACACGTTCCAGCCTTGGCCGATTTTTGTAATCATTCTTTTGCCACTGGAACTTTCCCCTCTCCCAAATTCTTGGAAAAGCTGGCCAACTGCCAGCTTACACTCGACACTGAATCTGTTGATTGTCTCTATAACCATCAGTCTGGTTTAAGAGCTGCCAGAGGCACGGAAATTTCTCTCCTGAACACTTGTGAAGATCTGATCTCTAACCTTGATTCCAGCATTCCTTCTGTCCTCATCATCCTGGAACTTTCCTCTGCTTTCAACACGGTCAACCACGCCATCCTGATCAATTGACTCTGTGAGAACCTGGGCCTCATGGATCAGGCCCTGGAGTGGCTGACCTCCTTCTTCTTGGACCGCCCCTCCCAGGTCCAACTTTGTCCCTTTCACTCCGCCAATTCTCTCTACATGTGGCATTCTCCATGGCTCTATCCTCTCACCCTGGTTTTTCAACCTCTACTTGGCTCCTTCGACCCACCTGATCTCTACCTTCTCTAACTTACAGTGTTATGCGGATGACACTCAGCTTTCTTTCAGGCTCCCCTCAACCTACTCTCCTCTCTTGCTCATTCCTGGTGTGATCTTCAACTCCACTCTCTCTTTCTCTCGTCACATCTCGGACGTCGCCAAGAAATCCCACTACCAACTGCACTGCCTCAAAGGGACTCTTCAATTTCTCACTTTTCCCCAGAAGCTCACTGTCTCCAGAGCTATGGTTCTCTCTAGGCTGGACAACTGCAACAGCCACTTGCTCAATCTGCCTTCCTCTACTCTCCACCCTCTGCAAATAATCCAGAACAGGACTGCGAGAATTATCCTTGGCCTCAAGCCCATGGACTGTATCTCTCCAGCCATGAAATCTCTTCACTGGCTCTTTGTGGCTGCAAGGATCAAGTTCAAGACCCTTTTCATTGTCCACAAGACTTTCTGGGTCTGGTATCTGCACTACATCCAAAGCTATCTTCCAAAATACCTTCCTTCTCAAGCCCTAGGGGTTAGATACTTCTCCAGGCAGAGAGTGGAGGGAGGTAGATCCTTCTCCCCTGCAGGCGCCTCCCTCTGAAATGGCCTCCCTGACCCTCCCAAACTTGAGCCGGACCACCTGAAGTTCCAGAAGCAGCTCAAAACTTTCCTCCTCTGCTTTCTCTCTCTCCCTTCCCTGCTGACCTACCTGTCCGCTGTACCAACTGGTTGCTTGGCTACCCTCTGTGTTACGCTCACCTGGCTCCCACAGAGGTGTCGATCTGAACTGGACAGCTGCAGTTTTCACCAATGTGATGCTTAGGGCCGAGATGACAGACTGGACTGGCCCACCTAGCTTCGTTTGCTTGGCCCGTAGGAATATTCTTCTGTAAATGGAGAAAGGGAATTAACCACCCGTGGGGTTGAGCCTAAATCCCCCCACCCCTGCTGTTCTCCCCACAGATCACCTTTGATGTCCCCTCTTATAGTCTCACCTGATGGTTTGAAAAGATGAGCTCTCCATCCTGCATTGAGCGCAGGGGCGCGTTGATAACCAGTTGCATCACTGGCTCGAAGGAATTGGTGAGTTCCAGAACAATATTGACTCCGAAAAGTATGTAGTTCGTAAGAGATCACATGTCTGACTTTCACTCTTGTCCGATTCCTTGCAGTTTGCAGCTTTACCCCAGCGAAGAGTTCCTAGTGGTAGCTGGCGAAGTTCAGGTAAGGATGTGGCTTATCCTACAGAGTTCAATAAAATAAGGCCAGAATGTAACCTGTGGCTTGCTCCCTTATTCAGGTGTGGAGAGAAAATATGAAGTTCGGTGAATAATGCCTCCGACGGTAAAATTAGGTAAGCCTATTGTGGTGAGAAGAGTTCCCCTTGTTTGTACCTTCGTCTCACCTTGTTGTCCTTTTGTTCCCCTTAGGGGCCAGGGTACGGCGAGGATGCAATGGAGACTGCGCCGACCCGTGAAGAGGAATAGTACCCCCGGCGGTAATCAGGTAAGTCTATGGGGGTAGTTACTATTGCCTCTGTTTATTCCCTTGGCTCACCTTTGCTGTTCTTGTGTTCCCCTTAGGTGCCAGAGTGCGGCGGGAACGTGCAGAAGGATGCAGTGAATCGTGAGGATGTTGCGAAGGCCGGTGAGTTCAGCGCAGCGCTGCAGCAGGCGAGGTGGCACGCGTAAAATGCTTCTTTCTTCCAGCTCGAAGGCGCAGTGGATCCGTAATTCAGGTAAGGATCGAATTTTGCTCTTATTCTGACGTCTTCTCCTTCTGTTCCTCCCTTTTTCTGGGAGCTGCAGACTCGAGGCGGGCGTGGCAGAAGACTGGATGCAGGCTTGCAGACACGGTGAGCGTTACGCTGCTGGATGCAGAATAACGCGAAGTGTGTGCTGCTCTTCGGGCGTGGTTTAAATAGCCTCCAAAGTAGTCCCAGGTAAGTATTCCTCCCCAGCCCCAGCCAAGTAAAAAATAGTTCCTATGTAAAATAGTCCCTTCCAAGCCTCATTTGGCTTGGAGCTCTGCAGCATGGTCTGCATCAGGTAAGCTTGCAGCATGGTCTGCATCAGGTAAATTCTACTCTATGAGCCTGGTACCTATGGCGCCAGGACTGACTCTTCAGATGAGCCTGGCGACATAGGTGCCAGGACCGCACCCAAACAGCCCCTAGCAGGGGTTTTTGGGCTTGCTCAAAGTAACTTGAGGCCTGCTGGACCTGGTCTGGTTCCCCGGGGGTAGGCATCATGACAGCACTCCCCCCCCAAAGCCCCTCCTGAATCTCGTTCTTCCCCGTGGTTTTGGTTTGTCTGGGAAATTTCGGTGGAATCTTTTCACCAATCGAGGTGCATGCACGTGTTCACTAGGTTCCCAAGACCTTTCCTGTGGTCCGTAACCCTTCCAGTCGATTAAATAAAAAAGTTTTGACTTCACCATCTTGGAATCCAGGATCTTCTTAACTTCAAATTCGGGTTCACCGTCTATAAGGATGGGGTCTGGTGGCTTGGTTAGTCTTGTCCCAGGTTGCACTGGCTTCAAAAGTGACACATGAAAGACGGGGTGAATTGGCATATTAGCAGGTAAGTCCAACTTGACGGCCACCGGGTTGATAATGGCCTTAATAGAGTAAGGTCCCAAATATCTAGGGTTAAAGGTCCGCATTCCCTTGAGAGGTATGTATTTTGTGGCCAACCATACTTGGTCCCCTATCTGGTACTGTGGAGTGTTAGGCAGAAACCTGTGCAGATCGCTTAGAGACCGCTGCAAAAGATTTAGGACTACAGGTGGTTGGAAGTAAACCCAATTGGTAGCAGTCTGTACCACCCAGATTTACCTGGTAGCTGTAGCTGAGCAGTCAGACATCTCTCAAGATGTGTTAGGCAGTAAATAGAGTATACACAATAGGTACAGAGATACAGTAGCACAAGCAAACACTGACCAGAGCTTTGGTGTAAAAGTATATAATTATTTATTTAAAGACACACTTGTAAATTACACTAGCACAAAAAGTGTAAATTCAACACACAGTCACTATCATATATATACAACCCTGATTACTTATTAGACAAGTCTTAGTGAGAAACACCACTTATTTTCAGACAGAGGTGAGCGCTTAAAATAAGATGCCACTCTAATAAGTTATTAAAAAAGGGAGGGTAAAAGAGAGAGTTATGAAAGCACACAAATTTCAATATTTTTCAAAGAACCACAGTGAGGCAGGTTAGGCAAAGTCTACTGGGGAGCAAGGAAGTTCAAACGCCAGACCCACTCTTAGAGAGAGCAAGCAAAATGTGTCCAGGATCACACAGTGGGGTTATGCCCAAAGAGTCTTTGTAGAAAGTTCACAAAAGATTGAGATCAAGTCAGGAAAAGTTAGTTAACAGGTCCCAGGCTATCCCAGGTTAGAAAGTCGAGGATTTACTGTCACCCCGAACGATCTGTTGCAAGGGAAGCCAGGTGGGACCCAGTACCTGAAAGTGGGAAGAACTCTCCAGCGGGGGCAGTTGTTCCTGGCAGCGGGTGAAAGTCGGTGTTTCGTCCAGAGGAAGAGGAGGTCTCGACGTGGAGGAAAGCTGAAGGTCGTTTCACTGCCAGGGAAGAAACCAGCCGCAGAGTTTCCCGGTTACAAGGTACCACCCTTTTCTTTGCGGTAGTGGTAAACCGTGGTATTCCGGTTGCCGGGGTGCTTGGCACGGACAAGGCGGCCGGAGGATGGTCCAGGAAGGCGAAAAGACGGGCAAACTGGTTATCCCCACCAGTCAAAAGAAGAAGACTCTCCGGGCTGGAGATCTCCTCTGTCTTCGTGAAAAGTGGTGAGACGGTTCAGCAGGGCTCCACCGGTGGTGTCGTTGTTGCAGGTCGGCCCGGCTTCTCCCTCCTCGGATTCTTTAGGTCCTGTGGCGACTTCTGAAGTTCCAGTCCCCAAAGCCCTGCTTTTATGCAGAAAACCCCCATTCATTCAGCCTAGCTGTCAATCACACATGCTAAGTGGTGAGCCGGGCGGCTCACCACTTGGGCCAATCACACAAGAGTGCGAATTGAGTTGCCGAGGCAACTCAGTCCAGGGTGCCTAAACCCCCTCCCACGCCCCCTGGGTACCCAGACAGAGTGGCACCACTTTTGGAGGCTTCTGTGGAGAAGCCTGCCAAAAAGTGGAACAAAGGGCTCGACTTGGGTTGGAGTCACAGAAGCAAATACAAACGCCATTTTGGAACCAAGTTTCAGCAAAAATTACCAACCAGTGAATTTATATTAATTTAATAAAACGGCGGTATGTTCGAGGCTATATTAAAAAGTGGTAGCCTCGAACAATGGGAAAATCCCATAGGAATATATTTGCGGTTGAATATAAAAAGTAGTATCCACCAGCCAAAACTCGGTCGGGGGGACTGGACAGTGCCCCCTCGAAGAACAGACCCCGGGGCAATCGAATTGCCCCGACCAGTACGTCCACAATAGGATGGTTTGTACTTGTTCTGTTCACAATTTGAGACTAGTAAAGCCAATGGTGACTTTACATGCCCTGGGAGACAGTAGTCAGTCCCAGGGTATGGAGTCTATGTTTGGGGGTCGCTATGACACCCCTGGGTTACGGCACGGAGGGTACTGTGTAACCCACATACCAAAAACACATGAAGCCCTATGGGGTAAAGGACCCCATAGCCCATAGAACACATACAAAGTCAAAGGAACACCTCAAATCATGTCTAAGAGTGGGAGGAAAAGAGTCTCACTATTGGCAGGAGAAAAAAATAAACCCCAAAAATCCAGCAAAGCTGCTGGGGGACTCACTAGGTTTGGGAAATTAGCCTTTACAGAGAATTCTCCCTAACATGGAGTATCACTTCTATGCCGATCAGCATCTTTCTTATATTTCTCCTTTGCCAGTTTTAAATGTGCAGTTGCCTCCTTAAAGGCTTGTGTAATCGTAGCGTGTAGATGGTCCACTGCGGGCATTTCTAAGTGTTGGGGTGAGTCAAGGTCTGAGGTTAGAGGGTGGTGCCCATGTAGGGTATAAAAGGGGCTTTGTCCAGTTTCAGAATGTACTGAATTATTGTATGCATATTCGGCGATCCAAAGAATGTCCTTCCAATTACTCTCAGTCTGATGTAACATACAACGCAGGTATTGTTCAAGAGTCTGGTTGGTCCTCTCCGTTGGACCATCGGTCTGGGGGTGGTGACTGGTCGATAATCTCACGTCGATTTGCGCCAATTGAAAACATTTCTTCCAAAAATGTGAAATGAATTGACTGCCCCGTTCAGAGACCAACACGGACGAAAATCCAGGTATGCGAACAATGTTTTAGAGGAATTCTTTGGCCAGGATTGAGGCTGAAGGTAGTCATTTTAAAGGAATAAAGTGGGCCATCTTGAAAAAAGATCCACAATAACTAGAATGGTGTTAAACCCATTACAAGGAGGTAGATCAGTAATAAAGTCTAACGATAAGGTGTGCCATGGTGTAGGCGGAATGTCTAAAGGTTGTAAGTGTCCAGCTGGGTTTTTCTTTTGACTTTTTTTTTGGGCGCAAATGCCACAAGACATCACAAATGATATAATATCCTTTCGCCAGGTGGGCCAACAGAATTGTCTTTTAATTTTAGCTTCAGTTTTTGCAATCCCTGGGTGCACCTCCATTAGGGTATCATGATAACGGGAAATGACTAGCTCTTGTAGTTCCTTGTTTGGCAGAAATAGCCGCCCTTGGTAATAAGGTAGATCATTGGTGACAGAGTAGTCCGGGCCTTTCTTTACCCAGTCCTGCAGGGCTGTAGGATCAAAGAGTTGCTGGATCTTTACTTGAATGTCCTCTAGTGTCTGTAGAGTAGTCATGCCAAGAATCCTTTGTTCGGAAAATATAGGTACTGGTTCTGGGTTCACTTCTGCCTCTCCCATCCCTATTCAGGATAAGGCGTCTGCTTTACCATTCTTACAACCTGGTCGATAGGTTATCACGAAATCGAACTCGGCAAAGAACAATGCCCATCGGAGTTGACGTGACGATTGGGCCTTGGCTGTTTTTAAATACTGTAAGTTCCGGTGATCGGTGATCACAGTAATGGTATGCCTGGCACCGAGAAGATAGTGCCGCCAAGCGTTGAAGGCGGATTTAATGGCTAATAACTCCTTGTCGGTAACCGCATAGTTTAACTCGGGTACCGAGAACTTTCTGGAACAAAATGCTACTGGGTGAAGCTGGCCAGTTTCAGGGTCCTTTTGAGACAGGACTGCTCCCATGGCTAGACTGGATGCATCAGTTTCCACTATGTATGGAAGTTCAGGGCGCGGGTGCTTTAACACAGGTGCAGACGTGAATTTCGCTTTCAGCTCTTGGAAGGCATTTTCAGCTTCTTCAGTCCACATAAAGCATTTATTTTTCACAAGAGTGCTGTGATGGGATGTACGACATGTGAAAAATCTGGGATGAATCTGCGGTAGAAATTGGCAAAGCCGAGCATGCTTTGTACTCCTTTAACTGAACTTGGTGATGGCCACTTAAGGATTGCTTCCACCTTTCGTGAGTCCATTCGGACTCCCTTTGGGGTCAGGATAAACCCAAGGAATTCAACTTCTGTGGCATGAAAAACTCATTTTTCTAGTGTTGCATTTAGTTTGTGCTGGCGCAATTTCTCAAGGATTGCTCGGACGTGCTTCACATGGTCAGATTCTGAAGAGGAGTATACTAGAATATCATCGATATACACGACAACACAAACGTCAATGAGTTCACGAAGGACATTGTTCATGAAGTATTGGAAGGCTGCTGGTGCATTGCACAACCCGAAAGGCATCACCTGATGTTCGAATAACCCATACTTAGTGCGGAAAGCAGTCTTCCATTCATCGCCCTCTTTTACACGTACCAGATGGTATGCCCCCCGGAGATCTAATTTAGTGTATATACAAGCGTCCTTCACTTGCTCAGTAGTCTATGCACGTTCTGAGGTCACCTTCTTTTTTGGGCACGAAGAACAAAGCTGAAGATGCAGGGGACTTGGATGGGCGAATAAAGCCATTGGCAAGGTAATGGTCTCAGTATTGTCGTAGGTGAAGGTTCTCAGGTTCCGTAAGGGCATAGATCCTGCTACAAGGTGGTTGTGCACCGGGTTTGAGATCGATTTAACAATTGTACGATCTGTGAGGAGGTAAGGTGTTTGCCTGTTCCTTTTGGAAGACATCCTTGAATTCTTGGTATTCTGGAGGTAGTTGCATGACTTCTGTGGTTACTGTGGCCAGGCCTGCGTTCTGATTTTTCTTTGGGTAACAGGTTTGTGCACAATCCGGGAAGGTTATTCTCTTCTCTCGCCATTCAATACAAGGATTATGTGTTTCCAACCAAGGTATCCCCAGTATTATTTGGAACTGTGGGGCTTTGATTAGATCAAACACAATAGTCTCTCGATGCCCATCCTTACCCAATAGTGTCATCTCTGCGGTGGAATGAGTTTCCAGGCCCAGAGGCAATTTCAGTTCCATCGACTGTGGTGATGACATCTGAGCTGGTTTTTCGGCAGAGAGGTAGATTCATCCTGGAAGCCAATTCCTAGTCCACATAGTTTCCAATGGCCCCGCTATCAATGTATGTCCTTACTGCGTGCATACGCGATGGCGGCCCTGGAGCTACGAGGACCATTGGTATGATGAAATGAGAGGTCTGAGTATCCTTCTTCAAGCTCGGCAAGCGGACCTCTATGCTTGTCGGGCGTGGTCGTTTCACGAGTCTGACTCCATATGGCTTTTATCAGCAGCTCCTACCACCTTCTTGGGTGGTTTTACAGGGCAATCCTGTAGAAAATGTCCAGAAGTTTCACAATATAGATACAATTGCATTTGCCGTCTCTTCTCTTCTGGGTTAAGGGTCCTTTAACCCCTCCGATTTGCATGGGTTATGAAGCATCGGCTCCTTTGGGGTTAGCGTGGGTGTTGCCCAACACCTGATTCTCAAACTTGGCTCGATCAGCCTTTCTGTTCTGAAGTCTGTGATCCAACTGGACCACTAAGTCTATATATTCAGCGCAGTCTTGAGGTGGATTCATGACTTGAGCCAAGACATCCTTGAGTTCTCCTCGAAGCCCTCGATGAAATAACGTGGTTCGTTTTAGGCCATCCAGTTTCCACTATTAACCTATTAAAGGCTGTGATGTAGGATAGAAGGTCCTGGTTACCCTGTCGTAGGGACAAAAGTTCGTTATCCAGGGCCTGTCCTTGGGAGTGCCGGGCAAATAGTCTTTCCATATTAGTTTGAAAGCCCTGAAAATCCCAAAGAATTGGGTCATCCTGAGTAACTAGTGGAATTGACCAATCAGCTGCACTGCCGCTGAGATATGACAATACAAAGGCTACCTTGGCTTGATCATTTGGGAAGGCTCCAGGTCTGCATAAAAAGTGCAAGCGGCATTGGTTCATAAACACGGCAAACATTTTGGGATCTCCGGCAAAGCGTTCAGGTGGGGCTAATAGGATATTTCCTGGTAGGTTTATTTGCACAGGGTTACTCGATAACACAGGAGCTGGATTTCCCCCGGAACCAGGTAGGGGTGCTTGTCCAGCCTGGCTTTGCAATAGTTGCCTAGCAAGGTCATCAGTTCGCCCCTTTGACAAAATCAGTTCTCTCCTAAGAGCATTGGTTTCTTGACGGGCGGAATGCATTTCAGCCTTCAGTTCCCCTAGTAATTGGGCCAATTGATCAGTCTCTGAGGTATCCATAACGCCCGGGTGGGAATTTGTGGGTAGGCTTCGCATTCTGTTACGCTCACCTGGCTCCCACAGAGGCGTCGATCTGAACTGGACAGCTGCAGTCTCCACCAATGTGACACGTAGGGCCGAGATGACAGACTGGACTGGCCTACCTAGCTTCGTTTGCTTGGCCCGTAGGAATATTCTTCTGTAAATGGAGAAAGGGAATTAACCACCCGTGGGGTTGAGCGTAAATCCCCCCACCCCCGCTGTTCTCCCCACAGATCACCTTTGATGTCCCCTCTTATAGTCTCACCTGATGGTTTGAAAAGATGAGCTCTCCATCCTGCATTGAGCGCAGGGGCGCGTTGATAACCAGTTGCTTCACTGGCTCGAAGGAATTGGTGAGTTCCAGAACAATATTGGCTCCGAAAAGTATGTAGTTCGTAAGAGTTCACATGTCTGACTTTCACTCTTGTCCGATTCCTTGCAGTTTGCAGCTTGACCCCAGCGAAGAGTTCCTCGTGGTAGCTGACGAAGTTCAGGTAAGGATTTGGCTTATCCTACACAGTTCAATAAAATAAGGCCAGAATGTAACCTGTGGCTTGCTCCCTTATTCAGGTGTGGAGAGAAAATAAAATTTTCCGGCGGTAAAATTAGGTAAGTCTATTGTGGTGAGAAGAGTTCCCCTTGTTTGTCCCTTTGTCTCACCTTGTTGTCCTTGTGTTCCCCTTAGGAGCCTGGGTATGGCGAGGATGAAATGGATACTGCGCCAACCCGTGAAGAGGAATCGTACCCCCGGCGGTACTCAGGTAAGTCTATGGGGGTAGTTACTATTGCCTCTGTTTATTCCCTCGGCTCACCTTTGCTGTTCTTTTGTTCCCCTTAGGTGCCAGAGTGTGGCAGAAACGTGCAGAAGGATGCGGTGGATCGTGAGGATGCTGCGAAGGCCGGTGAGTTCAGCGCGGCACTGCCTCAGGCGAGGAGGCACGCGTAAAATGCTTCTTTCTTCCAGCTCGAAGGCGTGGTGGATCCGGAATTCAGGTAAGGATCGAAGGTTTTGCTCTTATTCTAACCTCTTCTCCTTCTGTTCCTCCCTTTTTCTAGGAGCTGCAGACTCGAGGCGGGCGTGGCAGAAGACTGGATGCAGGCTTGCAGACACGGTGAGCGTTATGCTGCTGGATGCAGAATAACGCGAATCGTGTGCTGCTCTTTGGGCGTGGTTTAAATAGCCTCCTAAGTAGTCCCAGGTAAGTATTCCTCCCCAGCCCCACCCGAGTAAAAAATAGTCCGTAGGTAAAATAGTCCCTTCCAAGCCATAGGCGCCAGGACCGCACCCAAACAGCCCCTAGCAGGGGTTTTTGGGCTTGCTCAAAGTAACTTGATGCCTGCTTCTGGGGTTGCTGGACCTGGTCTGGTTCCCCAGGGGTAGGCATCATGACACTCTGTCTCACTGAGTCCAGGCTCTTTCTTAATCAGTCACCCTTGCACTGCCTCCAGGCCTACCACACATTTAGGAGATGTAACTGTAACCCTACAGTCCCTTGTTCTCCTTGCACTACCCAGAGCTGCGCTGCCCTGGCGGCACTTACTCAGAGCATTGCTGTCCTGTTTACCCCTCCCCTCTCCCTTGCACTTCGCCACTCCCTTTCCCCTTGCAC
The DNA here is from genome assembly GCF_040938575.1 of Ambystoma mexicanum. NCBI lineage: Eukaryota > Metazoa > Chordata > Amphibia > Caudata > Ambystomatidae > Ambystoma > Ambystoma mexicanum. The sequence continues at coordinate 66,327,624 of NC_090925.1, read as the reverse complement.
TTCTCATTCTTGCACTTGCACGATCTGAATTACACAAGGCTTAGTAAGATCATTTGTCTTGTCCTCCCTCAGTTTTCCTCCTCAATTTTCCTTCTCTTGTCTTGTCGTGTCTAAAAACACTTGTGTACAGGTGCGTTATATATTGACTTATCATATCATAACATATCATTTTATCACAGATGCCCAGAAAAATATACAGTGCCGCAGTAAGAAACGGCTAGACTGGCAGAACCCAAATGCAAGTCTAGCCAGGTAATTACACTTAGCAGTACTGCTTTATCAGAAATGCCCAGTTAAAAAAAGTCATACCAAACTGATGAATGACTAGACTGGCTACACCAAAATGCCTCTCTAGCCACTAATACCACATATCATGCCTGCTTAGCATGGACATGGATGACCATTATGATTTATTGCACAGCCCCACCCCCTCGCACATCCCTTCTCCCTCCCATCCCCTACTCTAACCTCAGCTTAATGGCTCAGAATGACCTCCACGTCCCTCTTTCTTGTCCCAGTGCTTACTTATGAGGCTCCTTGCCTCACTGGTAAGTACTGGAGGAAGAGTGGGACTAGGAGTAATGAAGATTACAGGTAGCTATGTCAGGCATTACCTTCATGTACCTCTACCTTATCCCAGTGGTTGTGTATGAGGCATAGTGCCTCATACACAAGTACTGCCTCATACACAAGTACTGGGATGAGGAATAATAGGGATAGGTGTAAACAAGATTACCAATAATTAATCAAGGCATTAAACACAAGTAGTGGTACAACACCATTGAGCTGACTGGGCTTCAGCACTCCCCCCCACTGAAATTGTGGGCTTTGTTGACTTGACCTGGCTGACCTTCAGAGCAGTTGCCGACAGAATAGAAGACAGGTGTTAAACGGCACCTGGGTTTTGCCATTAAGAAGGGCCCAGCCCATCAATTACTAATGTACTTCATTTCACTGTTTTACCTGCATTCAAATGCCAAATTTGTTAAGCAATTCAAATTGTGATGTGGGTTTAGTACTTGCATGCCAGGGGAGTGATTGGAAGGGTAGAGCGGAAACAGGAGACCAGTCATTCTCACAGCAGCCCATAAGTGGGTGCTTTCAGACCTAAAGGAGAGAGTTAACTGCTTGTAACATTGAGGCTGCACTAGAATAGTCTCATTAAAATGCGTAAAGAAGTTAAATGCCCCCACACAAATAAGTTTGCACCTCCCCACCACACGTGAAGTTAGCACTCTCCCAACATTTGAAAAGTTAGCCCCCCTGAAATGTAGGTTTTGTTGCGCCCCTGAACACTAGCAAACACACCATTAACCATATATACACACGCACACCCAGCCATCCATATATTTAAGTGTGCACCCTTTCACCATACAGGCACACCCAGGCAGCCATCTGTACATTTAAGTGTGCAACCTTTCACCACACAGGCACACACACCGAGGCACCTATCCATACATTTAAGTGTGCACCCTTTCACCATACAGGCACACCCAGGCAGCCACCCACACAGTGTGCATCCTTTCACCGTACATGCACACCCAGCCAACCATACATTTGTGTGCACCCTTTCACCATACCATTACACAGAAAGTCACCTATACATTTAAGTGTGTACACTTTCACCATACAGGCACACCCAGGCAGGTACCCATGCATTTCAGTGTGCATCCTTTCACCGTACATGCACACACGCATACCCAGCCACCCATACATTTGTGTGCACTCTTTCACCATACACTCACACACGCACACATGATGGGTTGAGGGGAGCCATAATACTTCAAAAATACATTGGGCCTCATTAGGACCCTGGCGGTGATGGTATGAACGGTGCCGGTAAGGCACCGGCACCGTTCATACCGTCCCGCCGCAATATGAGTTCTGCTCACGGGTTTCTGACAGCCCGCCAGGTATTACCTGGCGGGCTGTGCATCACCCGCGAGCATAACTTTTAATTGCGCCGACACCGTTATCAACTGTGCCGGCACAACCATGCTTCCCACCCCCATTCTGCCCTATTGGGCAGAATGGGGATCGGGAGCCCGGCAATACCGCCACCCGCGAATGGGCAATTACTGGCCCATTCATCTTGTAATGGGCCAGTTATTGCCCAATCGCGGGAGGTGGTGCCGGTAGCGAGCATGGCAGTAGCCGTGCCTTCCATACAGGCACGGCTTCCGCCATGCTCGTAATGAGGCTCATTGTTTCTTTTTGAAATCACTCTGACTTCATAAAGAAATTATTTCCGTTAAGGACTGAACCATAATGGAAATAATTTCTTTATGAAGGCAGAGTGACTTCAAAAATAAACTATTTATTTTTGAAGTCACAGGGCTTCCTCCACCCCATAACATGGAGTCCTCCAGCCTAGGGTCTTCATGACATGGGGTGGGGGTAGCCACCAGACTTTTTGTATTCACTCTGTCTTCATAAAGAAATTATTTCTGTTACAGAAATCATTTCTTTAGAAATGCTGAGTAAATCCAAAAAGAAAATGTAATAGAAAAAAAAGAACATATTTTGTTTTTACTCCAAGTGGGGCCCCTTCCAGAACATGTGGTCGGGGCCCCTGTTACGCCACTGTGCAATGCCAATACAATCTATCTTTGCTTACGTTTTTGTGGACCTTTACTCACTGAAGTTAGTATCATGATCAAATGTACCCCTGATTTACCATAAAACCTTCTAAGAGGTGTGCCCTATCTTCTTGACCTCAGTTTAACCTAGGTGCTCTGGGGAACTAGAAGGAGACCAACACTTTCTGAGCTTGGTAAGGTACCACACAATCGGCTGAACTCAGTCTCTGGAGTTGTGTGTGTATTATAGGAACTGTTCATCACCACCACTTTGTCACTATACTTTTATCACAGGCTCCTTGGCTAAACATCAGAAACATGTGGTACCATGAAAAGCAGCACACCTGCAAATCTTGGTATCATGCCAAACAGTAAACAAACATTTTCACACCTGTTTTCAGAAAGCAAAATAAATGTGGAGGCAATGATAACCACAAAACTCATTTCCTTTTTTTTTTTGTTTGTTATATTATGTTTAATCAAAAACAGCCAGTGCATAACTACTTATCACACATGGGTACATATTCAGAATAACATTTCTCATTTAGCAGAAAAAGGAAATAAAAAACAAATAAACACAGCTTTGCAGAAACACAGCTTTCAAGATTCATCATTACATTTATTTTTTTTTTATTTTTTTTTTTTATTGTAAAACTACAACTTGATATGGTATATCATGTTTTTGTTACATTTCAATGAATCAGAGGGTAGGATATGGTCCTCATCTCGATCACACAATTCAAGTTTTCATTTAGACATTTACCAGAGTTCCGGTTACTAGTTTCACTATTAAGTTCATGAATTTGACCAATTGCCTAGGCCAACAGATGTGTGGGCGCTAAGGTTAGGATTTCGTCAAAGAAATTGATTAGACTGCAGGATAACTTGATGTTGTGTCCGGCCACAGCATAATCCCACCAATCATATTCCTCGTTAGTTAGAGATTTCGAGTCCTTGAGGTGTGTTTCACGTGGGTTGGATAACGCAGGACATACTGCTGCTAGATGTTTTAGGGACTCGATTGCTGATGTTCCACAAAAGCGGCATTTGTTATCGGTTGCGTCTTTGTTTCTACGCATCCAAAGCATCTCGTTGGTGTTTAAGGCGTTTAAGCGTAACCTCAAAAATTGTGCCCTGTGATGCCGTGACGGACAGTGTATAAGATATTTTGGTGGGTAATGCAGCTTGATCATGCTTCTCGAAGACGGTAGCCCTGATTTGAGAGCTAAGCGGTTGTTATATGTTGTGATCCAATCCCAAGAGGCTAGTTTTTTTTTGGCGTGTTGGGGACGGTGGATTAATTCTTCTTCGGATATGCCTGCTTCGGCTATAATTCGGTTTAGCTTGCTCCTCCATATATTAATCAGCGCATTTGTCGTCACAATTTTGCTTGGTTGGAGAATGTGATAGGCAGAAGTGGAGGAACTGATCTGTATCTTACGCAGAAGTGAAAGAGATTTCCAAACTACTGACATATAAATTGAGTTTAGTGCAAGCTCATATCTTAATGCTGATATTGAGATGTAGTTTGGGAGATTCAGAACCCGTCTCCAAAACTTTCCTTCTAGTCGACTCCAGACATCATAGTTGATATTCAGTGCAGCTTCACTCCCGAAAGTAATTGTCGGGACAACTTTTTGTAGGTAAAACATAATGACCGGAGAGATAGAAAATTTTCCGTATTCGGAATAAATTTTGGCCGCTTGAAGGCTTAAGATCTTTGTTTTGACTGTCAGATCTTTAATCCAGGCAGTTTCAGAAAGAGAGTCATTGATCATGACGCCTAAATAACGGATCGACTGGACTGCCTCAAGTACTTTTTCATCTATGTGCCATCTAAATGCTTTGTCTTTTTTTGTCATAGATCGGCCGATACACAGAATCTTTGTTTTCTCAGCGTTAATGGTCAGCTCGTTTGCAGATAGATATTCTTTCAAACGAGAGAGAAGGTGTTGAAGACCGATTTGTGTGTGGTCTACTAGTACTATGTCGTCGGCATATACCAGATGGTTGATGTGCTGCCCATTTAGTTTCGGGGGAAAGCAGTGGATAGATTTTAGCCAATCGGGTAGGTCGGCAATGAAGAGTTTAAAGAGGTCTGCTGCAAGCGGGCATCCTTGTTTAACGCCTCTACACGTTCTTATTGGTTCTGTAAGATCGCCTTGTGCGTTAATTCTAATTTGGATTGAAGTATTTGAATGCAAGGCGATGATAGGTTCGAGCAGATGATTCGGGCATTCCCACAGCTGTAATTTTGCCCACAGTTTGGTCCGATTGATAACATCAAAGGCTTGACAAAGGTCAATGAAAGCAAAAAAGATTTTTTTCTTCGCCTCCATTGCTGATAGTTTCAGGAACGATAAGAGTGTAAGATTTGCGTCAGTTCCCACATGCTTCGTGAAACCTGTTTGCCGAGAATCAAATTTACCAGATGAGATGGCCCAGTTTACCAATTGTTGACGCAAGAAGGTTCCGAAGATCTTACTAATTGTATCCAGAAGGGCGATCGGGCGATAGTTCACAGGATCAGCCCGACAGCCCTTCTTATAGATCGGAACCACTATGGCTTTGGACCATGTTGATGGGATCATCTTGCGAAGTACAATCTGAGAAAATAGTTCGTGTATGAATACAGCCCAGACTCCTCGATGTTTTTTGAGCGTCAAGTTTGAAATTTGGTCAGGGCCAGCAGCTCTGGAGCTGTTAAGTTTTGAAATTGCATGCTCGATCTCATCACATGATGGTGTAGGACTCCAAGTAGAGCTTGACGCGATGGGAGATATAGAAATATCAGACTTCGAGTCAGCATATATTGAAGTGAAGTGGTCATGCCATTCTTTACTTGATATTTCGTTGAAGATCGATGGATTAGATTTCGAGCGACCTTTGTTTAAGATAGCCCAAATATCACGGGTGTTTCTGTGAGCTAATAGTTTTAGCATGGTTTCCGCTCGACCTTGATCAATTATTATGAGATGTGATCTTAACCAGTTACGATATACTTGCCTACGCCTCTTTATCTCCATTACCTTGTGGTTTTGAGCACATAGTGTTCTTTTAATCAACTTGATGTCCCTTCTCAGTAATTTTTTAGCCACTGCTATTTCCGGACTATATAGATGCTTCGGAGTTGATCCAACAACTCTTAAATTGAGATTTGTCTGAGTGAAATCTGACAAGAGTGGAATGTATTCTACGGTCTGAAGTATATGCAAGTTCCGGCTGGCGTGGGTGATCTTTGGGCCACTTACTCTCAGTCTGTTTCCTGCAGCAGTTGATTGAAGTGGAGCTGAGTAATTTCCTGGAGAGACACCAAGGTTCTCACACCAGACTAGTCGCAATAGGTCGTGGTCGCTCGATGTCGTTGGCAACACGTTTAAGGAGATTGCTCTTTCAAGCATATCAGACGAGACCCAGATATAATCCAACGTGTTTTTCCGAGTCAAGCTGTGCCAAGTGGGATTGGCGGGAGAGTCACCTCGGATTGTTCCATTTAGCATATGGCAATTGCGATCTAGAAGATCTTTCGCCCAGAGTTGTCCCCTCAAGATGACATCAGAGTCTGAGCGCCGAACATTTGATTTTGAAGAAGGATCAAATTTGAACCAGCTACAATTTAGGTCCCCACATATTATTACTGAGACATTTCCATGATTTAAAAAAGCATTATCAATTTCAGTCATAACAGATTGGATGAAGGCTGTGGATGAGATCATGGCGGGGTTCCAATAACCATTTATGATCAGAGTGTTAGAGACCATTGTGTTTGATGAAAATTTGATTAGAGTACTTTGTACAAATGGATTAGGGTTGGCAGAGTAAACCAATGTCCATTGATTCCCAATTTTTATTAAAGTTATTAGGCCGGCGAATGGTCTTCCTTTGGAGTTTTTTCCGGCAGGATTAATTAGAAGAGTAAATCCATCACAGATTGGTGGCTCGCGTAGCCACGTTTCTTGAAGACATATAATGAAGACTTTTTCCAGGGGTTCCTGGAATGTATTGAATAAATGTTTAAATCCTCTGGTGTTCCATGACAATAATATTATCTCCTGCTTGGTAGATTGTTGTCGTTGTTATTTGCGCGGACCTTGTGGATATCTTTTGAAATTGTTGGCTCTTCTTTCAAAGGATTGGTGTGTGGCAGCATCTAAGATATCTGGAGAAGAAATTAAGGACTTACGTAGGGCTGCACTCACGGCAGATCTGCGATTTGCCTCGTCAGCTAACTCAGAGGCAGATGACAAAGTTATTCCCAAAGTAGGTGGTTCCAGAGTGAGATCGAAACCATATACCAAGAGATCTTCATTTGCTTGGAGTAACATATTTTTTACGGATGCAGAGGCGATATGCAGTAGAACATGGTCAGAAGCGGATTCGGAAACGTATTCAACAATTTTAATGTCATCAGATGAGATGGCTCGTAACGGTGGAATACATGCGAGCAATTTCAAGATATTTCTTCGGTTTAGATTGACTTCATTACCATCTGAATGAACATTTTGGAGACGAAGTTTCCACTTATGTTTTCTAGCTTCCGGGTTTCCAAAACCTGACATTCTTTTGGTTGGAGGAGCATGTAGTTTTGATTGATTTGATGTTAGTTTAGGATTTAGCCTTGCACTTAGCAATTGTTGCTGTGCCTTATTTGGAACAGAGTTCAGATGGTGTAGAACTGGGTTTACTCGGGGCGGCTTTGGGCCTTTATCTGTCTCTTTGATTCTCCTTACGGCATTATCGGGAGGTTTGGCAGGGTCAGCTCCTAAAAATGTAGGAGTGGAGTTTCCAAGATCATCCGAGTAGGTTGATAAGTTGCATAAGTCGATTGCAGAAGCTGAAGAGCCAGGTACTGAGGGCGACATGCTTGTATCGATCCGCCTACGTTTGGCCGCTAACTTAGGTTGATTCGAATTTGTATGCGGTAAGGTTTGTTGCTTGTTACCATCAATATATTTGGCAGAATTGATGGGAGAAGATCTTGAGAATAAGCTTAGCTTCTTTGGTGTAGTAAGATTTCTTACAAACTTATTCGTCGTTTGTTGTAGTTGTTTCGGCAAAATATTTCTTGGTAAGCTAGGAGCTTGTACTTGTTTTTTACGTGACTTTTTCGGATTATTTGTTCTCGTAATAGGAAAGGATTTTGTTGAGCCCTTAAAAATATTAAATGAATTTACTTCCGTGGCAATTGGGAGGGCGTCCATTTTACCTGTTAAGATTGCATGTAGTTCGAGATTACTCGTGGGGAGGCCTATGTCCGGAATAGTCGACGCTGTTTTTTGAACATCACAGGTTGAAGAGGGCATGCTCGAAGCAGAGCCAGATTGTATAGATTCACAAGAGGTTGACACTGAGGCTTTAATTAGGAGAGAGTCGGCGGGTTCAGATGGAATGGCTCGATGCACCGGATGATTGAAAGCTTGGGAGGGGGCGTTCTTCCGCATCCACTTCACTGAGTCTAAGAGGCCCTCCATGAGAGCGTCATTTTGACAATGATGTCTTGCAGCAAGATCACTCAGCCTGTCCTGCCATCTCGTGGCGGTCTCGGCGTTGATTAACATTTGATCATGAAGAAAGCTCGAGAAGTGTTCTAACTTGTCAATTTTGGACATTAGGTTGGTTATTAAGGTGCTTTGGTCGCCAATTGATCCAATAAGTGATTCAAAGATTTTTGTAAATGGAGCCAGGGCAATGGCCGAGGCAGCCAGTACATTATTATGTATCTGAGTAAGGGCTTCAGATGAGATTCCAAGGGCTTGTGGTTCGTATTCATGAAAAGATGACGAGCAATTTGAGATGTCTGGATTATAAGGTGGTTTGGTTAATCCGTATTTTTCCGGAGGAATCGAGGAGTGAACTTCCTCACCAGAGTGAATGTTCGTGGTATGGGGAGTACTTATATTCTGGGTGGAATGACCCGGTAGAGGAAGTTTGGTGTAAGTGCTTTTTCTCTTAAGCTCAGCTACTCTTTGTAAGCGACTAGCGCGCGCAGCTGCACTCCGCTCCAGATGTTTAAATAGTGGGTTAAGAGACGATACTGTTGGTTGAGTAGTGATTTCAAAGTTATTACCATGTTGTTGGTCGCTGATAATTGACGTGGCAGAGAACCCAGCCTCTGGAGCTTGACAGGCTAAACCACTGTTATTCGCATAATCTAGAGATTCGGAAATGAAACCTGAAGATTTTGGGCAGGTTAAGTTGGTTTTTAAACTGCTGCAAACATGTTCCTGGTGACAAGGGGTTGTAACAAGTACTTCTGAGGTTTGTGCCTTCAAGGGTGTATATGATGGCTTATTGCTCACTAAATCGTTAAGAGACGAAATTTTTTCCATTGGGTGATCCAAGTCTGTATTAGGCATTTTTAACAATTCCTCATCAGAAACCAGATTTAAGGGGAGACCTTTGTCATTCCAGAGGTCATCCTTTTTCGTTAGTTTGCCCAGGTTGAGAGAGGAGCTCGCTGGAGACCGTGACATTGGATGAAAAGAAGATGTGAGACTTGTGATTGACGAAGAAACTGAGATGACGGATATAGTATGATCTAGTTGTGCTTGATCGGTTTTTGTTGTATTGGGTGCAAAGGAAACGTGAGAGCTGACATTCTCGTGAGCATGTGAAGCATCAATAGGAGGTGGACTGTAGATACAATTGGAAGTACGAGAGCACAACGGAACTGAGTTGATTTGTGGAGTTTGGGGGGCACCTCGTAGAGTAAGAGACTGTTCAGACAGAGTTTGTGGGTCTTCAGGTGTACATGGCTCATTAGAGCATGTAAGGTAGCGGCCCCCAGTCATTATTGGACTTGCTAGTATTGGAGAGGTGTTTGCAACCAGTAGCGCTCGTCCTGTGGATTTGCTTACCTTGATTCCAGCCGTACCCTTCATCATCGACCAAGGATTAGTCGGACGGCGTTGTAGCGTGGTTTTCTTTCTTGTTTGCGGGCCCTCTGCTCGTAGGGTCATTGTTGTCGGACACTTGAACAAGAACAGCAGTAAAGCAGCAAACAGCCAAACAGTGAACTTTAGCAGTCGCCCTTAACGCGGCCGGGCTTCACGCCGCAAGGGTTGCCGGGATTCTCTTTTGAATCCTTGTTGCCTGGAATGGGTGGCGCCAAAGGAAAAAAAAAAAAAAAAAAAAAAGTGGGCGGGGCTTCAACCCGCGTCGCGGAGGTTCTCGCTCGCACTCGCAACCAGCCTCTCACCTCACTCAGGGCGGGGGGTGCGAGGGGGGAACTCACAGAGGAAGAGTCCAGGCTAGCTTAGTAGCGCAGCACAGCCAAACAGTGAACTTTAGCAGTCGCCCTTAACGCGGCCGGGCTTCACGCCGCAAGGGTTGCCGGGATTCTCTTTTGAATCCTTGTTGCCTGGAATGGGTGGCGCCAAAGGAAAAAAAAAAAAAAAAAAAAAAAAAAAAAAAAAAAAAAAGTGGGCGGGGCTTCAACCCGCGTCGCGGAGGTTCTCGCTCGCACTCGCAACCAGCCTCTCACCTCACTCAGGGCGGGGGGTGCGAGGGGGGAACTCACAGAGGAAGAGTCCAGGCTAGCTTAGTAGCGCAGCACAGCCAAACAGTGAACTTTAGCAGTCGCCCTTAACGCGGCCGGGCTTCACATTTATGTTCACATTTTATCTGCATGCTTTTAAATCTCATTGACAATCCCCACCCCATAACAGTGATTTCTCCTTCCCTTGAGAAAACCTAGCTAGTACTCATTAGCAAATTTGGAAGAAGATATGCATTCCTAATAGGCAAACTTGGAAATATAACTGGTACATTTTAGCACTCATGTATGAGAAAGTAAAACTCCCCCCTTTTTCAGCAAGTTACAAGGCAAACCCAGTTGTCCTACGGTACCTAAAGAACACATGCCCTTTTGTGTTCAGTTTGACGTTTCACTAATTAGAATATGGGAGGTACCATTGTTAATTACCTTTTTTTTATTACCTATACTCACAAAGATTTTATCGTCTGAAGCCTCTGTCTGCACTGGCGAATGCCTTTTTTTTCACAGCTGCTGTCTCTCGCTGACAAGATCTGCTGCCTCCAGGGACACAGCAAGCCCTCAGCCCAGCGCCCAGCTCTCGCGTATGCAGCTCTCGTCTCCCAACAGCCTGTACTGTCATACCTCAGCCAGCCGGCCAGCAACACTGATCCGACTTCCTTCATTTTCATTTTTTTCTTTGCTTTCTCTCTCTTTTCTTTCTTTTTCCAACCCCTTTTTATCTCCTACCTTCACCGTTTAAGCACTTTTTAGTTCTCATACCCTCTCCCTATAATTCAGTATTCATTCTTTACTGTTTCACCTCCTATTCTCAGATACCACCAGTGATGTCTCTGGTCAATCACCAACCCCATTTTAGATACCACCCCCGGTAATTCTACCACCTTTTCTGGTCTTTTCTACGACGACCCCCTCACAGAAATCTTGCCAAACATGCCACCAAGCCCCTATGAATGTGAAACAAAATGTAATTTCTCCTTCCTGATTTTACACCAGCCTGAACAATGAAAGTGTACATTTTGCTGTCACTGCACTCAGCTTTTCAATTTTGCATTTACATCCTACACAACATTGCTGTGTGAATGTCCGTGCACTTGCAACCTGCAACACAGTCTATGGCCTAAGCAAACCCACTCTAGCCCAACTTATTTATTTATTCATTTCATTTGTAAAGCGCATATACAACCCAGAGGCATTGAGGCGTTGTTGCAGGTATAAGTCAAGGAGACAAACTTAGTCATACAGTAAAGTATTTGTAGCAAAGACAAGGAGCATAGGTAATATTACAGTTACATTGAGACATAACAATCTCATACATATTGGTCATGCCGTACACACTGTGGGGAGGTATAGTGTGGATAAATTGCTGACATGATGGGATGGTGGGTTGGTTAGGAGAAGAGCTGATTTTTGAGGGCTTTACGAAAGATCCAGTAGGATTTTTCAGCCCTCAGGGAAGGGGGCAGGTCATTCCAGAGTTTGACGGCGCGGTAGGGAAAGCTGGAGCCTCCAGCTTTGCATATCCGCACTTTAGGAACGAGTAGTCTGTCCACATATGGGGTCCTAGTGGGTCTAGATGAGTGGGCTTTTGTGATTCTGTGTGTGAGGTAAGGAGGCGCTGTATTGGAGAGGCACTTGTGGGCAATGGAAAGTGTTTTAAAAGTGGTCCACTCCTATATGGGCAGCTACTGAGCTTCTCTTCTGGCTTTGGAGATGTGTTCTTGTTTTGAGATATTAAGGGCTGCTCTCAAGGCATTATTTTGTATAATATGACTTGGGGAACTTTTTTGTAGTCACTCTTAGACCTCCGCAACCTGATACAACATAATAGTATTACAGTGTCGCACTGATGCTTGCAGAGAATGAAGACACAGAGTTCCCCTACTCCGTTTGTAGTAAGTGAGAAGGTGGTTTCTGCACTCATCTATTACTGCGCCACAGGGAGTTCAATATCAACCAACAGCAATTTCTCTTAGTTCATCATATATTTATTTATTTGATCGCCCATAAGGATGACACGTGTTTCGGCACCCTACATGTGCCTTTTTCAAATCTGGGCATAGATTGTGAGCTGACGCTTGAAGCATAAACCAGAATTTTGAGTGCATGCAGCACTTGCGAGTCTGATGGGACTCTTTCTGTCAACACGACATCAGTGAGCTATTTGTACTCCGACGATAGTTTATTAAACAATCTATGCCCAGATTTCAAAACATGTGCCTTTTTCAAATCTGGGCATAGATTCACACACTGGTTGATCTGGAAGGAAGTGTATTGAATGTTCAGCGGCTTGTGGGCATTGGGCGTGCAGACAATTAATATTCTCCAGCATGGGTCTGGCATGGATTCACATGCTCATGAATATTCCTCGTCGTCAGGCTGGGAATCCTCGATAAAGAACTGTCTTGCGTCGTGCTGCAGGATTCCTGCATTCTGGAGGATGAAGAGTGAAGAATGCAGGTGAATGCTGGTTCCAGGATGCAAGTGCGTAGGGTGGAGACTGGATTCCCAGGGTAAATTTGCTTTATCCCAGGCGGCGGTGAGCATTACGCTGCATGCAAATGCAGATTAACGCGAAGCGCTGGCCTTTGGATAGGAGCGGCTTATATAGCTGAGTTCGTGAGGCCATGTCCATTAGGCATGGCTTGCCTGCCACACCTTGCCACTCCCTGAGTTAGCACATGCACAGTAACTCAGGGAGGCCACACCCAAACAATGTGCATGTGGAGCTGCTTCAGCAAAATGAAGCTCCAGACATTTTTACACAAAATAAAGTGTTCCTGTTTACTGACTTTCATGAGCCTGGCGCAAAAGGCGCTAGGTCTGTGTCCACCCAGGCCCCCTGTGATTGTGACTCTTTGTCCTCTGTCCCTGATGGCACGATGTCAGTGTCCTTGGGCCCATTGGACCAGTGACCATGACAGGCGTCTCCAACAGAGGAGAGGATAGCGGCCATCCTGGGCAAGGTACAACAGCTGTTGGCACTGAAGATTGCAAGGGTGAGGTCCATCAAGTCCCTTCTTGGCATGATGTCATCATGCATATACCTCATTCGGCTGTGCAGGCTGCGGATGCGGCCACTGCAAGAATTCCTCGACGCCCGTTGGATCCAGGTATCAGGATACTTTGAGGACAAGAACTCTCTCAGAGAGGATTTCCTGTCAAGCGATACGGATGTGGGGACTCCGCGCACATCTGTCGGCGGGCGCAGACTTCCAGACCGCACCTCATCAGGAGACGATCATAACGGATGCCTCCCTGGAAGGATGGGGCATGCACACCGGAAGTCTCTACTCAAGACGACTGTGGCTACCGGAGGAAAAGTTGTTGCCTATCAATGTTCTGGAGCTATGGGCAGTGTTTTGGGCCCTCTGGTCTTTCCTTCCGTCCCTCAAGGGCAAGGTGATACGGGTCTTCATGGACAACACCACCAAGATGTTCTACATCCGGAAGCATGGGGGCACCAGATCCCCAGCGCTCTCCAGAGAGGCGCAGGACCTATGGCACTGGGCCGTTGCCCAGGGGATGTTCCTCGTCCAGTTGCAACAGGCAGGAGTGAAGAACACCATCGCTGACTCCCTCAGCAGGGAGCTGCGCTCTTGCCACGAGTGGGAGCTTCGACAGGACCAAGTGGATCTTCTGTTCCATTGATGCAGCGATCCCCAGACCGATCTGTTTGCGACAGCAACAAACCCCAAGTGCCAGAGGTCCGCCAGCAGGTTTCCCCAGCCGGGGAGCATGGGGCACGCATTCTGCTTCCCCTGGGACCGCCTGTTTCTGTATGTGTTCCCTCCATTGCCGTTACTTCTTCGACTAGTCAATTAACTCAGACAGTCCCGGTGCAGGATGATCGTCGCCGCACCAGTATGACCGAGACAGATATGCTACCCGGACCTTCTGCACTTGTCAGCATCCCCTTCTCTCAAGCTTCTGGCGGCCGCAGATCTTCTCACCAGAGAAGGAGACGCATTCCTGCACCACGACCCAGGGTCGTTGAACTTGAAGGCCTGGCTCCTGCAGCGCTAGAGTTTGGAGGATGCAATATCCCGGTGGACTGCAAGGAGGTGCTTGCCGAGGACAGGGCTTCGTCTACACTGAAATGCTACGGACATAAGTGAAAGAGGTTTGCTGTCTGGTGCCGTGCACAGAATATCGAACCTCTACGGATTACGGCTCCACAGGTGCTGCCGTATTTGCTATTGTTGGCCAAAGGGGGGCTGGCTCATGCCTCCTTCAAGGTTCATCTGGTTGCTATCTCCCGCTACACCAGAACTCCGGGACGGTCATCGTTATGGTCACAACACCTGTTCAAGGAGTTCATCAAAGGACTTTTCCGTTCTTTCTTGCCGGTGGTGGCTCCGGCCCCGGCATGGGAGCTCAATGTTGTGCTGACTAGGCTCATTGGTCCTCTGTTCCAGCCTATGCATTCTGCGCTTCTGAAATCTTTGTCGTGGAAAACAGCGTTTCTTGTGGCCATCAACTCTGCACGACGAGGGGGGGAGAGATCCAGGCCTTTTCTTGTAAACCACCTTACTTGACATTCCACAAGACGAGGGTGGTGCTACGGACGCACCCCTCCTTCATGCCCAAATTGACGTCAGACTTTGATCTAAACGAGCCCATGGTGTTGCCTGTGTTTTTTCCGACGCCTTTGTCACCAGCTGAGAGGACTTTGCACTCGCTGGATGTGGCTAGAGTGCTGAAGTTCTACGTGGACCGCACAAAGAGTTTTCAGAAGATGTCACAACTGTTTGTGAACTTTGGCCCTGTGAATCAAGGGAAGGCCCTCTCCAAGGCTTCCATTTCCAGGTGGCTCTCCTGCTGCATCACCCATTGTCACTGGTTAGTAAACCGACCGATGCCTGGCTCGTAGACACAGCTGTGCTGCCACTGGCGCCAGGCACTTGGTGAACACCCTTGGCACCGACTTCAATCGGAACGTAAGGGCCTTGAACTGTTAATGTTGCCCTTGAACCACCAAGCGCAGAAACTTGCGGTGTTCATTGTGGATGGAGATGTAAAAGTAGGCATCCTCCAAGTCCAGCGACAATAGGAAATCCCCTTCTTCCAGCTGTCCTAGCATGTGCTGAAGGGTGACCATCCGAAACTTCTGGGATCTGATGTGCTCCAGCCGCCCGGCTTCTTCTTGACAAGGAAGTACCGAGAGTAAACTCCGGAGCCCCGGAGCCTCTTTGGAATGAGCTCTATTGCGCCCTTCTTCATCATGGCCCACACCTCCAGCCGGAGCTGAGAAACGTGGTTTTCCTTCCTGGTCACGGGTGGTACACAAGGACACTTTCGTTGGAATTCCAGGGTGTGTCCGTGGGCCAGAGCATCCAGCACCCAACCGTCGGTGGAGATGGAGAAATTTGCCAGCCGGCCTCCCTTCGGGGTGTGCGGGCATGGCCCCGATGAGACGGCCGGTTCAATCTTGCTTTGCCACAGAGGCACCACCTTCGGGATCTTGGCAATGACGGCGAACTCCTCCGGACTTGCTGCGACCCCTGTAGGTGCCTGTAGGCCTCCTGGGCAGAAGAGCGGGACGGTTGACGGTAAGACGATGAGCTTCCACTGAAGCCCTTGAAGGAACCTTGGGAATTTCCTCCAGCGGTCCTAAAGGATGGCCGTCACTGTTGCAGCGTACCCAAGGCTCAGTATCCGCCTTGATGGCCTGAAGGGACTCGTCCACGGTCTTTTCGAACAAATTATACCCGTTGTAGCGCATGTTCAATTCCCTCGACTACACCTCCTAGCGAAAGTTGGTGACCTTCAACCATCCCCGAAGACGAAGGCAAACACTGTTGCCCATTTGGTGGAATCCTGTGTCAGCAATGTCCGTGGCAACTGTATTGGCATGGTCCGATGCCACCTCGCCCTCCTGCGGGATATCCACCGCTTCCGCTGTCTTGTCATTGGGAAGGAAGTCCAGGAGGGGAGCGATCTTGAACCAGAGCTCCCTGTTCTAGCGTGCCACGAAGGCGAGGGCGTTGGCCGCCTTTATGCTCATCGCTGCTAATGTGATAACTCGTCGTCCGATGGTGTCCAATTTCTTCCCCTCGCTGTCCGGGGGGGGGGAGCTCGCTAAGGCAACTGAGCCGGAGGATTTATTCCTCGTCGCCGCCGAGACTACTGAATCCGGGGAAGGCTGGGACCTCAAACACTTGGGTGCAGAGTCCGAACCCTGTACTTCTTTTCTTACCGGTCTTTCTTCACCGGGGCTGAGGACAGGTTCTTCATCAGGGACAGTCCCTCATCCCTAATGACGTTCAACAGAGGAATCAACAGCACAGTCTTCCTCTTGGCCTCGTGGCGCTGGTACAGGAAACCCTCTTTCTTCTCTTCCTCGGGGGGGTCAGCTGAAACAGGTCCGAAGCCCTAGAGATCATGGCATGGAACGAGCCGATCTCGTTGGGCGGTGAGGATCTGGGTGGCGGAGACGGGAGGTCTCCTAACCCGCCGTCGTTGTCCATGCCCGTGCCCGTCATCGCTGTGTCTGGGTCCGTATCAGGATCGTTGGCTCGTGTTCGAAGGTGCCGGAGACGCTGTGCCCACCCTGGCCACTGGGGAGCCTGCCGCAATGGTGCTCCCGGTGCCTGTAGACTTGCGGTGCTCGGCCTTATGTTGGGCCCCCCTCAAAGGTATTAGAAGCCCACTCAGACTTCTTGTGGCTGGGGGAGGCATGCTGCCAGGCAAGTTATTTAGAGGATTTTCCCAATTCTCCTGACTGAGTCCCCTCTCATGTAATCCTCCCAAAGAACACCACCCCCATGGTCAGGATCAGGAAGTGTCTACCTTTCCCTGGCCACATGAGAAGGGTCCATGGCCAGGGTACTTTGATAATGGACAAGGCTTGGATGGACCACTTTTCAACCATATATAGTGCGGGGAGTGGGGCTGATGAAGATGGGCAAGTGACCAGGGGCAGCCCGGGACGTAACAAAGGGATGGGCACTGACACAAGTATTGTTTTCTCAGTGGATAAAATGAAGAAGGCTATAGGTTGTAACCAAGCTCTGTGTCCGGATAATGTCCTGGCTGATTTATTTGTTATGGCTCCGGACCTCTGTGCCCCAGTCCTAACACAAGGGTTCAATGCAATATGTGCGGACAGGGCCATTCCACCCTCATGGTCCAATGGAGGTTATCCAGCCAATTTACAAGAAGGGATCTCGGGATTACCCTGTTTCTTACAGAGCCATATCACTCTTGGATTCTCTGCTTACAATATTTGGTCATGTCATTTTGTCTTGACTAGAGGACTGGTTTGTGAGCAGTGGGGTCCTCTCTCTGTTCCAGTTAGGATGTTGCCCAGGGTTGGGTACAGCTGAGCAGCTACTCAACCTTTACTTGGTAATGGCACACTCACTTTATTTCAAAGGGGAGCCAATCTATTTGGCATGCATGTATCTGAGCATGGCATTTGATAAAGTCAATCGTGCAAAGCTGTGGGATATGCTCAGGTCCATGAACTGCCCTTGGGCCCTGGCAAATCTTTTTCTTAGCTCTGCGGTGCGTGGGAGAGCGGTCGCCGGTAGCCCAGAAGGAACAGCAGGCTAGGTAGCCCTGCCTGGGCCCTGTGAGTGAATTTTTGTTTTTGTTTTTATAAATTTGATTTCGCGCTCCGAGCGCGTTGTGTGCCTGCTCCTGCTGCCCTCCCTCCCACTTCCTGGTCCTCCTCTCCTCCCGCCTCCCTGCCCGCCCACCCCCCCCCTCTGATTGGCTGCCTGACTGTCCCCTTCTGGCCTACTCGACGGCCGTTCCCCCCCGCCCGCTTTCTTAGCTCTGCGGTGCGTGGGAGAGCGGTCGCCGGTAGCCCAGAAGGAACAGCAGGCTAGGTAGCCCTGCCTGGGCCCTGTGAGTGAATTTTTGTTTTTGTTTTTATAAATTTGATTTCGCGCTCCGAGCGCGTTGTGTGCCTGCTCCTGCTGCCCTCCCTCCCACTTCCTGGTCCTCCTCTCCTCCCGCCTCCCTGCCCGCCCACACCCCCCCTCTGATTGGCTGCCTGACTGTCCCCTTCTGGCCTACTCGACGGCCGTTCCCCCCCGCCCGCTTTCTTAGCTCTGCGGTGCGTGGGAGAGCGGTCGCCGGTAGCCCAGAAGGAACAGCAGGCTAGGTAGCCCTGCCTGGGCCCTGTGAGTGAATTTTTGTTTTTGTTTTTATAAATTTGATTTCGCGCTCCGAGCGCGTTGTGTGCCTGCTCCTGCTGCCCTCCCTCCCACTTCCTGGTCCTCCTCTCCTCCCGCCTCCCTGCCCGCCCACACCCCCCCTCTGATTGGCTGCCTGACTGTCCCCTTCTGGCCTACTCGACGGCCGTTCCCCCCCGCCCGCTTTCTTAGCTCTGCGGTGCGTGGGAGAGCGGTCGCCGGTAGCCCGGAGGGAACAGCAGGCTAGGTAGCCCTGCCTGGGCCCTGTGAGTGAATTTTTGTTTTTGTTTTTATAAATTTGATTTCGCGCTCCGAGCGCGTTGTGTGCCTGCTCCTGCTGCCCTCCCTCCCACTTCCTGGTCCTCCTCTCCTCCCGCCTCCCTGCCCGCCCACACCCCCCCTCTGATTGGCTGCCTGACTGTCCCCTTCTGGCCTACTCGACGGCCGTTCCCCCCCGCCCGCTTTCTTAGCTCTGCGGTGCGTGGGAGAGCAGTCGCCGGTAGCCCAGAAGGAACAGCAGGCTAGGTAGCCCTGCCTGGGCCCTGTGAGTGAATTTTTGTTTTTGTTTTTATAAATTTGATTTCGCGCTCCGAGCGCGTTGTGTGCCTGCTCCTGCTGCCCTCCCTCCCACTTCCTGGTCCTCCTCTCCTCCCGCCTCCCTGCCCGCCCACACCCCCCCTCTGATTGGCTGCCTGACTGTCCCCTTCTGGCCTACTCGACGGCCGTTCCCCCCCGCCCGCTTTCTTAGCTCTGCGGTGCGTGGGAGAGCGGTCGCCGGTAGCCCAGAAGGAACAGCAGGCTAGGTAGCCCTGCCTGGGCCCTGTGAGTGAATTTTTGTTTTTGTTTTTATAAATTTGATTTCGCGCTCCGAGCGCGTTGTGTGCCTGCTCCTGCTGCCCTCCCTCCCACTTCCTGGTCCTCCTCTCCTCCCGCCTCCCTGCCCGCCCACACCCCCCCTCCCCTTCCTCTCCCTCTGCCTATAACCTCCCCCCTCCTGGGCAGCCCTCTGCCCGGGAGCCCCCTGCGGCTAAGGGCCCTAGGTCAAGGGCGACTCCTCAGCTGCAGCTCCCTGTGTGTCTGCAGGTGTCCGCAGGGGACGCCAGGCGCCAGCTCCTCTGCTCTCCGGCACACCCCTCCTCACCTTGCTCACCGCATCTGCATGATGCCCCCCCCCCCTTTCTCCAATTTACTGTTATACTAGGGTGCTTTTTCTCCCCTCGCAGGATTCTCAAACTTAGGTGGCCCTGACCTACTACGCATTACTGTTTGCTCTGTATCGTGTTAAACTAGGGTGCTTTTTCTCCCCTCGCAGGATTCTCAAACTTAGGTGGCCCTGACCTACTACGCATTACTGTTTGCTCTGTATCGTGTTAAACTAGTGCCCTCCACTCAATTCCTGTCTACATACTCGTGTCGTCCGCCTCCCCTCCTACTCCATGGTGCTCTCTATTTCGCCTATCTACTCTAATTGCTTCTCTATTGACTATCCTGCTCTCCTCACTAAATCCGGTAGGAAAAAGTTTAAAAAGGACATCCTGGTCTCCAACCCAGGCCTCCCTATTGCTGACACCTACACGAGCGCCTGCTCCAAGGAAACTCTCACTGACATTCTCTTTTTCGTGCCTTCACCTGACCTATGGACCCTTCACATGCTCTCTGTGCTCTCGCCTTTCTCCTCCTCTCCCATCAATGGTGGCACCCGCTGGGATGTCCTCCTGGCCCCTTTCCACTCCTCTAAGGCCATCATTAATGTCTATGCTAACGGGACCGTCTTGGTCCAAGGCCCTCAGGCCAACCTTCACCTCTTTGATAGACGCCTCCCACGCCTCATCAACTTCCTCTCCTCTCCCACTGTCCCCCTTCCTCTGTCCTCGGCTACCTTGCCTCTCCCCTCCCTCCCTGCCCCTTCTCTTGCTCCCTCTTCAACTCCCTCTCTAACACCTCCGCAGGACATACCTCTGATCTGCACCCCTCCCCGGAAGTTTTTCAAAGGTGGCAACCTTCTCCACATTGCCACTCTAAATGCTCGCTCTGCCATCAAGCACTCCTCTGATATCTGTCGCCTTCTTGAGGAACTGGACCTGGACGTCCTCGGTCTCACTGAGACATGGTTCACAGCCAGCTCTGCCACCAGCTTCGACACACTCCTACCTGACGGTTACAAGATCCTCTCCGTGCCCAGGCCCAACCGTTCAGGGGGTGGTGTTGCCCTTATCTTCCCTGAGTGGATTCCTGCCACTGTCACTCCTACGCAGACCTACTCCTCTTTTGAATGCCTTGTCTGCCGACTCTCTCTCTCTCCTAGCCATTCCCTTACCGTGGCTACTATCTATCGGCCACCTGGTCAAATTTCCTCCTTCCTCTCTGAATGGGCTGACCTCTCCTCCTCACTCCTGTCCTCAACCACCCAACTCCTCTTTCTCGGTGACTTCAACATCCACCTCGATGCCTCCTGTCCCCCCACTGGTCTCTTTCGCGAACTCTGTAACTCTCTCTCACTCTCTATTCTCCCGTCTGGGCCTACTCACTCTGCAGGGCAAACTCTTGACGCTCTGATCTCTTCTGACCTTCCCCTCTCCCCTCCTCTCTCCACTCCTCTCTCTTGGAGTGATCACTTTCTCCTATCCTCCCACCTCTCCCTCCCTACCCCACAGGCAAAGCCACCCTCTTCACTGCCACCCACCTTCTCGGTCATCCGACCCATGAAGCGCGTGTCAGTTGAGGCTTTTGCTGCCAGCTTCTCGCCCCCTCCTCCCCCCTTGGCTGACTCCCACCCTGACACAGCCCTCTCCATGCTCTATTCCTCTATATCTGATACTCTCGATATCCTTGCCCCTGTCATGAGAATCCGCCTGAAGCCCAAAGCCAAATGTAACTCCTGGTATGACTCGGATCTCGTCACCCTAAAACGCAAGTGTAGGGTGGCAGAGAGGAAATGGCGTGCTTCATGTTCATCCTCTGACAAACTGGCCTGCCGCCTGCTCCAAAGGCAATACCGGCTCTCCGTTCTCACCAAGAAGAGAGCCCTTATCCAAGCCCGCATCTCTGAGGCATCAAACAACTCGGCCGAACTCTTTAAAATCTGCAAGGAGCTGGCCAACCCTGCTGCAGTCTCTACCTCTCCTGTCCCCTCCCAGGCCCTCTGCACTGCACTGGCCTCGCACTTCATCTCAAAAACTCAGGACATCCTGTCCTCGCTCTCCTCCTCTCTCCTCCCTCCCTCTCTTCCCAGCTCTCCCTCTTGCTCTCTTGCAGCCACCCCTCCACCCTCCTTCTCTGCTTTTCCACCTTTTTCTGCTGATGAGGTCTCCAGACAAGTCCGATCTATGAAAGCCTCGTCTAAACAGGTTCACCCCTGTTCCTCCAAAACCATCAAGGACCACATCGACTCCCTGGCTCCTGTCCTGGCTGACTTCTGCAACCACTCATTCGCCTCTGGAGTCTTCCCATCCCCCCTCAAGCACTCCCTTGTGCACCCCCTCCTCAAGAAACCCTCTGCCGACCCCTCCTGCCCGGCCAATTATCGCCCAATCTCCATTACTCCCTTCCTGGGTAAGCTCCTGGAGAAACTGGCCATCTCCCAGCTTAACCTCCATGCTGACTCTGTTGGTAATCTGCATGACCATCAATCTGGCTTCAGAGCTGCCAGAAGCACGGAAACTGCTCTCCTGAACATCCGTGAGGACCTGCTCCTGAACCTCGATACCAACACTCCCTGTGTTCTCATTCTGCTCGATCTCTCCTCTGCCTTTGACACTGTCAACCATGCCATCCTGCTCAACTGTCTCTGTGATAACCTGGGTATCACTGGTCAGGCTCTGGCCTGGCTGACTTCTTTCCTCTCCGATCGACCCTCCCAGGTCCAAATGGGCTCCTTCCTCTCTGACATCTTTTTCTCCACCTGTGGTGTCCCCCAGGGATCCAACCTCTCTCCCTGGCTCTTCAACCAGTATCTGGCACTCCTTGCCCACCGCATCGCCGCTCTCTGCCCCTACTTCCAGTGCTATGCAGACGATACCCAGCTCATCTTCAGGCTACCCTCAGCCTCCTCCTCTCCTTCCCTCATCTCCGACTGTCTGTCTACTATCCATGAATGGTGCGCCGCCAATGACCTCTGCCTCAACGCCAGTAAGACTGAGATTCTACTCATCGGCACACCCACTCCCTCCTTCCCTGCAGCTCTCTGGCCGGCCTCCCTTGGCCCCCTTCCTGCCCCTACCTGCAAGGCTAAAAACCTCGGGGTCATCTTCGACTCCACACTCTCCTTCTCTCCTCATATATCTGACGTTTCTTAGAAGTCACACTACCAGCTGCACCTCCTCAGAGGTATTCTTCCCTTCCTCTCCTTCCCCCAGATGCTCACTGTCTCTCGAGCCCTGGTTCTCTCAAGGCTGGACTACTGTAACAGCCTCTATCTTAATCTGCCTGCCTCCACTCTCCGCCCTCTGCAACTTATCCAGAACAGAACTGCGAGACTTGTCCTTGGCCTCAAGCCCAGGGACCGTATCTCTCCAGGACTGAAATCTCTTCACTGGCTCCCAGTGGCCGCGAGGATCAAGTTCAAAACCCTCTGCATTGTCCACAAGGCCTTCTGGGGCCTGGGACCAAAATACCTCCAACTCTCTCTTCCTAAATATCTTCCTTCACGAGCCCTTCGCTCATCCGTCTCCAACTCCCTCATGGTCAGCCGTTTCTCGAAGCAACGAGCTGGGGGTAGATCTCTCTCCGCAGCAGGGGCCTCCCTCTGGAACAGCCTTCCTGCCTCCCTGAAACTTGAGGAGAACCATCTCCGGTTCCGGAAGCACCTCAAAACCTTCCTCTTCGCTTCTGCCTTCTCTCTCCCTCTCCCCTGCTAATCCTGCTTAACTCCCCACTGAACTCAGCTCAAACCTGCATCTGGGCCACTCTCAGCAACCTCGGTCCAGGGCCCAGCCACTCTCCACCTGCACTGCCTCCCCGGCTCCCCCTGCACTGTGGGACTGTCACTGTATCCCTACAGCCCCTTTCCCAGCACTTGCTCTGCACTTACCTCGCTCTTGCCACCAGCTGGCCCTTTCTATTTATTATTTATTATTATTTTATTTTATTTTATTTTATTTTTTTTTTTTTATTTTTTTTTTTACGCTACTTACCTTGTACTGCACTTCCCCCCCCACCTCCTCCCCCCTGCACTTCCTCCTTTTCCCCTTACCTCTGCACTTGCACGATCTGAATGACACCTGGCCTAGTAGGATCGTTTGTCTGTTTTCCCCTTGTTTCCCTCCCTCCCTGCCTCGTCGCGCCTTGAAACACTTGTGTATAGGCGCGTTACAAATACCATATCATATCATATCATATCATATCACCCAGGTTGCATAGCTCCACACAGGCATGTGTCAGGAGTGGTACTAACGGGTTTCTTCCCAGTCTAACTGGGGTACGCCAGGGATGTGTTCATGCGCCTCTACCTTTTGCCCTTTATATAAATGGTCTCCACAAGCACCTCCCAAAATCCTCTCCAGATGTACCAAAGATTGGCGGCCGGCCTTTACCAGTCCTAGTGTATGCAGACAACTCTGTTCTGATGGCCTGTACACCAAGAGCTCTGCAGGCCCTCATCTCGAACTACGCTGACTTTATGGAGTGGTTGGATCTGGTGGTAAATGCAGCAAAGTCTTCAGTGATGGTTTGTTGGAAGGGGAGACGGAGGAATAGTTTTAGAGCCATGCGCTGCAGGAACAGTGGTATCTCCAGGGTAGATTTATTTGACTACTTGGGGGTCAGATTCTCCACTAATGTTGGCACCAAGGCCCATGTCACCAAACAAGCCTGTCTTTGTTTAGAGCTGAACCAATTGCTCCATTGCTGCAGCTGTACAAGGGTAAAGCAGCCCCGGTTGCCAGATTTGGTATGGGGCCATTCAAATGTCAGTGCGGTCCAGACTCTGGAGAATCAATTCCTCAAGAGTATGCTGGGGTTGGCAGCTTCGGCTCAAACATTTGGAGTACATATGGAATTGGGCTGAACACCAATCGGGAATATAGCCTCCCTACAGCCAGTATTTCACTGGCTCAGCATATGGGGTAAGACAAGGCTCGGGAGGAAGAGTGCCATGGCTGTCTCATATCAAGAAACAGCTGATGGCGATCAACACCACTCATCTGTACCCACCCTCTAGTATGCTCTCACGGTAGAGATAAACCTATGGACTGCCTGCCTCTATGAGTCTGTGAGAATGGATAGAGAAATCACAGAAATATAGAAGCCAAAGAACTGAGGGTTAATGACAATCTTGTCCCTGGGCGTCCAGCGTTACTTGCTATGGGTAGAGTTCCCAGCGGATAATGTTCTCGTATCTAGGGCACGGCTGTGGTGGCGGCATGGTCCGGGGGGGAAACGGGTGCAGACCGATCTTGCCCGGTGATGCGAAGCACCTTACGTGGGTTGGTCCCTACTCACATACCTGAAAATAGCACTTTTCTCTGTAGAAGAAAGATTGCAAAGTATATCACCTTGAAATTAGCTTATGTACACCCTTTTATTGATCTGTGTTTGAGATTCTTTTTAGCTGCCATTTCGGCGAGGTTTTTATGATCATATGTTTTACTGTGTTATAATTGGTATGTATTTTTGTATTTTGCACTGTTTTTATGGATTGTTTTTCATGCATATCCGAAATAAACCTGATGATGATGATAATCGCCTCTGGTTCATCACATACTGTAGGCATTGTATGACGTGTTGTACCTTCCGGATTTACACTGTTGAAGAGTGTTACCAATGTTCTATAAATATCGTAGTCTTGCAGTAAAGTGCTCGCAGCATTTTACACATAACACAAGAGTGCACTGTAACTTCTCCGAAAAGTTCAGTTGCAGTGACCAACCACTGTATTGAAAATGCAAACATGCAAGAATGTCCCTTTCCTACACAATCATACAAAGCCAAACAAAACCAAATCTGCATATCCAATACACAATAAACTGTCACAGTGAAAGAGCTGGAACAAATGGCTTTGCCAATGCTAGATCATTTTTTAGGCATTACAATCCAGAATACCTGAACTTGTTCCGAATATTCCAGGTTTGGCAAAATAGATGCATCTGACTGGTTTTTGGTCCCAGATGGAGGTGATTCACTTTCACTCAGAAGTGAATTTTAACCAGGTGCATCAGAGCCTTATCGCTAATATCACAGTGCTACATTGGCTGTGACTGTTCCCAAGACATGAGATAACTGCAGCATTGATCGTATTCGATAAATTACCCCCAAAATTCTTTTTATAGGCTTAATTACATGACATTTTGATGTAACAGACAATGGGCTTCATTATGAGTTTGGTAGTATTTTCTGCAGAATTAGGGCGAAACTCATTTACTGTCACCACGATAATACTGCCTCACAATTGGAGGTCAATGCTCCAAATCCATGCTGGCGTTAGTCCCCATTATGGTGTCCATGGGGTTAATTCGGTTAAAGTGCACTTTCTCTCCAAACTCATTATATAGTGCTGCAGGAAAAGTGGCAGTAATTATGTATTGTCCACTATTTTACGGCAGTACCTTTTTCATAATGAAAATGAAGCCCAATACTTATTATTATGACATGTGTTTAATACAATAATTGTCATAAACACATGTCATAAACACATACAAACATGTCTAATCTTACAAGTACTGCAGGTGATGACTAGAAATGTGACACGCCCTGCTCTAGAGAACAGGTCCTTACATTTTTTCAACTAGTCGTTAAGATGTCCGAGGGAACAACATGCAAGTTGTGAATGTAACCCCCCTGATGGGTGTGGGGTTCCCTTTAACCATAGGCCGGGTTGTTGGGACAACCCTTCCCGGTCTACATCAAAAAGCATGTGTCACCGCTCACTAGGGCTGAAGGTATGAAATGCATTTAAAGTGCACTGAAAAGTGTAATACACTGTTTTCATGTTATATTTATTATTAGTTATGTGAAATGCAAGAGTTATGGATTTATGATTGATGCAGTATGTATTATATGTACACCTATGTATTGTTAGTAGCCATGAGGGCAACTAGTTTAGCTCTCCTGGTGAGGTTTTCGCCATTGCAATGACCTTTGCTACACCATATCCTCCATTTGACCTTTGTGAGAACCTATCAGAGTTCATGGAATGCTGAGCAAGTGGAGGTTTAAGGTAGGTGCAGAGGGGTTGGAGAGAGCAGCTGTGACAACCTTTCCTGCCGTTAAGCTCTCATAATTTATATGTACTCTTGTGAGAGAAAACAAAACCCATGACTTTTAATATAGGTTGCTTTAAACATGTTCTCTGCCATCAGCTTAGCCCTGCTCATTATATCATTATATCAGCTCTCACCAGTTCCAGAGAAGATGTTCACATGGGGTAAAGTGTTTGGCTTATATCCTCATTTCAATCTGACTTCAGTTGTGAAGAGGTAAGGGTTATTTCTTGGATTTGTAAATGTGCAGAGTGTTCCAATCTTTGACAGTCTGGCTGGACTTCCTGTTGAGGAAAGCACCATTTGATATGCCTTCAAGTCATGTGATTAGATAGATAAAGGCTGGTGGTCTCAGAGGACGTTCTCTCTCTCTCTCTCTTTTCCTCTCTCTAGCTCAGAGGAGATAAGAAATGGAAACACAGACTCTGCAGCTAATTATGAAAGTAATACAGACTTCAGTATGAACCCTGTATATACAAGGTATGAACATTTCTTGGGGATTCCTATAAATGAAAGGCTGCCAGAGACCTTTGATCATGCTTGTGGAAGTTAAGGAATACTTTTGTTTGCAAGGCCACTCTACCTCTATCCCCAGCACTGTGATGTAAATTGGGTTTGAATTGTTTTTGTCTTTTGAGCCCACACACTACCCCTCAGTGTCAGCTGTATAAACTACATTAACAGTGTTCACAATTTGAAGTGGCTGCCTGCAATTTCTCCAATATGTTTTTTAAATGTATTTCCTGACTCCCTTCTGGCACCAGGGAGTATGTGATGTGGGGACTGATTTCGGAACTGTGTGCGATGGAACTCCATTTCTATTTTTTAAAACCCTTTGAGGAAGATTGTGATGCATGGCATGGGGCACTGAGGGAGACTCAGGGAGATTTGGGAGATCTGCAATGCACCAACTGCAGGGGTGCATCACATAGCTCTTTGCTTCTTCATAGTTCTACAGTCTCCTTCCAAGAGCATCTCAGAGGTGACTGTATCACAAGACATACTTAATCCCCATCCATCTACAAAAGAATAAATCCATGTTTTGCCTGAAACAGGGTCCTTCGGAATAAGCAGCTAAAGATGTCTCCATGATGCTACAATTCCTCGCGTTCATGAAGAGAATGGCATAGCATGATGAGAGAGGGCATTTTGAAAAGAAACATGAACATGTGGCTGGACCCTGGTTAGCTAGTGTCATCTTGCAAGGGGATTGTTACTCAGGTATTGAAGTACCATCATATGCCATCATGCTAATGACTGAGAAGATTTTTAAATAATGGATAGTGGTTTTGCACTGGAAAAATACATATCATCGTCTGAATTTAATGATCATTAACTCGGCCTTATTCCATCTCTTGGGGGCATGTGTGAAACCACAAAGCATCGGGAATATTAGTAATAAATGTTCATTTAAAGAGAAACTCTCTCACCAACATTAAGGGGATGAAACAACACAGTCAAGGGCGCCGGTAACCCCTTACCGCCGCACTCGGAATGAGGCCCAATGCATTTTAGACTGTTTGTAGCCTTGCTGGAAACGGACACACAACCTTAACATAAAGGGAACAGACCCATGACTGCTGAATACACTGTGATGAAGCATGAAGTCTCCTGCCTGAGGGAGGGACTCTGGGGTGGAAATTGCTATCGTGAGCCATAAGAGTAAAGACCATGGTTAAGGGGTAGGGGGAGTATGCATTGTGGAGGATAGCCTGGTCATTCTCCCTTGGTCCCCATCACCAGACAATCACAGCAGGTTAGTGCTGGGCATTCTGGTAACCTTGACTCGCCCTAGCACCCAGGCAAGTTATAAAGGGTAGCTCAAAATGGTCCTGACCCTCCCCCTAGGAATTCAGTGAAACAGAGCCACAGAGACATAGACCACCACCAGTTCTCCAGCAATAAAGGTAGCCAGATAACTCTTCACCCTCCCCTATGCACCCACAATGAGCCTCTCCAACCAAGACAGACCCACATTTCTACATAGAGAAAGCAAAGGCAGTGCTACAGAAGCAGTCATATTCGCCCACACTATGCTTCTGGCATTAATCCTATTACTGGGATCAGTGTATTTGGGGTAGCAGGGCAGTTAGCAGACATCACAGGGGAGATAAGTTAAGGTTCCAGATGGGAGAGTTCTGATAAGCAGAGCATATGGCCTGGAAGATGTGTTCTTCACTCGTTCTCCTTTATTTTTGACTCTCTCTGCTACCTGGGTAACTGACTTTGGTTATCCTATATATTAAAAGGCCAGGTCTATGTTTGTCTAGTAAAATCATGCACAGTTGAGTCTGCCCACTTCACCTATTGTCACCGCTAGAGGGACTTGCTGCCTTAGGGTATATAGTGGTACTACTGTGTGAATGAAAAACTACTGCATCTCCTGTATCCCACTGACTGCCTGCTGTGCCTGTTGTCACCTCTAGAGGGAGCTGTTGCCTTACGATACATAGTGGTCCTACTGTGTTAATGATAGGTTTTTTCTAATAACATGAATTACAATCAATTACAATAAAATATACCACATGATATATTAGCACTCTGAAAATGTATTTCTTTACACACTGGGCCTCATTACACGGACGGCGGTAAGGGTTAACGGTCACCGTTAATGGCAACGGTGACCGTTAACCCTTACCGCCGTACTACGAGGTCCCTTTGCGGGTTGGAGGATTTAACGCCTGCTTCTTGCAGGCGTTAAAATCCAACCCGCAAAGGGACCTCGGAGCTAATTACGGCACCGCAAAATTGCGGTGGCGTAATTAGCGCCTTCCCCATTTCATTAGAGCCCTATGGGGCAGAAATGGGAATGGGGAAGGGCAATGGCGGAAAGGGGATTTACCGCCCCTCCAACCTTGGAATGGGGCGGTAAATCCCCTTTCCGCCAAGGCGGTGCCGGTATTTTACCGGCATGAGCCATGGCGCTAATAGCGCCATGGCTCACCGCCTACCGTGTAATGAGGCCCACTGTGTACATGGGCTTTCACACTAGTTTGGCATATTTGATAGTACGGACTGATTGGTTTACCATTGGTGCCACATAAACAAGATTGTATTGTACTCACCGCCTCCTAAGCCATTGATTGAACCACACTTGTTGACATTTTTAAGTGTCTTGATGACAGCACTATTCCACTTGTGTCCTGGACCTGAAGTAAAAGGCATTTCAGTGGCATTGTCACACAATATACACCAACGGAAACCACTCCCTCTTGAAATGCTGCAAACATTTCTTTTCTAAAATGATTGGAATTGGTCTTCTGAAAATGCACTCTTATGGAGGGTGCTCAAGCCGATTGCTTTGGAAATGAGAACAAATCAACTCTGGACCTGCTGCCGTTTACAAGAGGTTCAAGTGTTGTCTTTTGCTTTCCTTTATGCTCATGATACACAACAGAATTGCTGTCAGCTCTGCACAGATGGGAGAAGGAAATTGGACATTTTGGACACAATGGGCCTCATTACGAGTATGGAGGTAGACATGCCCTTAACAAGGGCATGACTGCCTCCAAACCGGGTCCCAGTACCGGGTCCCTTCAATGAGGAATAACCGTGTCATTCCGTCTTTAGAGGACCCAGTAATTCCTCCTTGAAGGAACCCATCCCCATTCCCATTTGAGCCCCCATAGGGCTCAATGGGAATGGGGAGGGAGCTAATAACGGGCCTGTTAATAACGGCACGTTATTAGCTCCCTGTTCCCCTCACGCGATCCGCTAAGGATGCCTGGTTTTACCAGGTGTCCTTACCGGGTCCCGCAAAGGGAACCTCGTAATAGGGCATCCCGTAATGAAGGGTGCCGGTCCCGTACCTGCACCCTTCATTACGGGACCGCCAGCGTCATAATGAGGTCCAATGTTTTCTTGTGGGTTTCGTGGATATTCCAAACCTGCGGATGCCCACTCTTCTTGGATTTGTGCTGATTTATCTGGTGATCATTTTGCTGCAAATCGTCTCGTCATGTCAGTTACTTACTCTGATTCACATCTGCAAACTCCCATGTACTACTTCCTCACCAACAGGTCTATTGCAAACATTTGTTACTCCTATAATTTTCCCAAAAATGATGGGCAGCTTTTGCTTTTAAGAACCCACATGTAACATTTTGTGGCCATGATTGTGATAGAATGAATTTCCCTTAACATCATGTCTTTTGATCACTATCTGGTTTTCTGCAATCCCTTACACTCCACGGTGCTCATGAATACATCTGTGTTTTTCCAAATGGCCACTGCAGCTTGGATAGCTGGCCTCCTGGAGGCAGTGTTCCACATTTTGCAAATATCCAAATTCTCTTTGTGTAGGTCTCTTGAAATCAATCATTTCTTCAATGATTTTACAGACCTTCTGACCCTTTCATGCGCAAGCGCTATCACCATTGAAACATTTACCTTTCTTCTATTTGAAGCTATGATGCTTTCTTGGGTCTTCTGATGCTCTCATTGTACATTAAAATCATATTAACCGTCCTGAAAATCAAGACCACTACTCAGAGAAGCAGGGCCCTTTTTTCCCTTTTGCCCCTCACTTCACAGTGGTAGTCCCTTTTTTAAGGAGTTCTCTTCTTTGTTTAGTTATTCCCAGTCGCATTGTGAATCAGATAAAGCCATTGAACTATAGCAGGGTGATCTTGACGTGTAAACAAAGAGTTTAATGATGCATTGTCAAAATGAATAGGTAGAAAAAATGTTAGATTGCAGAGTTAGACTTCACTACAATTTCTTAGCATTGTGAAATGTATGTGTCCATGTATTAGTTAATCGCAATACACAGACTGCAAACGCAATCGATAGTTTGTGCAATGATGCAAAATAATGGTGCCCAACTAACCTATGCCAGGTAGTGTGGGTGCAGGAATGCTTTCTTCACAAAAATGGGAAGGGTGAGTTGTGCTGAGAAGAAAGAAGATGACACGCACCACTGCCTGTTAATTGTGTTATTTGCAGGGCTGCTATTTTAATAATTTTAGCAGATCCTAAATGTGTGTGCCCTGTGTTGAGGATACCAAGGAAACAGGGGCTGTTATATTCACATGTCATTACCTGAATTGAAGGTGGCATATTTATAGTTTGACTGCTTCAAAGTGATGTGAGCTGCTGAGTGACTGCAGACTTTGGCAGACCCAGAGTCTCTCTACAGTGGCCTTCGTTTTTCCCAGCTCACCCAAGACTTTAAAAACAGCATTCTGCCGCGGAGCGGCCGCGGAGTGAGCTGCTGAGTGACTGCAGACTTTGGCAGACCCAGAGTCTCTCTACAGTGGCCTTCGTTTTTCCCAGCTCACCCAAGACTTTAAAAACAGCATTCTGCCGCGGAGCGGCCGCGGAGTGAGCTGCTGAGTGACTGCAGACTTTGGCAGACCGTGGCAGGGAGTGGAGGAGTGGAGGAGCCTGCCTGCCTGTCAATCTGTGTGGTGAGTCCTTTTTCTGTGAGATTTGTGACCTTCCTCGGCCACCGTGACGGGGCGGTGATCATTCCTGAATAAACCTCTATTACAAGGTCTAGGGACGAGGGGCCCAGGACTTAGCAAACCAAGCTAAATACAGTACTAGGAATCGGGCAGGCATGACGCCCCCCCCCGCACCCTCCCCTCCCCTGGAATCCTTCTCTGCCTCCCCCTTGTCTGGTCCCTCGTCTCCTGTGCTGGCCTCCCCGCCAGCCCCTGTGGCTCCTGTGGCTCCTAGTCTTACCGGGCCACCCGCTCCTGAAATGGAGGTCACCCGCCGCGTCCTGCGGCCACCGAAAGAAGCACCGAAGGAGGCCAGTGCTCTGAAACCGAACTTGAAAAGGAGGGGCGAGAAGTCTTCGGTACCGAAGCGGGTACCGAAGCTGACAATCTCGTCAGACCCGCCTGACTCCTCGCCAGACTTTTCGGTGAAGACCGCGAAGACACCGAGGATGAATTTGTCGAGATGTGATGAGTCTCTTCTGGCCAACCCATCTGAGGCGCCACCCGGCTCACAGCCACCTCGAGTGGTTTATCAAATTCAGCCGGATCTCGTGTCCTCGAAACCAGCTTCTTTAGTCCAGGCTGAGCAAAACTTGCAAGCCCTGTCTACCTCCCGTGTGGAGGAGGAGTCGAACCTTTCGAGTAATCCATTAGTTCCGGAGAGACAAACCCCAAACGAAACATCTAGTCTGGAAAACAACAGCTCCAGCAACAAAGTAACTGAAACCTATACTGCTATGAGTCTGAGCGGGGCCAGCAACCTGGAGTACCGCACGCAGCAAACTACGACTCCAACAACTCCCAAAAAAGGTGAAAAAATCAGACTGACAAATGCTACGCATTTTTCAACTGAAACTTTATGCACTGCTATAGTTCACAACGTGCAAGCGAGCGAGGTCCTGGTGAGTCCAACTGAAGCCCAGATCACTGCAGAGGACGCCCAATCAATAGACATCACCAATAGACTCACTGGAATCATCCCAGTGTCGAAAGACCTCAAGAATGTCAATCCTTTGCACGCTCCTGTCTCTTGCAATCCGCAGGACGGAGTTGACCACGGCTATGGGCCAGGCACTTCCAGTGTATCTGGTTCACATGCAGTGGCCGACCAAACGATGCTAAAAAAGCAGGATGGGGAGGCAATTCAAGTAAAGAAAAAAAAAGACAAACAAGGACCTCAAACGGATGGTGTGTCTAAACAACTTACTCCCGCACCAACCAAAATATATCGCCATAATCCTAACAGGATGAGAAGAAGAATGACCCTAAAACCAAAAGCACCTTTAAGTAAAAAAATGGGCCCAAAGAACGGACCTGGCATGCCTTTTACTGTCGCAGCAATGAATGATTTCTTTAAAAAGAAATTAGAAACTCGACTGAATAGGCAGCAGGAGTTGTCGGACAGTGAAATCTTGGAAAGTTGCTCGCAAACAGAAACAGAAATGACATCATTAAAAAGGTGCGCAAAAGAAGCGATTACACCTTTAAAATCTCCAGACTCTGCTTCTACAAAGACGCTGACAAAAAGCTTGCCGGCACTGAGATGGCACTATACCAACAAAACTGTAACAGTGAGAAAAGAACAATGTTTGAACGGGGAGGCGAGGGACTGCCCATCCCCTGCGAAACTTGGAGCCAAAAGTACAAGCCCAGTCGAAAGACAAACAATTCTCCAGCTTTTCCAAAGTCCTGCGAATAGTGCATCAATTCAGCACCTGACATCCTCTGAGCGAGGAAACGAGACAAGCACAAGCTTACAAAGATCGGACTCCCAAACTGCACTATGCTCATCTCTGAGGTCAGGAAACACAAAGCCATCAGTTGAGCCTAAGCACGATGAGTGTGAACGGGCAAGTGCTACAAAGTCAGCAAAAACTCCAACGCTGGTATACACTCCCATACGCATGCGTAGACTGAGTGAAACACAACAACCATCGTTACAAGACCCTTTTCAACAAAAGGCTGGCATAATGACCATTATGTCTACTGTAACAATCGCGATGGCACCTTTCAGTAAGCTATACGAGAGCCTAAATGACATCCTCTGCGATCAGATGTCAATGCTGACTTCTATGCAGTCAAAATTAAACTATCTGGAAGGGTACATTGTCGGGACAGGAGGCATCCCGAAACCCAGGGCAGTTGGACCGCCCATCAGGAATGATCCCAAAATAATGCAGCACCCTCTGGAGCTGTTCACACCGGTCAGAGAAAACGCCAAGGGAGGGCCAGACTGCAATGAAAGAAATCCGACACTAACGTCGACTGCCAATTCTGAGACAGACTTAACAGCTGCTCAACAAAAAACAAGAAAAAGTGCAGCAGCAACGGTACAACAGAAGGATCCTCTAGATGAAATAATTGCAATAATAGAGGAAGAGGATGAAGTCTCCACGGCTGATCGCTCAAACGAGGTAACAGAAGAACTCACCAAACACGCATCAAATCCCTTCTCCTATACAAAGTCAGGTGAAGGAATGAGTAGGCCTATCAAAGGCCTCCGGAATAACCCTAAGGTTTTTTCCTATGGTATATTCTCTCAGCAAAAGTCGATTGTCCATCTTACTTCCAAGAAAGACAAGAACACACCAGCTGTGGTGTCTGGCCCACAAGCTCCGCGGCGGCGAACAAAGACAGCTGCAAGAAGAGTAACCCCTATGTCTGAACCAAAGGAGGGTATTTCTGCATGCGGGATCCGGGCCACTGAAGTAGTTGGCAGCCAGGCAAAGAAAACACACCCAGTTCTCACGGTGGATGACCAGTCAGACTGGAGTTCGATAACCATCGATGAGATTGGGTACGAAAACAATACCAGGAAAACCCCGAAGAGAAAAGTGGGGGAAGTGGAAGTAGATACCCCTAACAAGGAACCTCCGATCAAAGTCCAAATACATGACCACCCGGCATTATCGCCGAAGTACTCAGAGAAAATTCAAAAAAACCAAAAACTGCGACTGGGAGAGGTATCGAAACCAAGGTTGAACTCAGCGTGCACAAAAAGAACGGAACCAGTGCATAGAACAAGTCCGAACATTTGGAGAAACGCCCGACCCTCACCTGAGCCAGCACATCGCCGACGAAACGAGTTGACGACAAAAACCTCAAACTGGAAGGTGGAAACGGGGCGCAGAAACGTAACCGCACATGTGCAACACTCCCCTCGGGTGGAATCGAATTCTAAAGGCACTAGAAGAACGGAACCTGAGAAACCCCCAAAAATGGAATCTAAGAAAATAGTAAGCGACTGTATTCTAAGATTGAAAAGCACAAACCCAAATTCGGGCAGAGTGCCCATGAACAGAACCAACATCCTAAAAATCCTAAGGCAAATTCCAAGCTTAAGACATATTCGAAACCAGGACCTCTGGATGGTGGAGCCAAGCACGTCTGGAAGATCCGATTATTCCTATATACATCTCAAATCCAAGAACATCGAATCTCAATTATTGAAGGAAACTGAAACCCTCCTGCGGTTGGGCTATGAACTAGTGGAAATAAAATGTTTGAATAAACAAACGGACTCTTCACTAGAAGTGGGTAGGGCAATACCCAACCCCAGCACTCCTAAACCACCGAAAAGAGACACGTGTGTTCATTATATCAGCAGGATGGAACATATCCGTCCGGTCTATAAGGAGCAAAAAACGGACACGCACAGAACGCAAAAATCCAACCAGGGTTCAAGAAAAAAATATAACGCCCCAGAAGGCGAAGGACGGACGGAACAGCACCAAACACTAAACGAAAGACATCCCGGTTTCTCAAGGAATGGACAAGCTCTAACTAAGTATGATGTAACAGGGTCAAATCAATCAACGCCTTGGGTCTGGCCCAACTCTAAGAGGACCCTGCGAGGTAACCAGTAGCCACGATCAGTGGTTGACGCGACTTACTATCCGTCAATCCAGGAAGAACTAACTGATGGTAACACACCACCAAAGAAGCTTCTAAAACTCGGCTGTTGGAACACGAGGGGCTTTTGGCATTTAACTAAAGCAACTGATGTGAACCTAGGGCATTTCGACATTATGTGTCTCCAAGAAACATGGCTGACCTCCAAACCGCAGCTGGATGGATATGAAATCATCTTTACAGCTGGAAAGAAAGGGGAAGCAGGACGCCCGTACGCAGGACTCTTAACCATGGTCGGAGCGGCCTCCGGAGTTGATGTTGTGGAAACTCTCCCATCACCATACTGGATCCAAGCAACAATCTTAAAACGTAAGACACTTTCCGTTGCTTCAAAAGTGGGCACAATCCTCTTGATAAACGTTTACTGGAACCCCGAGTCGACAACAAGTGATGAATTCACCTCAGTCCTCGAGAACGTGATGGGAGAGGCTTATGGAAAAAACCCGAATCACAGCACAATCATAAATGGCGATTTTAATGCGAAGTGTGAAGGGATCGGAAATTTTCAAAAACCTACAGACCAGAACTCCCTGGCGAGAAAAAGAGGAAAACTCCTGGATGAGTTAATGGAAGCCAGAGATATGTATAACCTTCACTGGTATCGTAAAGAGACTAATCTCGAGATTCCGTCTTGGCAAAGAGGGGAGCAACAAGGGACTATCGACCATACATTCGTCTCAAGAGATCTCCTTCCGGAAATTCATTCTTTTAAGATCGTGCAAACAGCTTTCAGTGACCACAACCTTCTAGTCACAGAAGGTCTAGTGTCCACTGATCAATCTTCAAACTGTTCCTTACCAATAGAGACGTCGGAGAAGGGAAAACGAGTAAAAATCTCTGAAAAAGGCCTCCGTGAGATCGAAGCACGCTATACTCGAATCGATCACAAGAACCCGCTATCTGTTAAAAGGAACAGGGAGGGCCTAGACTACACTCCTCTACTAACCAAGTTCCAGATGTCATCAGCCAAAGAAACCAAACCACAGATTGGCTATTCACATTCATATAACAAAGAACTGGTAGAAAAAAGACGACTCCATAGGAGACTGAAAAAAATGTATCAAAAGTCTCCTTCCAACGAAACTTTGGCGAACTGGACAAATGCTGTCATTAACTATAAGAGCTGGCTCATACACCATCGGCAGAAACTATACCAGAACGACTCCGAACTGATGTTGCTTGCCATCTGTGGAAATAAGCCGAAGGACTTTTGGAACTTAATCAAAGGTGCCGGAAATAAGATCAACGACAATATACAAAATAATGTAGGAGAGAGCCGCTGGATAAACCACTTCTCCGTATTGTTCGCTCCAATTTCACCATCGAATATAAATCAAGTGGGAGACAGGCCGATACCCAAAGCCAAAACCCCCTGGGAAATTCCAGACGACAAGGAATCAATCCTCATTAAATTAAGGAAACTGAACAATTCCAGAGCGCCAGGGCCAGATGGCATAAGCAATCTAGAACTAAAAAAACACCCGGAGTTGTGGGCCAGCATAATGAGTAAAATTTTCTCAAATTGCAACCTTTCTAATCAAGTTCCATCGTCCTGGAAGAAAGCTAACATCGTTCCAATATTCAAGAGAGGTGCTACTGATGACCCTAACCAGTACAGACCAATCGCCCTCCTAGACGTGATGGGGAAGGTATACGCATCCCTTGTATTAGACTTACTACAAATCTGGATTCGCGTCAACAATCTCGCGGACCCTTTTCAGAACGGCTTCATAAGGAACTCAGGAACCACAACTAACATCTTGCTACTGAGCGCTCTGAAAGCCAAAGTCTTACAAGGTGGCTTTTCCATCTACGTTGTCTTTATTGACCTGGTCCAAGCCTTTGACCAGGTCAATAGACAACGCCTCTGGACAAAACTCGAAGCCAAAGACTGCCCGGATTCAATTCTTGAACCAATAAAAGCACTACATCAAGGAACTTCCATCCGAGTTCGTCTCAGCGCCGAGGGGCGCCTATCAGAAGAAATTGAGACCTCAAGAGGCGTAAAGCAAGGCTGTCCTCTGGCGCCTACGTTGTACAATTCTTATATCGCAGACTTCGGTGAATCAAGTGCAGCGATCCGACACTTTCCTCCATCATTAGGCGGCTCTAAGATAGAACGACTACTCTACGCCGATGACATTATTTTGATGGATCTGACGCCTATTGGCTTACAGCGCCAAATAGACAACCTGGTGGTATTCATGGGAAAGAACAACTTAAGGCTAAACAAAGACAAAACGAAAATCCTCATTCTTGGACAGTCTGCAAAGAAAAAACAAAAATTCACATGGCACTGTGAGGGGCAAAACCTGGAAACAGTAAAAGCATTTAAATACCTGGGAATTATGATAAGCAATGACAAAGAGGAAAAAACTATGCAAGAAGCACTATGGTCAAAACTGAAGAGCCTAACCTCGCAAGCCAAGGCGGTGGATAGAAAATATAGTCGTTTCTCGATCGTTCCAACACTGAGATTCTTCAAGGCCAAAGTGGTGCCGGCCTTGATTTATGGCATGGACGCAATGCCATTGGCACCGGACTCTATCTGGGAGAAATTGGAAAGCTACTTCTGGCGGTCAGTCCTGGGTCTGGCGAATTGTACCCCTATTGCCTTAATAAGAAGAGAACTGTGTTTACCATCTCTCTTAGTAATAAAAATGAGAGCAAGCCTTATGTTGTACCGGAAAGTAATCAACGAGCCTGAAGCAAAAGTTCTGGACCTCATCAGAAAGGAAATCCAAAACGGCGACAATCGTATGCTCTCCATCTGGGAAGAACGAAATCTGGCCATCTTAAAGGAATTGGACCTCAACGTGGAGATACTGATCCAAAATCCCAATAAAGTATCGAAAAAAATGCTCGAAGCGGACTGGATTAACACTCAAGAAGTCGCCAATACTTATTCTCTGACAGCAAATATCCCATGTGTTCCAATGAAGTTAGACGCGGTACGAGGCTATCTTCAGAAATTCCCTGATAAGAGGTTAAGCCGCCTGTTCCTGAGGTTTAAACTAAACCAACTGAAAACAAATGAAATCCTGGCTATACGTAAGCAAGCTGAAACGAATATCTGTCGCTTCTGCAAAACCGAGAACAAAATAGAAACCACGAAACACTTGATTCTCGAATGCGCAGGTTTGATGACAGAACGCCATCGATTCCTTGCAGACCAACTGAAGAACTACTCTACCTTAGACATGGAAGATCTGTGGGCCATACTGTCCGGTGGTAACAACAGGCGCTGTGTCATCGGAGTGACCTTGTTTTTCAAAGCTCTGAACTTGTAACAGATCGAACAAGCGAAGGGAAGTCCAATACCCAAAGACATACAAAAATCACATTACGTCGAAGTCCCCTTTTCTTCCTCATCTGAGAATCGGGACTGAGACCAAGTCAAGTAAAGGAACCAAATCAGGATGAATTCAAGGTCATAAGGACTTTCGATCTTCCTTCTTTTTTTGTAAAAATTGTGACACAATTAAAACAAAAAATAAAAAAATAAAAAAAAATAAAAAAAAAAAGTGATGTGTTCATTGAAACCACAATGCATACTCAGGGGCACACACACACAAACACACACACAAACACACACACCACAACACTGTGGGCTGAAACACATAAAAGAACACTGTAGCATAACTGTTCTGCATGATTCCAGCCCATAGAAGGGAACATTGCCGCAGGACTGTTTGTATTTTGAGTAGGTGATGAGCAGTATTAAACAACAAGACCACAACACCTTTAATGGATAGAGGCACAGTGGACTGCACGACTCTAAAGGGAAAAGTAGCAGAACTGATTTGCAGAACTGCAAACGAGAAGTATCAGAAACAGTCCTTATTTACAGGTGTGACACAGCGCAAATGCGAAGACGTTCTGACTACTAAGTCGTATCAACATTGACTTTCTCTATTCATTTCCACATCTATTTTCAATAATATGATTTCTAAAATAATTAAAGCAGTAAACAAAGTAAAATAAAACATCCCAACATGTATCCTGCCCCTCCACCCCCCTGCTACCACTTGCCTATCCTAATCTTCATATAGTATCCTGTCAACAACTAGTAACTTCTGTTTCACCTGACACCTTTTAAACCTTTCAACCTAGTAAGGCACTTCGAAACCCTCTGGATACTGACTGTGCTGAGTACAAATTCAAAATAAAACAAAACAAATGAAATACAATTTAGTAATGTAATTCAAGTATATGTATTACAATGTCACTCTAGAAATGCAGTTATGAAAAAGGCATTTTGATAGTGATTATTATGCACAATATAAAACTATGACATCATTTGTATATCATCCTTTATATACACTTTGCTCTGAAAGGGGAATTCAAGTTGAAAAAAAGCCTTGGAGTGTTTGTAGCAATGTCTCTGAATCTGCTTAAGTACTTTAATATTCCACCCCCCCCATTTATGGTGGCATGCTTCGTGGCATTTCAAAGCAAAATCTAAATTCTGTAATTAGTAAAACTGAGGGACGAGAACCCATTTGCATTCTTTGTAACATCAACTCTGATGCAAGCGTCTGAAATGTGTTTCAAATGTTTTTTCTTCCTATGATGGCACATTCTCTATCTGCATTTCACTACAGTGTTGTGTGGCTGTAAACAATGGTTTCTATTTGGGGGAAAATTGCCATTCCTGTGTACATTGTCAAAACTAAAAGCGTTTGCCATTTTGGGAGGAATATTGCCCAATGGGTATGGAACAACCAGTTTGGTGATCAAATCAGCCCATGGCACATGCAAGTCTGCAAGATGTATCTGATGAAGAATAGAACATGGAAACACTTAGCCCATGTTGCTACTCTTTGCCGGACACCCATCAAAAACATCACAAACGTCCCTGGACACTATGTACTCGCTGCATACATGTTCCAGCGTCAACCACAAGGCAGTCTTGGTTTTCAAATTGCATCCCTTTTTTATATAGTCCTCTGACCATGTTAAAAATTGACATGTGATGCAAAACTTTCTGTACTGACACCACTCTCATCGAGTTCAAGACTTTGTTGTATGAATTGAAAACAAAGTGTTTCTCTTTCTCATGCCCTTGTGCAGAAAAAAGGGAATTTTGTTTCTTAATAGTTGTCACATCTTTCTTCCAACCCTGAACGCCAACATCTGATTCAACAATGAGAGAGTCAAAGGACAGGTTGTACGTTTTCAATTATGTTTATTTTGAAGCTATTTCAAAATAAACAAAATAAAGGTGTATGCTTTGTACTAGGACTGAATGGCATTTTGTATATAATTCAATGCAGTAAGAGGGTTCTGCACCTTCAATACTCTTATGTTATTTTATTTTATAAATCGTGCTGTATATGTCCCTGGCAGTGGTGGACAGGGAACTAACGGGTGCCTGGAAATGGTGGACAGGGAACTAAAGGGTGCATGGAAATGGTGGACAGGGAACTAAAGGGTGCCTGGAAATGGTGGACAGGGAATTAACGGTGCCTGGAAATGGTGGACAGGGAACTAAAGGGTGCCTGGAAATGGTGGACAGGGAACTAAAGGGCGCCTGGAAATGGTGGACAGGGAACTAAAGGGCCCCTGGAAATGATTTCCAATCGGACAATACATTGCATGTGTCAGTGACTGATCAGTTCACAGTGATTAGTGATTTGAAAAATCAAACCCCATTCCTTGGAAGCATATAACACACAGCATTATCACACAGTTCTCATTTCTGCACATTTCTGCTCATGCGTGTTGAACTTGTTCTCAGGTTAAACAAGTGAATTGTCTAGAGAGATGCCATTACTACATAGAACACAGAACACAATATGGGCTAAATTGATCAAATGAAAATGCACTTGTCAAAACAGCCCTGCTGCAGTATGAAAGCTGATAGCATGAGCACTAACCGTAACATGAGTTATGTTTTGTTCACAAATGTGTTTCACTCATTGCTTTGAAAAACAGGCATGGGTATGATCAACCCTTGCAAGGTGTGTGCACAGTGCATTTAAAACTGTTTCCCTCACACAAAGACTTCAATAGAGTTTCACTCGGCCACTGCTATATGCTCATCACCCACCCTTTTGAGACACTAAATAGTCTTGCACAGGAACATTGATCACCTCTGAAAGTATTGTGTTTCATCCACAGAGCCTTGCTCCAGCATATTTGCATTCACGCCTCATCGATATGCATAAAACATGCATTCTTATATGTGCACAATATGTCAGCCGATGATATGTAAATATTAAACTGGCTAATGTTAGTGAACGCACATACTTTATTTGATGCATAATGCATGTATCGCACATGAGGATTTTATAATGAAATAGGTCTTTAATGGAGACCACAGCGCTAGGTCTTTAATTGAGACCACAGCGCAGTCATACATGTAACAAGGACCACACCAGAAGCTCATTTAAATCAGCTACTTGAATGAGCAACAATGGCAGACTTTGGACAACATTACTTGCAATGCAATGTTTCGGTGGACCAGTCCTGAACGTTATCTAAATCCTGTTTTAAGACCAGGGCCCTCCATTGCCATCACTGTTAACTTGATATAATACACAAATTCAAATTGCATTTGTTCAAAAATTGACTTGGCTACCAACTCTTTCTTTAATTCAGGGAAAGGCAATCCGTAATTGCATTTTTCAATACCTTCTTTCTGTGTGCACCACATCTAGCTCTTGCCTGTTGCCTATCCACATTTTCATTGCGTGCTAACACTGGTAAATGTGTCCTCGCCTCTCTGCCAGTGATGCTGAATGCAGCCTTCTGGCATGGTATTTGAGATACATATCATGGAACACATCTAAATTCTCTGTCTGGCAAAAGTCTATGCGGACCTTCAAATCTCTGGTCATTCCCTTGTCACAAGCCATCATCACAACAGCTGTAGGAGGCGGCAACCCAGTCTCCAGCCTCCTATCCTGTTCCTCGCTCAGAGGCGGAAGTGCAAAGGTATGATACTGTGTGTTGTCTTCCCATGACTGTTTGTTGGCAGTGTAATGTGGAAGTGATTGGCACTTTCTGACTCGTATGTCTTCTGATTGTTCTCAATTCTGAGAATGCCACCGGAGACGATTACTTATTGACTGTTTGTTCTTCACAACATGGCTTTCACACTGCCCATCACCTGCCAACCAATGACTTTTTCCTGCCAGAGCATTGTCCATGGTGACAAGAGCTGTGTGCTCTTGTCGCCGTGCGTCATCCATTGCAGGGAACAATTATTTTCTCTGGTGTCTGAAGTAGGAGTTCTCCCACATGTACTATAGTCCAAAGACGTTACAAATATTCAACATATTTTTATTGCTGATCCGCTCATCAAAAGTGCACATGAACATAGCAGACTGCGCGCTGCAGTTTTTCCAAGGAGTGGTTGAGTGGAGCAAGACAGGCTGTAGTCTTTAACTTCAGAGGTAGCATGAATTACCAAGTGGGTTGCAATGATATTTTTCCCAAAACCAATGAAAGGTTTTCCTGAAGTAGTACTGTGAGTTAATGTAGTGGGTTCTACATTGTTTTATCAAAGTAAATTACTCTGTGGTAATTTAGTTCGACAGAATTACTTTAATTTCTTTCTTTTTTTTATATGGGGGCCCACTCAATATCCTTTGACAGTCTCCCACCAACCCCAATGCCACCGCTCCCTTTCCTCCAGGCCCTCTAACTTATAAAAACACATTATATATATATATATATATATATATATATATATATATATATATATGTATACACTCACCCCTTCCTCCCTATATCCCCTCACCTATGAAACACACACACACACACACACGTATATATTTACTTGCCCACAAAGTCAAAGTAAATTACAGAGCATAGCAATTTATTTTGATAGAACAACGGTATACAATGTGGTGCTTTTCAGCATCTTTCAAATATTCAGCAGACTGCCCTCAAACACAAGCACTTTGATGGTAATGCTTTTTCTTCAGCCTCAAACATCCTAGTATCTTCTACATTAGATATAGTATATTCTGGCTCAATTACTGTGTGACCCTTAATGTCTTGGAACTCTTCTGTTGCTTCAAATAGTGACAATACTAGTGCATGTAATGTGATCAGTGTTATTGGGAAAACACTGTCACATGCAAATCTGGCTTTTAAGATGTAGAGTGTGTATTTTCTGGTACAAGCCCACGTTACCAAGCAGCCTGAATGCTGCTAGCCAGCACCCCCTTCACAGCTCCTCCTTCCCATCACCACCCTCATTCACCTCTTACCCACTTGTAGTTTCCTACTTTGGTGCTAAGAGTGTAAATTATAGTTTAAAAAAAAAAAAGAAATGTACCTTGATGCGCAGCCCGATGCCGCAGTTTACTAATGGGGATATACACCTCAGTGGGGGGCCGACCCTGCCGTTAACAGCTCCGCTGCCCACTTTATGTAACTTGGGTGGTGGGCCGTTACTGGAAGGGTCGGCGCTCCACCTCATCACCTCATAAGCACATGGTATGTTTATTTGGATTGCTTCAACTTCAACTTCAACTTTTCCCAAATCGCCATTGTTTGATTGCCTGCCTTGATATGGTCTGTGTTTTCCTGTCCTTCTTTTCCATAGACCTCTATTTGTTTTTTTTTAAACTTTGTTTTATTAGCATTTTCATAGTATAACAAACGGGAATAAAGCATTTTCAGAAAAAATTATACAGATGACTGGCCCAATAACCCCCCCCCTCACCCTCCCCAAAAGGACCCTCCCCCCAAAAAACTTAGTCCCAGCTGAACCTTCTTTTTTTGGGGAGACGCGTTGAAGGCTCTATATATCCGGAGCTCGAGAAAGAGCCTGAGCGTTGACTACTTATATGGCTGTGTATCGTCCGCCGTCCCCCGGGCCGTGGGCGCCCGTTTCCTCCATCATAGACCTCTATTTGAAATTAATACAGTTCAAAATTGTGAAGGGTTTGTTAATGATATCATAAATCATTATACACAAGTGTTTCTAGGCACGACAAGACAAGGCAGGGAAGACAGAAGGAGGACAAAACAACAATCTTACTAGACCTTGGGC
This sequence comes from Ambystoma mexicanum, assembly GCF_040938575.1. Taxonomy (NCBI): domain Eukaryota; kingdom Metazoa; phylum Chordata; class Amphibia; order Caudata; family Ambystomatidae; genus Ambystoma; species Ambystoma mexicanum. The sequence goes on along the minus strand of NC_090925.1, from coordinate 66,282,845 downwards.
CTCATTACGACCTCGGCGGTAGCCATGCCGCTATTGGCGGCATGGCGGCATGGCTGCCGCCGAAATCACGTCCGGGTCCACAGAATGAGGAATTACCGGGCCATTCCGAGTTCGGTAATTCCTCCCTCCAAGGACCCGGACCCGGTCCTTCCCCATTCCCATTTCAGCCCCCATAGGGCTGAATGGGAATGGGAGAGGGAGCAAACAACGGGCCATTACGAGTTGGCCCGTTGTTTGCTCCCTCTTCCCCTCGCGGGACCCGGTAAGCACGCCTGGTTTGACCAGGTGTTACTTCCTGGGTCCCCCAAGAGGACCTCGTAATGAGGCGGTACGGGGTAAATGGTGCCGGCACCTTTTACGGCGCCGTTAACCCCCGTACCGCCAGGGTCGTAATGAGGCCCCTTGTGTCATTCAGATCTCACAACTGCGGGGGGAGTGAGAGAGGGGGTAGGGGGTGGGGAGAATGCAATGGAACGCATAAGTGCTGACAGGGAGTGGCTCATAAGTACAGGGAGTCAGGGGACTGTAGGGTTGCCGATACAGTCCCTAAGTCATTGGGATGCCCGGAAGCAGTGCAAGGGTAACTGGTTGGGCAGGAGCCTGACTCCGTAAGTTCAGTGGGTGGCCAGGAAACCAGTTTGCGCAGCAGACAGGGGCATCAGCAAGGGTAAGGGAGAGAGGGTCTTGAGTTGCTTCCGGAACTTTAGGTGGTCCTGCTCAAGCTTGAGAGAGGCAGGGAGGCAAAGAGGCAGGGAGTCTGTTCCAGAGGGAGACCCCAGCCAAGCACAGATATCTAGCCCCCACTCTCTGCCTCTGACCCTCAGAGAGTTTGAGGTGGATGAGCAGAGGGCTCAAGAAGGAAGATGCTTAGGAAGAGAACGTTGGCTGTAGTGTGATCCCCGGACCCAGAATGCCTTGTGGACAATGCAGAGGGTCTTGAAATTGATCCACAGCCACAGGGAGCCAGGAGAGATACGATCTCAGGGCTTGAGGCCAAGGTCAATCTTGCATTCCTGTTCTAGATTAGTTGTAAAGGGCAAAGGGTAGAGAAAGGTAGATTTAGAAAGAGGCTGTTGCAGTAGTCCAGCCAAGAGAGAACCAGGACTCTGCGGCCTCATTAGGAGTTTGGAGGTAGCCATGCCATTCTTAGTGGCATGGCTGTCTCCAAACTCGTGTCCGGGTCCCGAAAAAAAAGAATTACCCGGCCATTCCGACTTTTGCGGGCCCGGTAATTCCCTTTTCTCGGGACCCGGACCCGGTACATCCCCATTCCCATTTTAGACCCCATAGGGCTCAATGGGAATGGGGAGGATGATAACAATGGACCCGTTAATGACGGGTCCGTTGTTAGCATCCTGGTCTGCTCGCGGGTGGCGGTATGCATGTCTGGTCTGGCACAGACGTGCATACCACCACCCTCGAGCAAACTCGTAATGTGGCGGCCCGGAATGACCGGTGCCGTTCCCTTACCGGCACCGTTCATTCTGCGGCCGCCAACCTCGTAATTAGGCCCAGTAAGGTTCTGGGGGAAAGTGAGAAAAGGAAGAATACCTCTGAGGAGGTGCATCTGATAGTGTGACTTGTTGTGTTGAGAGATGTTAGCAGAGAAGGAGAGGCTGCAGTCGAAGATTACACCAAGGTTCTTAGCCTCACAGGAAGGTGCAGGTAGAGGGCCCCGTGTGGGTGGTCAGAATGAGAAAGGGAAGGCAGGAGCAGGTGTCCCAATGAGGAGGATCCCAGTCTTACTGACATTAAGGCAGAGATAGCTGGAGGCAAACCATTCCTGAATTGTGGACAGACAGTTAGGTATGAGAGAAGGACCATAAGAGGCTGAGTGTCATCCGAGTAACACTGAAAGTTAGAACAGAAGGTTGAGATGCAGTGGGCCAGAGGTGCCAGGTAGTCGTTTAAGATACATTTCTGATTAATAATTGTTTTTAAACATAGTAAATAAACTTTGCAAAAAATAATAAGCTAGTATGTTGACAGTATGAGGACATTAAATACAGCACCATTTCTGTAAGAAGTGATTTAAAAAGTTCCATTGCAATCACTATGGTACTTGTGGCGTTGGCCCTTTAAGGGCGCGCACGCGACGGAGTGACGACTCACTCTGTCGCGTACATGTATAAATAAACGGGGCATTCCCGGCGGCGACAGAGCCACCGGGGAGCCCGCACTACCAACACTGTGTCAGTGTCTGTGTTCGGGGAGTGGGGGGGCTCACGGGGTGTTAGTCATACGGCGACCGCTAACAGTACTGACCCTTGTCTATTTTTGCACAATTGAACTTCTGCCATTGTCAGACTACAAGAATAAAAAGAGAATCATTCAAAATGAGAAAAATATCTCTAATACATGATTTGAAATATTCTGTGTGTGTATATACACAGTACAGGCTAACAAAATAGTATGTATATGCGGATTCCTCATTTGTTCGAAACAGTTTCTAGAACTACTACAAATTCCAAATACATACGCAGTTCGTGCTTCATCAAAGAGAACATTTTAGCAAGTGCATAAAACAACTTGAGTGACAAACCTGTGCGTCCAGCAATGTTTCAGATCGTGCTGAGAAAACACTGGCCCTCAGGGTCTCCACCTGGTGACAAGAAATTAAAGGAGCCAAAAGCATTACCATGTCACAAGGAAACAGGAAGAGGCAATACATTCACGGACAAGAAATGCTCTGAATTGTAACACCAGACACAGACCTCCCTCAGACACACACCCTAAGTGGCATACGTGCACCCCATTAGATGTGTCAGAGGGTGCAGGGAAAGCACTTGATATCCTGGTCTCCCCTTATCCTTCTTTTCCTGCAGACATGGAATAATTGAGCCCTGTGGCAAAGCACTTGTTTTTACAATAGCAAATGCAATTCATTGCTCATGGCCTGGACAATACAGAGAAAGATAATAGTGACACTGCTGTTATTGATAGTAAGACCAGAGAATGTCAACCTAACGCACAGAGAGTGGCATACCTGCACGCCCTGCCTGTGTTGCATGGTGCGGTGAAAGCACTGGATGTCTGATCTCCTACTTTGGCATAGAAATAAAATGGGCTAAAAGAAAAAGACAGAGTTATGTCACAAGCAAATATGCTGGGGCAAAACCTTTCACTCTGCCTACAGTAAAATGCCCTTTGGCAATTAAAACTCACTAGCACTACTTGCTCTAATGCGCAACACAACTGGGACCACCACACATGCTTTGTGTGCACCATGTCGGAGGGAACAAAAACAGAAAGGTTCGGCAAAGTCACATCCATAAGTCAAGAAATCTAGTGGCCCAAAGGGGGAATAGAGAGAAAGAAAAGTACACTCTTAAGACTTCACGCCATTGACCTAAATTATACTCACAGGTCTGTATTGATGTGGAAAGATCATAGGTTCACTGTTGGAAGAAATATCCTAGTTCTTTTGGGGTGGGCCTTCTTTGTATATTCAGTCAACTCAAAGTATGTGCAGAACTGTTGACTGCATGTGCTGAATCAAGGTCCTTGTACATCTCCCAAGACAGGAATTGCTCATCTGTAAATGTCATGTGTTAGAATGCCACAGTGGGGCAGCCATTCACAAATCCACAGAATACCTTTTGGGAAAGGTGTAGTACCATACGGTGCATATTTGTATGTGTTGTGTTGGGACATCTCATGACGAGGCAAGGTGGCATTTTTTAGCAAGATCTAGTTCTGGAATGAAGAAAGGGGATTTTAAACTACCTAATTCAATTGTACCAAAGAGAATAACATACTATAAAAAAAGTACTGAAATGTCAGTACAAAAATAAAATTAGACATTTCACAATTTGTAAACTCGTGTTAAAACACACTTTAAAGTAAAATGTATTTTATCTATTTATTTAAAAGGCCCCCAGAGGAGGAATCTTAGTCTATGGAACCATCTTTAACATGCACATAAGGTATAGAATTGCTCATTTACCTTTTGTGCTTGGAGTCGTGGGGAATTGCTGGCATAGCAAGCAGTGTGTGCCCAGAAGATGCTTCGTAATTATGGAAGGTTTGAGTCAAACCTTATGTATATCTGGTGCTGAGGATGTATATATGGGGAATGTGTCTGGACACCGGATGTGCAGTCAAACTGTTTTTTAGTTTATTTGATTGGTCTGCATTTCACATGCCAGGCACACGATCTGATATGATAAAGCTATTGCACTTAAGAGATTGGCCCTGCATGTAGCATTATCCTGAAAACAGGTGTTTTCAGATAATGTGGGCATCGGTTCACAATGATGGCATTGACACCAAGTGGAGACACTGTGCATGCGACTGGGTCCCGGTCCTGTAAATGTATCCACAGTGTCACTGCCAGGCTCCATTAGTTCTTGACATTGTCCTGCTTCTATTTCTACATGGCTGTACTTGAGTTTCCAACCTGGAAGCCTGAAGACAGGGCATTGTAAGTTTCATGTGGACCTGGAAGATAACAGATGTATTGGTGATGATGGCCAAAAGGAGGGATGTGACAATAAAGTATAGATAAAACTTGCATTAGCTTAACATGTAAAGTTAAAACATGGTTTAGTGAAACGTATTATATTATGTAACAATGGTAATACATGGTTTGTTAAACTAACAAGCCTGGAGCCATATGTGGTGAAAATGCATAGCACACAATGGACCTCATTACGAGTTTGGAGGCAGCCATGCCCTTAGTAAGGGCATGGCTGCCTCCAAACCGGGTCCGGGTCACGCAAAAGCGTCTTACCGGGGCATTCCGACCTTGGAAGGCCCGGTAAATCCCTTTCGCGGGACCTGGACCCAGTACATCCCTTTCCCATTTGAGCCCCCATAGGGATCAATGGGAATGGGGAGGATGCTAACAACGGGCCCGTTAATGACGAGCCCGTTGTTAGCATCCTGGCCTTCTAGCGGGTCCCGCTTTTCACATCTGGCCTGACCAGGCGTGAAAAGCAGGACCCGCTGCAGACCTCGTAATCTGGTAGCCCGGAATGAATGGTGCTGGTCCTGTACCGGCACCGTTCATTGCGCGGCCGCCAGCCTTGTAATGAGGCCCAATGATTTTACAATAATAAAGCTAATAAATCTCAGCTGGTCAAGATGTAAACACGCTGCATCAGTAACATAAATAATGTCAATCACTTGCTGAGACTAATGTAGCAGAAGTACAAGTATGTTGTGGTTTCACCAGGATGTAGACAGTGATTTCGTAAAGCAACAAATTACTATAAAACAATGGACAAACAACAAGACACACATAAAGGAAAAATGGAGAAACACTGGGCCTCATTACGAGTTTGGCAGTAGCCGTGCCTGTTTTACAGGCACAGCTACCGCCAAACTCGCTACCGGCACTGCACCCACGATTGGGCAATAACCGGCCCATTAAGAGTTGAATGGGCCGGTAATTGCCCATTCGCGGGTGGCGGTATTTCCGGGATCCTGATGCCCATTCTGCACCATAGGGCAGAATGGGGTGGGGAGCATGGTTGCATGGCAGGCACCCGCGAGCAGAACTCGTAATTCGGTGGTACGGTATGAACGGTGCTGGTGCCTTATCGGCACTGTTCATACCGTATCCGCCAACATTATAATGAGGCCCACTGTTGATACATAGTGCAGGTGAAAGCATCTTTCCCATTTCCATGGTGACACAAGATTGCACAAATGTGTATAATATTATGTTTTGCTCCAGTGACACAGGCATCGGCACAGGCATCAACACAGGCATCAACAGCAGGAGTGTTTGCGCCAGTTTGTCCCACTAGAGCTTTAAAAATTAACACTACCACGTCAGACTTTACATTGCCAGAAGATGCCATCGGCCAATGGTGGACTGGGAACCAGACGTGGCCCTAGAAACATTTTTCAAAGTTGCCCATATTACACTGTGCGAGTAAATGTAGTGAGCAAGCCGAACCCCTCTAATTATCACTGGGAGGTTCATCAACCAAGAAAATATTTGAAAATGGGTCCATAAAGCTTTAAAGAGTTTTATATTAGATCTGTTCCTATGTAATTAAGTAGTTAAACATCCTTCAAAAGGATAAGGGGACTGTGCAGAGATGGATGGACAATGGTGGGGTGACTGTAAGAAAGGATAGAAAGAGCATGAAATGAGGGTACCCAACAAAAGCTGGCCCATGGTTTGGGGGCCCATGAGGAAATCTCCAGAGATCCCTGTAGGCCAGTCCAACACTGGCCATGGTGAACACAGGCGTGTCACTGAGCTGCGAGGTGTGGGTTGGGTGCACTGATGATTCTTGGAGAAAATCTGTGTGGGGGAGGTCTCTTAGGGCATAGTCACACCTTAAGGTTAACAGGTTCTCCCAGAAGCACAGTTACCAATTAAGTTTCTCATGCTTTATCACAGGGCTCAGCTACCCTCTAAGTTCACAGGTTTGACTGCAGGGTACACCCTAAGATTTAAGTCTCTCCGGATCATTCAAAGTGTGCCTTAATGCACATATTGATTTAGAGTCTTTCACAGGGCCAAATCACCTGCTGAAATTCTCAAGCTCTCCCACCAAGCATTCTGGAAGGTTCCCCAGCTCTAGTGTAGACCACTAACAGTCTTCTGGGTAGGGCAATGATCCTGTGCATCCAGTTCCTTCTCCAATATTGCCTCATTCATTGACCCCTGCACAAGACCTGATAGGTGGGAAGGGGTGTGGACCATCTGGTTGACCCCCACCAATAGATGATCCAACAACCCAAGGCTAACTTTGTGCACACATTAAAGGCAGTAGGTCCCTCCATGTTACATGATGTAGACTTGGGGGTCTTGCCCAAAGATGTGCGCTAGCAGTGGTGCATCACTAGTCAGCATGGTGGTATGGAACAGCGGCTTCACACTGCCACATGTGACGATGACACTGGCACAGATTAGTCAAATCAGATAGGTGCATTGGTTTGGCACAAGACCTGATAGGTGGGAAGGGGTGTGGACCATCTGGTTGACCCCCACCAATAGATGATCCAACAACCCAAGGCTAACTTTGTGCACACATTAAAGGCAGTACGTCCCTCCATGTTACATGATGTAGACATGGGGGTCTTGCCCAAAGATGTGCGCTAGCAGTGGTGCATCACTAGTCAGCATGGTGGTAGGGAACAGCAGCTTCACACTGCCACATGTGACGATGACACTGGCACAGATTAGTCAAATCAGATAGGTGCATTGGTTTGGCACAGCATGCTTGATGTTTCTGCCATGCAGCCCCGGTACATAATAGTGCCCTCTCCTCACCACCATGCATGGGGCAGTTTTGCTTGCATTGTAAGCAGCTGCCTCTGAAGACACATGTACAAGGTACAACTTTCTGTGCCACTGGTGCATGTGTTTCCTCGCAGCTGTTGTCCGTAAGGCGGGGCCTTCGTGTTAGCCTTCATCCCATGCGCGACTCTCTTCTCACAGCCCTCCACTGTGCAGAAGACCTCAGTCTCCTCCATGGTGGTATGGAACTAGCATGCCACACCCAGACCCTGTGGACTGTATAGGGGCTGTTGACATTTACGTTCCCTATGGCTACACCTGGTGATGGCTTTTAGTTTCTGTCATGGCAGGAGCAGCAAGAGGATCTTCCACCACCACCGCGTCTTACTTCTTCTTCTAAAATGTTATTTCACCTGTAGAGCGATAAAAGTACATACAAAATAATAAGAACAATTGAATCATAAAAATTACATAAAGAAGAAGAATGATTCAATCATCAAAAATGCAGTTAAACATATTGGAACAAACTAAGTGTAGCAACAATTTGGTTATAGAAGGACCACCCAGCACAATATATAAAATATGATCATTGTGGATCGAGGAGAGAAATTCTGCAGCTTCGTCCCCTTCAGGCCAACAGCAACACTATTCTCAGTTCATTACACGCTCTTACTGCTGAATAACCGGGCTCTATGTATAAAATGAGCGGTCACAAAGATTACATGCAAATCAGTGCACTGACTCAAGAATTTCACAGCCAGTGCTGTTTGGCGGACATCTGCATCCCTCAAGATCGGTTTTCAATACCCTTTCCTCAGGTTAATAGATCCAGCGCAGATCAACAAAAAATGAATAATTGAATGATTGGTGCCCCACATACATGACATGCACTTGAATTAGTGGGCAAACGAATAAATAGGTAGTATGCCCAATCTAAATCTTAGATAAAATGACCTTTCAAATGGGGAAGAGACAATATCGAGGCATTGTTTAAAGCCAGTCAACATCCTAACCTCGAGATATTCTAAACCCAACTTCAGGTTGGCAGTATCATATACAAGATCATCGCTACTCCTTAGTTTTAGGTTAGATTTCATAACAGCTAGCTGGAAGATTGTGGGTTGGAGTGGGTTTTCCCATAAACCAAAAACATCCAAGTCTTGAAGAGTAGTCTTAACATGCCAAACCCACTTAATACTTTTACCTCCCTCCAGATCTAAAAGATGTAACAATGCAGCCCGATGAGTTTCCAAACCGCGTTGCTTCCCAAGTCTGGCCCACAAAAAAGCTGCCTGAGTGTGAATCATGGACACAGCGGGACCATATTGAGTTCCAAATAGACCAGTGCTGTAGGCGCACTAACAGGCAACAGCAATACTGCTCATAAACATTAATCTTAGATGTGTCACCATGAAAGGGGCCCCTAGGGGTCCCTTACGTCTATGGAAACAAGGCGAGTCACCACACACTATAGATACTCCAGACACAAGGTTTTATTCCCAAAGCTAGGGTTTATTGCAAAGCAAAAAGTCTAAGTTGGCCAACTCGGTCTCACGCCCCGCAACGTGTATTTCTAGACCTCGAGGGGCACACGAGAGTGAATTACGTACATCAGTTACATATATACAAAATGCATATCAAACAATCAGCTATGACATGTTTAATACCCCCCTTTATTGGGTTTCTTTGAACTTGGTGTGATGATGGACACTTTCGACAATTATGACACCTTCAAATATCTATTCTAGTAACAAAATGCAATTTGTAAGTGCAGAGGCATCTTTCAGTTGTTGAACAGAACACAGTGCTTCTGTTCTTGGAAGCGAGTTACATACGGGGGAAGAGTCGCATTCCAGACCTTGCTATCTATGAGGTACTATTTGTGTCCTGGGAGCCGGCACGCTCTAACAAGGCTCAGTAAAGGGGGCCGTAACAAGAGCATAATTCAAGCCTTTAGCTGCTTTATTCTAAACATATTCTACCATATAACGAAACTGGCTGGCAGCTGCGAAATGATTAAATGCCCTGCAGCTCTGCTTCAAGGCTACATTTGGGAGGTAGCCGGGCATTCTTCCTGGCGCTGCCTACGTTGTGTTTCAACAAACTCTTGTTATCCTCGCAGCCCTGCGGCCTTGTCCTTTTACGTGCAGAAGGCAATGTTTTACAGTCGATCAGTGTAAGCAGAATATGTACTGCGAAGCAATAAGAACAGAAAGCAATGATCAATGGTTAGAAAACAAAATGGCGATTCTTGTAACATCAAAATGGCCGTTCATTGGCAAACTCGGAAACCTATATGTCTGTCATATAGTGCATGAGACGGTTGGCCCACGGCCATCAAAATACGTTTGCCGTTACATATGAGAGGTATCCATTTTTCTAGACTGACAAACCCTCCTTTGGCCATATGCTAAACGTCTCATCCATTTAATGTATCCTCCTCTAATGGCGATAAGTCTGAAGTACTTATGTCAGAATTTTGCATGCTATTGTAAGCATCCTCATCTTCATTAATATCTATAGCCATCAATTCTTTGACTGTTTTCATCTCATTTGTGTCTTGGTCAGCCCGACCATGAGTTTGTTTTCTTTTTGTCATCATATGCATACATCCCTTAGTACATCCCTCAGTTACCTCAGCGCAAACTATTGGTAGGCAGTGTATGCAACAACAACACGTTATAAATATTCCAAACACCACTACTAATATCGAAATCAACTTCCATCCCCAAGAACGCAGTATTCCCCAAAACCAGGACTCTCTTTCCCAGCCTCCTTCTCCAGTGGGGAGGTTGGAATTTAGGACATGCATTTTTTTTATTGCTTCAAAGATTGTAGGGGAATAGTGATCTACAAATACACAACACGCTGATCCCACTATTTTGCAAATTCCCCCACGATCAAACAGGATCACATCGAGGGCCATTCTATTTTGCAGCGTCATTAACCTGATTCCGTTTTCTTCCAACGTCATGTTAAATAGTATATCTGTCGTTGTGTTTATGGTATTTTTTTAGTATTCTGGACAGCTGCCTTATATTATAGGAGTTCACTATCTGGGACAAGAATGGAATGAATGATTTTGCTATGTCGTCGCTATCAAAATACCATTGCTACTCCTTTTGACTCTAGATCTGGATAGTCTGGCCATGTCTGCTGTTTCTAAGAGGAACACTCCTGGGAACAGTAGACCTAGGTAACATGTACCTCCCCAGTTTCTGGGCAACCAAGGATATGCGTTCTCTCCGCATATAAAATAAACTGGATCTCCCACATATACTGGTTCTATTTCCCATTTCAATACCACTGTACTCATGCACCCATTAAATGTTCTGACTGAAAAGGAGCCTTTCTTTTTTAGACAAAAAGGGACAGTTCTTGGGTTATAATTCACCGGGTAAGAAGGGGGAACTGCATATTTGTCCCCATCTGTTCTTACACGAAACGTCATCACAGATGTTTTAACTGGTGGGGACAATCTATCTTGTCTATTTTGTCGGGTTATCTTTCGCGTACCTTTCCTCGTAGGCTCTGGGGTCATTACTTGTGCTTTATGGAATATAGAACAACCCACAGGCCTCATTATTATTTCCTCAAACTCATTCATGTTGGTTCTGTCTAATTGACCCGTACTACTCTCATTCTATTTCCCATAGAACATTGCACTTAAAGATGCACTACATGCAGAACTTATTGGTAATGGCTGTACATACCAACCTATTCCCTTCCCAGCATGCTCTGGTAAATGGGCACATACCCAGCAATTTGTTTTCTTCAGAATTGCATGTGTCATATTCATAATTAATAACAACGTGTTGTTACCAAACACTTCCCTGTGTCTTTCTTCCATTGGGGACAGGGTGTAAGTAATCACCTGAACCGGGCTTTCAGTAGTGGATATATTAACTATTGGTAAAAACATTCCCAATGGATGTATCGATTCCACATACCATAATACTAGGGCTGTCGTTATTGGTGCTACCACGCTCATAAAGCACATAATTATTGTCAGTGCCAGCATACAATTCTTTTTACCATGCGTTTTTCTTAAGCTTACAGTCTCCACAATTGACTCATTCTCAGCAGTGGTGCAGGAGGAGGCTGGAACCGGTCCCGACATGTTTCTCATCGTCCTTCTTCTCCCTTATTACAGTTCGTCGTGGCTATCTCTCTTCGTTGCACTTGCTCTGAAGTCAATAAGTTCAAGGGAATTGTCACAGTTCAGTTCTGGCAGTCCTTTATAGTTTGGATTTGCTTATTTATTTTTAGGCAAGATCACTTTTCCTTTCTCATACTGCTCAGAGGACTTTTGATCAGTTATCTTATTGCCTTAGTACCATGTGCGCCCAGCTTGTCCACTCTGGTTCAGGACACATGTACTTTTTATGATCGCACCGAGGAGCCGCGAGTCTTGAATTGTCCGACTTGCACAATTCTCACGCTTCTCTCCTCTACACCTCTAGTTCCTTCTCCGTCCATGAGCAGAGCCAGAGGTTGACATAAACACCAAAGAACTGTGGATCACTTTGTCTTTCGAGGCCGCAAATTGCATTGCCTTACTCCTGGTATTGTGTGATCCGTGAACAGTGTCGGTGCACTTCCAGATTCAGGCTCAAAGTCAGCCTGTGGCGCTACTGCAGGTGCTGGTGTGTGCCGCGCCAGTGATGCAGATTCGGTCTTTGGCGTGCTGGCAAGTGCTGGTGGGCGCCAAAGGGGTACACGTTTAGTTTCTGCTGGTATTTGCAAGGCAGATTTTGTGTCGGCCAACAGTGATGTCGATTCTGCTGGGCAACGTTGGGGACTCTTTGCTCTTTCCCCTTTTTGGTAATCGTCTCAGGCTTTGTTTCGAGTTTTACTTTTCGCTTGGGCAGATTTGGTGGCGGCTTACTGGCAACAGTTTCTTCCGTTTCTGGGACCGCTGTCTCTTTCCGGTCGTCTGGGTCAGGCAAGTCATTCAGTGAAGTTGGAATCTTTTTGGCATGGGTGGCATGGATCCACGACCGTCCATCCACAGGTATCGCCGTCTGCGTTGCCAAGAGTACTTGATAGGGGCCACGCCACCTGGGTGCTAACAATGACTTTCTTTCAAAATTTTTAAGCAGCACCCAGTCTCCTGGCTCCAGCGCGTGCCCCGGACCGGTGTATCTCACTGGTAATGCCTCCTGCACCTGCTGATGAATCAAACACAATTTCTGCATTAAAAGATCACAAGAAGTACTAAGCACAGGATGTTCTACCTCTCTAAGTCGTTTTGGCTGAGGTGTGCACCAAACATTTGCCGGCCTCCCCATTACGATTTTGTACGGGGAGAGCCCAGTTTTAGCCTGTACAGACGTACGCATGCATAATAGTACTATTGGTAATGCATCCACCCAACTCAACTTGCTTCCTGCACATATTTTGCTGATTTTTGACTTGAGAATCCCATTGTGCCTCTCCACAAGACCAGCCGAACTCGGATGCCTTGAACTATGGAATCTCTTATCAATCCGAAGACCCGCACATATGTGTAACACCACTGCACCCACAAAATGCGGGCCATTATCTGACCATAAGACACGGGGCAAGCCAAAACGGGAAAAATATTCTTTAAGCATTAATTTTGCCATGCTCATTGCTGTGCAGTCTTTTAAGGGATATGCCTCCACCCACTTACTGAATGCACAGATCACCACTAAGACATATTTCAAATTTTGGCATCGCTCCATCTCTATGAAATCAAAATGGATCACCTCAAAAGGCATAGAGGGCGGGCCAAAACTGCCTATTGGAGTCACTTTTCCCTTTCCTACATTGTGTTGTAAACACGTGATACAGTTCTGCACCAACCTCTCTGCATTCTTCTTTATGTTCACATTCTGCCATACTGTAGATAGGTGCTGTATTATCTTTTTCGCACATATGTGAGTAGGGCTGTGGGCCATTGTGACCATTGCAGTCACATATGCATTTGGCAACATCCAGTTTCTAGTTCCCTTGTCCACCCAACAACCCTCCAGATCTAACTCAGCAGAGACCTCTGCCCACCCTTGTATTTCATCGGCCGTAGCTTCGGCCTGCATTTCTTTGACAGTGGCAACTCCATTTTCTATCATACAGGGTACTTCCTCAGTCTGAACCGTCATCATTTTGGTATTTAAATCAGTGGCAGTTTGTTTCGCAATTCTGTCTGCAAACGCGTTTCCCTCTCCTACTTTGCATGTTACCTTTTTGTGTGCCTCGCATTTCACTATTGGTAGGCGCTTTGGAAGCGTGAGTGCAGACAGCAATCGTGCAATCAAAGGGCCATGTTGAATTCTGGCACCATGTGATGTCAAAAACCCTCTCTCAGCCCAGAGTCGACCAAAGTTATGAACCACCCCAAAAGCATACTGACTATCAGTATATATATTCACATTCAAATTTTCAGACATCTCGCAGGCTCTGGTCAATGCTATTATCTCTGCGGCTTGTGCCGAGTTGTAGGGGATTCTTTTGCTTTCTACAATGCTCTCTAGGGTAGTAATAGCATACGCGGCAGTTGTCGTGCCGTCAGGTAATTTAAAACATGAGCCGTCACAAAATAACTCTCCATCTGGCTCTTTCTGTGGGGTATCACTTAAATCAACTCTCCCCTTGGTTTCTTTCTCACTGACCATTAAGCAATCATGGGGGGGGGGTGATTCATTCTCCCCAATTTCTTTTATGGGTAGTGGCATTAATTCTGCAGGATTCAAAGCGCTACACCTCATAATTTGGATATGGGGCGCGAACAAGATAATCTCATATCTTGTCAATCTAGCAGAGGTGAGGTGTTGCGTCTGTGTTCTATTTAATAGAACGTCTATGGCATGTGGCACCATCAGAATTAAAGTATGCCCCAATACTATCCCTTCCATTTGTTTCACAGAAGCAGCAGCCGCCGCGACAGATCGCAAACATTGTGGTAGTGCGCGCGATACAGGGTCCAGCGCAGAAGAAAAATAGCCGCATGGCCTATTTCTTCCACCTTGTTCTTGTGTCAAAACCACCAATGCACATCCTTCACTTTCACACACGAACAGTCTAAAAACCTTCTCATAATTCAGCATGCCCAAAACTGGAGCAGAACATAATGCAGTTTTCAATTGATCAAATGCTTTCTGACATTCTCATCCCACTGTAAAGGCATAACCGCATCCTTTCTAGTCAAATTCACCATCGGTTTCACAATTAACGCAAAATTACCAATCCATTGTCGGCAATATGAAGCCATGCCTATTATGGCTCTGACTCCTTTCTGTGTCTTTGGAATAGGCATACAAGAAATACTTTCTATGCGTTCTGGCGTTAGCCTTCTCCCTTCTTTCGAAATTAGGTAGCCCAAATAGGCCACCTCCTTTCGATTATATTGAAATGTCTTCAAACTAGCTTTATGGCCATGTGCGCCAGGTGTAACAGTAGTAATAAAGTGCTTTCTTTACAAATCTCCTCTGTGTCAGCAGCTAATAATAGATCATCTATGTATTGCAAGAGTACGCAACTCACTGGTAAGTCTAGCATGTCTAGCTGTTCTTTCAATGCTCTACTGTAAATACTCTGACTTTCCGTGTAACCTTGCGGAATCCGCGTGAATGTAAATGATCGTCCTCCTAATGTGAACGCGAACAAATATCTGCTGTCCTTGTCCACCGGAATGCTAAAGAACGCATTTTTTAGATCAACTACACTAAAGTATTCTGCTGAAACAGGTATCATTGTCAATATTGTAGTGACATCTGGAACTAAAGGAAATTGTGGATCTACTACTTTGTTTAGCGCGCGCAAATCAATTATAAAACGGTATGGTACTTCATTGCCTCCTTTTTATAAACTGGAAGAATCGGGCTGTTGCATGTACTGCCTGAAATTTCTTCATTTACCCCTAATTTCACCAAATCTGTAACTATACTCTTCAATCCTTTCTTACCTTCAGCCGAAATTCTGTATTGGGGAATTTGCGGTAGGGTAACACCCTCTTTCAAAATGATCTTTACTTGCTCTATTTTCAAGCATCCTACATCATTGTCATGCATTGCCCATATACAGGTTGGCACTTTACTTAGTTCTCCTGGTAAAGTTTCAGACATGAATTCTGACACAGGGGCATCTTGTGGCCAAATCGTTAGGAACACCCCGTCTGCCGTGCAATGTATAACGGAACCTAATTTTTTCAACAAATTTAATCCCAACAAGTTCTCCCCACAATTTTCTGTTAAAAGGAAAGGACAATGTTCAGTGAATGGTCCTATAGTAACTGGGACTGGTTGGGACACTGGGTTTATGACTGGTGTACCTGCGAACCCTACGGAAACATTCTTTTGCCCTGACAGTGGTATATCCGGAACCAAGTGATGGTCTATTGAACACGTTTGCGCTCCTGTATCTACAAGAAAGCGGTGCTCCTCATTCCCGACTCTCATTTCTACGTAGGGTCCTCTCTGATTCACGGGAATAGACACTGGTTCCGACCCCTGTCCTGGGCTGTCCTATTGGGGAAATAACACAACGTCGGATGTGTAATCATTACTGTTACTGTAATACATGTTTGGCTGTGTATCGAAAACGTTCCCAGTCTTCCCTCTATTTCCACCACTCTGGTTTTCATACTGTTGGTTTTGCTGTCCCTAACTCTGGTTAGGGGCACTTTGGTTTTGGGCTTGGTTTTGATTACCTCCATTATTGTGGTGCTGCTGCATACTATTCCTATTTGGTCCATTCGCTCCTTGGTGTCCTCTATGTTGTCTCCTCTGACCAGACACATTTCTATTCTGCAGATGCAGACATTGCGCTCGCCAGTGTCCTTCCTCCTTACAATACGCACACTGATTTGGTCCCACTGTTTCCCCATGCATATTCAAATTACTCCTTCCTTGTGCGTTCCCTCTCCCTCTATTGTGTCCTACTACTTGCTGCAGTAGTACCTGTGTTTTCAGTAGGCATGCTTTCAAGTCTGCCCCCATCTGTTTTAACAACGATAATTCATCCACCATTTCCTTCTGCCCCGGTGATGCTAACTGCTGCCGTTCATTATGTGACCCCTGCATTCCCTTCCGATGTCTCCCGGTATCCCTACTCCTGTACCGAGGTGTAGTAAACATTTCGGCATAATCATTATCTAATTCATCTTTAAGTTCAAAAAGTCCATATACATATTCTCTCACTTCTTCATCCCTCTCCCTACAGCGTGCTAATGCATTGAAATCTAACAATCGCTGTGGTGGTCATTTCCCAATTAACTGTTTCCATTTCTCCTCCAAATATTCACCCATGAATTCCAACACTACCTGTCTTTCGTTGCTTCTTCGGAAGTCATACATCGAAGCCAATGCTGCCGTCCCATCATTCCCGTCTATATACATCTCTGCCTGTTGCTGCAATTCCACTTTCCTTTCTTTGCTGATCGCACTGCGAGTTACCCTGGTGCATCCACGTTGTTCAGTCCCGCCTCTCGCCCCTGTGGTTTCAACTTCAACCCCGGGAGGAACGTACGGTACCGAGTCTGTGTCTAAGGCGGGAGGTGCGGATGGGACAATGGGAACAGGGAGTGTCTGTTGTGGGCCTGGTTGGCTAATAGGAAATATTACGTGCGCGGTCTGTGGGCTACGGGCAGGGTTTAGGCACTAGTTACTGACGTGTTTGGTCTCACTTCTGATCTTGGGCCTTGTTTTGTATGGGTAAATATGTTTTCTATCAATTCATCTGCTATGTGTAACTCTCGTTGTGGGTATATTTTTTCTATATTCAACTGGTTGGTCTACCTGACCTCCTTAGACTCTCAGTCCACTCCTCCTCTTCTTTCTCTTCTGCTACTTCACCTTTCAATTTATGCCTGCGCGCATGCTTCACTCTACTTCTAAATCGGAGCATTGCTTCCCTTCTCCATTCTTTAACGATATCAAATGCTGCAGGACACGCTTTCTTTCTCATCAACACCCTTTCCAAGTTATCTATTCTCGCTATCTCAAAACTACCATTAATCGGCCACTGATGGTCTTGTTGCTTTCTGGTTTGCCTATGCCAAGTCTCACAGAATATTATCGCACCCACTCCATACTTCACATACATCTCATACGCCGGCGTTCCCCCAGGTGGTGCAATTTGGCCATCTTCCAAAGATTGTCTACCACAGCTGAAATACCCCGCAAGGGTGGACAATACCCCAGGCATGTTTCAACCTTCTCCCTGGTTAATCAACCTTACCTAGGGCGTTTGATTTTGCAAAGTCCACACTCAACCAATATCAGGATTACTTTGAATCGGGGAATGACTCACCTGATAAATCAATTTGTCCTTTCAGACACAAGTCGTCTGTATACTGACGCACTCAATGACGTTGTGTAAGCGTTTCTTGTCTTCCGCCTTGTTTCGGGACCCTCGCCTCCTTGTTCTCTAGCCAGGCACGTCGATCAGGGATCAGATGTGTGCAGATCTGCAAAGGAGTCTCTCATCACTTCTACAGGGTGCCCCAAACACATCTTGATCCTGGCTCGATCGTCCCATCCTTGCCATTCTCCGCCTTACTCAATTACAACATATGCGATGGAACAAGTGGGGGAGGGTCCCTATTCTGGCACCATCTTGAAAGGGGCCCCTAGGGGTCCCTTACGTCTATGGAAACAAGGCGAGTCACCACACACGATAGATACGCCAGACACGAGGTTGTATTCCCAAAGCTAGGGTTTATTTTAAAGCAAAAAGTCTCAGTTGGCCAACTCGGTCTCACGGCCCGCAACGTGTATCTCTAGACCTCGAGGGACGCAAGAGAGTGAATTACGTATATCAGTTACATATATACAAAATGCATATCAAACAATCAGCTATGACATGTTTAACACCCCCCTTTATTGGGTTTCTTTGAACTCGGTGTGATGATGGACACTTTCGACAATTATGACACCTTCAAATATCTATTCTAGTAACAATATGCAATTTGTAAGTGCAGAGGACTCTTTCAGTTGTTGAACAGAACACAGTGCTTCTGTTCTTGGAAGCGAGTTACATACGGGGGAAGAGTCGCTTTCCAGACCTTGCTATCTATGAGATGCTATTTGTGTCCTGGGAGCCGACACGCTCTAACAGGGCTCAGTAAAGGGGGGCCGTAAGAAGAGCATAATTTAAGCTTTTAGCTGCTTTATTCTAAACATATTCTACCATATAACGAGACTGGCTGGCAGCTGCGAAATGATTAAATGCCCTGCAGCTCTGCTTCAAGGCTACATTCGGGAGGGAGCCGGGCATTCTTCCTGGCGCTGCCTACGTTGTGTTTCAACAAACTCTTGTTATCCTCGCGGCCCTGCGGCCTTGTCCTTTTACGTGCAGACAACAATTTTTTACAGTCGAGCAGTGTAAGCAGAAAATGTACTGCGAAGCAATAAGAACAGAAAGCAATGAGCAATGGTTAGAAAACAAAATGGCGATTCTTGTTACATCAAAATGGCCGTTCATTGGCAAACTCGGAAACCTATATGTCTGTCATATCGTGCATGAGACGGTTGGCCCACGGCCATCAAAATACATTTGCCGTTACATATGAGAGGTATCCATTTTTTTAGACTGACAGCCATATCCCCAAAGCTCAGAACCATATAGTGCAGCAGGGAGGGCCTGTTTTCGAAAAAGATGCAGGGCTTGGAAAATACCTCCACTTCCATGTTTTACATACAAAGACAATATAGCACAACCCAACTTCTGATGGAGGATTTTTGGATTTGAGCTGCCCAGCCACCTGTCTCCTGAAATGTCAGACTTAGAGAGTCATAATGTTTAACTCAATCGTTTATGAGTCGAATGGAGAGGTTTAAACACCATGACCTTTGATTTATCAGCATTTAACGGCCCAACTCCTCACATTTACTCAAACAAATTCAGAGGGATTTTTTGAGACCTTGGAGTGTTGTGGAGATGAGGATGTCATTGTCTGCATAAAATAAGGCTGTGTATTTCTTTACAGCCAATTTGGAACAATATTGGCAATCTCTAAGTTACCTGTCTATAATTTCCTGGATGTAGATATTAAACAAAAGGGGGGCCAGAGCACATCCTTGTCTGACCCCCTTGTCTACATCAAAGGGATGTGTTAAGTCTCCTTCTAAGCCATACCGTACGTTCACCTTATTATAGGTATAAAGCTGATAAATGATGTAAATCAGATTGGAAGGAACATTGCATGCAGAGAGAATTTGTCAAAGGGGTTTTCTGCAGACCGAATCCAATGCAGTCCTTAAATCTAAAAAAGCCACATATAAATCCTGGCAGGATAGCTCAGTGGCAACGTGCTCACCTTGGAAGCAATACGACACGGAGCAACACAGGATCGAATCCCGAGACCGCGCTTAGAAACCTCTGGATATTAAGCACGTTATAAATAACGTATCATATCATAAATGAATTTTTCTCAAAATTGTATATTTTTGTATTAAGATAGAAAACAGAAAACATTGATCAACTGTACCCCGATTGGCCCTAAAGCTGCCCTGTAATTCATGAATGATACCCTCCTTGTAGGTGTTTTGGTATGACTTTCCCAAATATTTTCCCTATGTTAGCAAAATTGAAATTGAGTGGTAATTTCCCAGTTGTTCTGTTCCACCCTTCTTATAAACGGGAAAAATCACAGCCGACGCCAAGATGATGGAATTGCACCTCAAGACATTAAACAGCCTACAAAGAACCAGTGCCCATATCACCAACACTTCATTTAGGAAATAGATAAGAATAAGGTCGGGCCTGCAGCCTTGCCACTCTTAAGGGAGTTCACGGCTGCAGCCACCTCCTCAATGGACACCGACAGAGTGCCAACAACAGAAATAGGGGGAGAGTAATGCGGGATGGACTGAACAGAGGGGTTGTGGTAAAGATTGGAAAAATGAGACCACCAATCACCCTCAATAATGCAGCATTGCATCATGTCATTGCTTGATCACCACTCAAGTCTCTATCAGACACTAGTTTCCAAAATAGTACATAATCCCCAGACTGAAAGGAGTTTAAATGGGTGGTCCATTTCCCCTTAACAAACGCTAGAGGTGCAAACTCTTACATCCCGCACAAAATCCATAGAGTTCGCACTTCTTGACCACCAAGGTTAATTTTATACATTCGATAATTTTGATTATGGCAATATGGCAATCCTGAACATAACAACCTGGCCTCGTTATGGTTACTTTTTTATGGTCTTAACTGGGAGCGAGATAAAGGGAGTAAGACTGGTGGGTAGAGGCACATATTCACTGAGGATTTGCTACTCGTCTGTGAATTCATTGCAGATAACCTGGAGGTCTCATTAAATTGCACCGCTTCACTGATTTCGTGCATGGCCACATATCTCCACAGGTTTCAAATTAGGAGGGATTGAGAAATTGTCGAGTGATGTTCCCAGGAAGTCTGGCAGTGAAAGGGAAATGGCCACTTTCCCTCCTATCAGCCACCCCAAAACCAACAACTCAAGCCACATTTGGTCCAGAAATAAACATGTAATCTATGATAGAGCTCCCGTTATAACCCGCAAACATCATCCTTGCTGGTTGATCACTAGAGAACCGTCGATTGCAAGCCCTAACCTTTAAATAAGAAATCAGATGGAAGCTACTCAATCCACCAGTCAACTGAGATATCAAACCGTACCAAAAGGCCACCTCTCCATCTACCTGCCCTTGCTCCACCCACTCAGATAGGACCACCAACTGTAGTGACACCTCCATAGGCTGGTCCTCCCATGAAACATCACCTGATGGCCTTTGCCCTGGTCTGCACAACCTCCCCCACTCTTCTGCATCCCACTCAGACAAGAGCCATCCCAAATACCTCCTCAGAGGTTCTTTCTTTGGCCATCCCCTCCTTCTACAGGACGAACATGCTGTCTTGCACCTCCAGTATCTCTCTGAGTGGGTCCACATGAGACTCAGCCTCCACCCCCTCTCTGGGGACATCCACATGAGGTCCTGCCTCACCTATCTCTGTGGGGCATCTTTATGAGGACATGCCACACCTACCACTCTGATTGGTGTCACTGCAGGGGCCTGATTTGGGTAATTTATAGAAGAGAAAAGAATCTTTTGCAAGATTTATGGCCTCTGATTGGCTAAAGGAACACAACCAATTAACCCATTATTCATCCCAAGACCTGCTGCTCCTGATTGGACAATGAACCATCGTGTGAGACCCATAAACCCAGTATGAGCTAGTCTGTGATTCACCAGCACCAGAAAACTCCAAATATTTTTATTTATTTATTTGAATTTATATAGCGCACAGCGGCCCTAAGGCATTGTGGTGCTTGTTACAGAATACTTGTTTCTTACAATCTTATGTCATACAACAGTTAGGCAGCATTACAGAGAATCAACAGCGGTATATGTTCCTTGGTTACAGTGGAACAGGGTGGCAGTCACAGGAAAAATATGCATGTTGTAAGGTATAGTCATTTAGTTGAACAGTTTGGTTTTCAGCATTTTGCAGAAGACTGTATAGGATTTTTTTATTTCTGAGTGCAGTAGAGAAGTAATTCCAGTTCTTGGGTGCTAGGTGTTGAAAGCGGGTGCCTCCTGCTTTAGCTCTTTTGAAGCAGGGGACAAGAATCTGGTTGGTGAGATGGGGACTTGTAGGTCTAGTAGATGAGCAGGGGGTGATCCTTTCAGATAGGTAGGGGGGTGCGTTGAGTGAAAGGCATTTGTGTGTAATGGCCAGAGTTTTGAAAAGAATCCACTCTTTGACCGGCAACCAGTGCGCGTCTTTCCTTGCATGGGAAATGTGTTCCCTTTTGGAAATACTCAATGCAGCTCTAACGGCATTGTTTTGCGTTACTTGTAGCTTGTTAATGTTTTTTGCAGAGGTGCACCGGAAAAGGGCATAACAATAGTCTAGCTTGGTGCTGACTGTAGCGCTGGCAATTGCTAGACAGTTTTTTGTTGATAGTAATGGTTTTACCGCGTTGATGACATTTGTGGTGAAAGCAGCTGCGGAGGCTATGGCATTAACCTGGCGTGTCATAGATAGTGAGGAGTCTAGATACACTCCTAGTGTTTTTACTGCTGGTGAGACAGTGATGGTGGTATTGTCGATGATGAAGACGCTGTATTCAGGAGAAAGTTTGTTGAGTGTTTCTTTAGTACCAACCACAAGGATCTCTGTTTTATCTCCATTGAGACAGAGGCCATTGGCTGCTATCCAAGTTTGGATAGCAGTGTAGATGTTATTTAGGGCTGCAGAGTCTTGTTCATATATGCCAGTAAGGGGGAGTAAGACTTTTGTGTCGTCGGCATACTTAGTGTAGGCTATGTCACGATGATCAAGGTCATTGAAGAGGGGGATGGTGAAGATGTTGTAAAGGGTAGGAGCAGTACAGGATCCTTGTGGGACTCCACAGTGTAGGGTGGTGTGCAGAGATAATGCAGAGTTGGAGAAGACTCTCATGAGTCTTCCATTGAGGAAGGATGCGATCCAGGCTATGGCTTGTGGAGATAAGTTGCCAGGTTTTTGTTGTTGTTTGCCTAGAATATCATGGTTGACGAGATCAAAGGCAGCCGACAGGTCTAGCAGGAGGAGAAGCACTGCCTTGCCTTTGTCTATAATGTCGCCCAGTTGTATTTTTAAGTCGAGTAGAGCAGATTCTGTCCCATGGCCCAGGCGGAATCCAGATTGCCTTTTACCTAGTATTTTGTTTTCTTCCAGAAATTGCTGTATTTGGGTGTAGGCAACCTTATGTAGAATTTTGAGCAGAAAAGGTACAGTAGTGATGGGCCTGTAATTGTTAGCTATCTCTGGGTCTAATTATGGTTTCTTCAGAAGTGGATGGACCCAAGCTTCTTTTAGGCTGTTGGGGACTGTATTGGAGTTGAAGCAGGCATTGATGAAGGTTTTTAGAAACAAGGCTGAAATTTCAGCACAATCTTTGCCTATTTTAGCCAGGCGGGCATCACCAATTAGATGGTTTGATTTTGTTGACTATTTCTATTATTTAGGACTCAGTAACTTCTCTGAAGGAGAATAGCTTCATTTTGTCTGTGGTGATCTTGTTGTCAGATGGAGGTAAGCTTAGTGTGTTCAGAGAGGTGTGGTATTCAAGGATTTTTTTTCATAGGAGCTCAACTTTGTTTATTAAGGCTGTTTGTACGCTGGTACACCAGGCTTTATGTTTGACGATATCTTGCGATTTGGTGCTTGGGGTGGCAAAGAGCTCTTTGAATTCAGAAGTAGCATTGGTAATTCTATTGTTGTAGAAGGAGGATTTGGCTACAATTATGGCTTTCTTGTAGCGAGCAGCATGGCTTTATAAGCAGATAGAGTGGATTCATGTGGGGAACCTACCCATTATGCATTACGTTTTAGGGTTCTTTCAGTTCGGTAGAGAACCAAGTGTTGATGTGTTTTAATATTTTTGCTTTCTTGTTCTGTAGTGGCGCAATGGTGCGTTTTAAATTTCCGCCAGTACTGATGGGTCTGTTGAAGTGGGAAGATTAAGCATGGGTATGTCTAGGTAAGGGAGGATCCTCTCTTTAGTGAGGTTCTGCGCACTTCTAGCTAGTGCATATGGGATTGGGTTGAGATTTTTTGAAGTGGAGGTGTCAGACCAGGATATGGGGGTGTTGGAGCTGACATCTACTTCGCAGTTGAGGCTTTGGACGGTCTGTCTTTTTGGTCATTGAGTCCCATGTTGAAATCACCTAGGAGGACTGTTTTGCTAGAGGTTTTGAGGTTTTCGCGAAGGAGATGGATGAGATTATCATGAAAGCCTGCTATAGGACCTGGTGGACGGTAGGCTAGGTGGACAGTAATTGTGATGTTTGGGGAGATGGCGATCTTGACCGCGCGGGAATCAGTGTTCTCCCCGAGATGTGAAGCAGTTTGTCTGACAGCCATACAGTCTTTTACTATGAGGGCTACTCCTCCTCCTTTAGTCAGGTGTCCATCTTGTCTATAGATTGAATGTCCTTGTGGGAGTGCTATTGAGAGGGCAGGTCCAGCGGTTTCATGGAGCCAGGTCTCAGTGAAGGCTAGGATGTGAAGGTCGAGATTGGTAATAAGGTCAAAGATTTCTGCAGCATGAGCTGGGAGGGATCTGGCGTTAATCAATGCACATTGTAAATAAGCAGGTCCCTTAGGTTTACATATTTTGATTTGGTGGTGTAGGTGGTGGTGGCTGTTGAGATTTTGGGCGGGGAGGTTGAAGGTGTGGTTTTGACAGTCACATGTGGGGCACTGGTCTTAGTAGCTCTGATGGGCTTCATAGGTATACTAGTGGTAGGAGCATGGCGGGAGCGTAGGTCAAGGAGTTTGTTTCTGATGTTGACTGATCTAGGGGGTGTGGCTGGTTTGGTGGCTCCAGAGAGGTTATCTGGCAGTTCTTCTGAAGTGTCTGCGATGTTGAGAGGAGGCTTAGTAGTCTTTTCCTATATCCTGTTGTCTTCACTAAAAGATTTCTCCCCTACCACTCTTCTTTTTAGGGAGATCATTCAGACCCACACTTGAGATTGTATAACATTTCTGCTGTTGCATCATTGACTTTTAGTGCTTACAAATGTGAGAACGCGATTCCAAGTGCCACCATTTCTGCAATTCATCTCTAAAAATGAGACTTGCCTCGATGCAATCTGCTTGCATCACAAGCTCTACATTGAGGTCAGGAAGTTATACACTGTACACTAAACGCCAGAGGTAGAAAGTCAAGTGTATTGCTTTAAATGGGGACCATCCATTAAAAGGCCAAGACACTTTCAAGTTCTCTTTACTCTCTATTCCCTTACTCGAAACAAGTGCATCTTCTATGAGAGAATAGTTTGTTATATGGGCACAGTACTGTATGTAAGTCTTTGCACCCAGGCATAGTTTGAAAAATGCTCCTACGATGTGCTTTCTTCTTACTCTAACTTTTCTGCTTGCAGGCTGTGATGTCATGAATGTTCTGAGTATGGAAGGATTTGTGTGTGGGTGAGTGTTCCAGTTGGAGAGAGGTTGGTGGATGGAGAGGGGGTGCTTGCGGATGTTGCCCTCCTGATATATGTCTTGTGCTACTGGTGGGGCCTGTATTATTCTGCATCTGTAGCTAAGTCAATAAGAAAGATTGCATTTGTATACGAGGCTCCTGGCCTCCTTCTCAGAAGACAAACCAAAACATTGGCGATGGGAGTACCTGCTACCGCCTTACCTGTCTACTGATGTGCCTGTGCAGTGCTGGGGGAAGTCAGTGACATCATTGCCTCCAACCAAAATGGATGTATCCTCCATCTACCTAACCGTAGCCTGTCAATCTCCTGAAACTGCACCTGTTACCCAGCTACTATTGCCTTCCCGAAGTTGTCACCAGTATCTCTGATCTGTGCCTGCTTCGACCTCCTTAATCTGAGCTCCCCGGTTATCTGTACCTGCCTACATTTACACTACAGCTGCAATTGCTTCTTGCTGCATGTACCATTCAGGCTGTAGATTTTGCACCTGGTGAATGTTATCAAGCAGTGTGCTTATCAAGGTGAGCAGAGCCAGACATACATCAGGAACAGCTGTATTAATGATTCTGAGTGGGAATAATGCCTTTGGTACGTACCCACTGTTCCTTGATATGTGTTATACCCATGTGGACAACCACCATCCACAAGCGAAATGATTTCCCCTGTGCTACGAACAAGGCTGTTGCCAACCCACAGAGCTCCACTTGCCATAGAATCCATCCCAAAATAATGACCTGGTCAAATGTTGACTACGGCAGGTATGTGATTCGCCACATGCACCATGAGGCGCAGAGTTTACGGAATTCTGAAACTACACATGGATTACAATGTCCTCAATGTGTCAGCAATGGGACCCCGTGGGCTGCACTTGCTAAACCGCCAAAGCACGGTCTATACCTGTCAGGTGACACTGGATTAGCATGTAGCACCACATCAGCGACTTTTACTGTTTAGTCTTCCAATGTTCCTTTAGATGCCATACAGGGGCCAGCACAGTTTGACTCTACCGCTCCATTGTGAAATTGAATTGTGAAACCTAGGCCTTTTTCCCCACTATACAGGACTCTCAAACTTAGGAGTGTTCTTCTCCTGTTCAAAACTTGCATTTTTTAAAGCACTGCCACTCTGTGGCTTTGCCTCCTAGAAAAGCACTCATCTAGTGAACCTTTCTACCACTATATAAGCGCCTGTCGTCTTGTGCAATTGTCAACTTGTCTCATCTATCTCTTCTCCTCTGCTTTCTCCCTGCCCTGTGTCCTTCCACAGTGTTCTCCCAACCCCTTCCCACTCCATTCCTCTTCTCTCCTCTCCCTACCTACTGTATGGTGCACTCTGTCTCTCCTATATTTTCTAACTGCTCCTCTATCGACTATCCCACTCTCCTCACTAAATCTGGTAGGAAGAAGTTTAAAAAGGACATCCTGGTCTCCAACCCAGGCCTCCCTATCGCGACACTGATACCAGTGCCTCCTTCAGGCAAACTTTCACCGAAATCCTCTTTGTCGTTCCTTCGCAAGACCTATGGACTCTACATATGGTCTCTGTGCTCTCTTCCTCCTCTTCCTCTCCCATTAATGGTGGCACCCAGATCCTCTCTGTGCACTGATCCAACCACTCCGGAGGGGGTGTAGCCCTGATCTTCCCTGAGTGGTTTCCTGCCTCTTTCATTCCTACACAGGCCTACTCCTCTTTCGAATGCCTTGTCTACAGGGTCTCTCTCTCTCCTGGTCATTCCCTTACTGTGGCTAACATATTTCGGCCTCCTGTTCAGATCTCATCCTGAGTGGGCACACCTCTCCTCTTCCCCCCTGGTCTCAACCACTCAGCTCTTCCTTCTTGGAGACTTCGGTCATGGGAACTAGCATAGGGACCCACACCTCATTAGGACAAACTCATGAGGAAAGGCTGAAAACACAAATAGGGCCAAAATGGGTAAAGGCCTGGCAAGCAAAATATGCATTGAGGCAGCCTTAGAGTGTACATCATTTACATAAGCTTGTTCTGGCATAGCCTTTATTATCTAGTCACTTCCTGAAATTCCAACATGGATGCCTGTGTGACATCCAGGAACTGTGTGGAACTGTGTAGCACACTCTAGTGTCTGGGCGTGGCTGCCTATATAAGCCACGGCCAAGAACTAGCCCGGGCCCGTGTGCATTCTGTAGCCTTGAGCAAATGTTCACAGCAGCCCGGACCTCTATTGGATCCTTACCTGTTTCCGCTCCACCGCAGCCCAGGTATCCAGTGGATCCTTACCTGTTTCCTCTGCATTGCAGCCCAGACATCCAGTGGATCCTTACCTGTTCCTGCTTCATCGCAGCCTGACATCCAGTGGAGCTCTCACCTGTTTGTTCTTCGCGATCGAGGCAATATTCTTCTCTGCTCTTCACTCCAGCGCTCCGGACCCGATCTACAAAAGAAGAGAAAACAATTTAGAATTAGAAAATGCGCGTATGCAATTAATGCCTCTCGCACGACCACTATTTAACTTACCTCTGTATGCAAGCCTAGTGAAATACTCCTCTCCGCAGCCGCATCCAGCTAACAGCTCCGTTTCTGAGATCTGCAACAACAAAGAACTCTAATCAACACTCAGCACATTTACAATCAACAACTCACCTTTTTCTGTGCAACACGCACGCGTAGAACTTACCCTCCGCTCGCTGTTGAACTTGCCTGCAGCTTCTGCCTCGTGGGCTCCCGGAATCAAGCCTGTGAATAGAATTTACAAACAATTCCCAGTGCTGTAACTGGGCAAATACCAATGAGTGCATGTTTCATCAGAAGGACATTATATACCTGAACCTAGTGAAGGAACTAGTCCCAGACCCTCAGACTACTGCGCTCCTGCAGATGCAGGACGGAGAGCGCACCACACTAAACCAAAAGGTGAGGCACGCCCAAAGCAAGGGAATACACTGCACTAGGGATACCGGGACGGCGGAGGGAGGGTTGGAATACCTTATTACAGAAAGCCCTCTAAACACCCATTCTCTTTGCAGGTCAGCTTCCCAGCCCAGGGGTAACGAGAGAAAGAGGCCAGAGGAATCCATTGCTCCCACAGAGACCCAGGTGAGCATGACAACTTCAACATCCACCTGGATGCTTCCGATCCTTCCACTGGACTTTTTTGTGACCTCTGCGACTCTCTCTCACTCTCTATTCTACGCTCTGGCCCGACTCACTCTGCAGGGCACACTCTGGATGTTCTGATCTCTTCAGACCTTCCCCTTCTGATCCCTCTCACCATTCCTCTCTCCTGGAGTGATCACTTTCTCCTTTCCTCCCATCTCAACCTCTCTACCCCACTGGCAAAGCCAACTCCAGCACTGCCACCTACCTTCTCGGTTATCAGACCCATGAAGCGTATGTCAGTTGAGGCTTTCGCTGCCACTTCCTCACCCCCACCTCCCTCCTTGGCTGACTCACACCCTGACACAGCCCTTTCATTGCTCCACTCTGCTATATCTGATATTATTGATGTTCTGGATCTGCCTGAAGCCCAAGGCCAAGTGCAACTCTTGGTGCGACTCAGACCTCGTCACCCTTAAACACAAGTGCAGGGTGGCTGAGAGGAAATGGTGTGCTTCCAGTACATCCTCTGACAAACTGGCCTGCCGCCTGCTCCAAAGGCAATACCGGCTCTCCAGCCGCACCAAGAAGAGAGCCCTCATGCAAGCTCGCATCTGCGTGGCATCTAACAACTTGGCCAAATTCTTTAAAATCTGCAAAGATATGGCCAATCCTGCTGCAGTCTCTACCTCTCATGACCCCTCCCAACCCCTCTGCACGGCCCTGGCTTCTCATTTCTTCTGTAAAACTCAGGAGATCTGTAAGATTAATTAGCAGGTTTTGGGAACACAGAGCACAGCACCACTGCACAGGATCAATGTATAGCATGTTTTTTTTATACAGCACCACTGCATGGGTTTGGTGCATTGCTATGATGCAATTGTTTCAAGCTATGTGTTGCCAGTGCAACCTATGGACATGTAAATGAAAACAGGCTATGCAGTCAAAAACAATTTCTACATATAAAATGCAAATCATTTTTTTCACAGTTAAAAGCATATATTTTTTTTACCTGAAATTCCTCTGTTGCAGGAGACACATTTGAGGATTAATGAACTAACCTCATTAACAAAAAACTAACACGCTAACTCATTAATAAAATAATGTGTTCTCCAATGCAAAATGGTGGAAAAGACAGGCTCTGAAAGTCATTTTAAACGTGCATCCAGATTTATTTAATTTTTTGCTGCTCTGTGCTGCTCTGTCCACAGTATTTGCGGGAAGCAAAGACTCGAATAGCAGGAAATCAGTTTTGTTACAGTTGCTTACTGTAAAAGATTTCTATTGTGTGCAGGAGGAAGATAGAACATGAGGGATTCTTATTGGACAAGCATCATATTAGAGGCTGTAACCGAGTTTTCTTGTAGAATCTGGGGGAAGGAGAGAGTCAGAATACATTTTTAGACAGCTCGGAGAAAGACCTGACCGGTAGCTGTGGAGTTCCTGATTGAAAAAGCAGATCCCAGCTGCACTGCTGCAGAGACTGGGGATCCCAGAAAAGAATCCCTGGTTTGAGTAACGACTGATGCCTGTTCTCACTGGGGGTGCTTGAAGAGGGAATTGCCACATCCAGAAGGTGACCAGCCAAAGAATTTCACATGCTGAACAGATTAGGTAATTATACATTGCAAAGTACGGGGGCAGTGTGCGTGAATGCGAAACTATTCAGTCAGTGTAGAAGAAAGAATTCCAGTGTCTTATCAACAGGTTTAATGTTGCGACTGTTCTCGTCGCCCTCTTCTCATTTTGTTACAGATAATGTTGACTGTGCTATTTTATTTATTTCTGTAAAAAAAGTAAGATCGTGTTTAAATGCAATTTTTATAATACACAAAAATATCGGAAAGCAGACGGGTAGTGTGTTTTATTTTCTCTTTCCTTTGTGCATTTACCATTACAGTGCTGATGATGTGGGGAGATGTTTAGACAGTGCAATTGTCATTTTTAAGGTAGCTAAAAATAAGACTTGGCTGCAGCTGTGTGCACGATTTCATTCAGTATGAGCAATTATAAATAACTGCCTGCTGGAGGTACATGAGTCAGCAGAAAGAGAGGCCCTGGACATAGTTCACCGATGTAGATAAGTTGGTGATAAATACCGCATGTTAGCTCGCTGCTGTAGATAAGACAGCGAGGACAGCCCATGGTGGCACTCCAATTGAAAATGTGGTGTTCCTAAAAAATGTAAGCCTGAGGCCTCCCTAGTGATCACACGAACAAACTAAGCAAAAATAAGGGGTTCTGGATATTGGGGCCACACATAAAACAAAGGAATTATGCTCACCAGAAATACCATCAATAACGCATACCGACATAATGTATACCACTAAATGTATCAGTGTGCTGTAATAATGTATGTATACTGTAGTACTATATACCAAATCTAATCTGAATGCAAAGAGTGATTATTACTGAATTATTTTCATTTTGGCGGTAAGAAAATACCGCAAGGCCCCAAATCTATACAAAATACCCTACATATTTATGGTGCGTTGCAGGCCGGGAAAGTGATCATAGAGCACGTACCGGGCGTGGCAACCGTGTCTCACACTGCCATCTGTACATTAGAGGGAACCCATTTCATAATAGCAGTGTGCCACTGAAAACGAATTTCAGAATGTCTCAAATGGAAGCCACATTCCCAGAGCTAGTGCAATATTTAGAGGCAAAGTTGTTTGCACATGGGACGTGGTCATCGAACAAAGCCCCAGAATGGCACGACCGCATTCAAGGTGAAGTGCAGAAAGAAAAACTAGACAGTATTTTTGCAGCAGGCAGCATAATTCAGGTCTGCCTTCAGAGATTATTAAATGCAGCTGACAAACATGCAGAAAAAGACTGTTTAATACGGCTATGTGCCAAAATATGGTTTATTTTGAATAGGCCCCTGCGAATGCAAGAAAATGATACCCAGCTAATTAACAGGTCAAAGACTGACTTAGATGGGGCAAGTAAAAAAGAGGAGATGTTAAGAACAGAATTAGAAGGATGTCAGAAAGATATGAAATTAAAATGCAGAGATTTTGATATTCAGTTGTCCAAAAGCAAGAAACAGTTTGAAGACAGTGAGCAAGAATTGGTACACTTAAAAGCCTTAGTGGATCACATTAGACAGGATAAAAATGAGATTGTTTCAGAAATGCAGATTTTACAAAAAGAACATTTTGAAAAAGAAAGTGATCTCCAAGGTGCAGAGCAAGAAATGGTTAAAATGATTCAAGAAAGAGACAAGAGAAACAAAGAATTCAATGAATGCCAAATGCAAATGTGCGACATGCAGGAGGTAATAAATAAAATGAGTGATGAAAACAACTATCTGCAAAATGAAGCACACAGGCTCCTTAAAAAGTGCAAAGATTTAGAACAGCAAATGTGCATTCCCAGGTCCCAGGAGAGGCAGCAGGGTACCACATTCAATGGAGTGGAGGTGAATTCTAGCTCTGCCCAAAGAGCTAGTGCTCCAGTGACTGGGCCGGTGACTGAACTTGGTTGCAGCGCCCTTGAGGGATTTAATACTCCCAGTGGGGGCCACCACCAATCCCATACACCTGGAACGATTAAAGCCCTGATCAAACCATTTAAAAAGGGAGGTGAATGAGGTGTGCATTGAGGATCACTTAGAAGCGGTTCATGACATTTTTAAAGCATTCCAGATACCTAAGGAACAGTACGGACAATATTTTCATTTAACTTTAGATGCTCCGACGGCCAGCATCATTAGGGGATTAAATGAAGAGCAGAATATGACATGGGTGGAGTTTGAAAAAGAAATTAGGCGTCATTTTTCTCCTTTTCATTCATTGCAAGAGGCAAAGAAATTCGCTTACACAATCACTGCTGGGCCTAACACATCCCCTCGCCAATTTTTACAGGACTTAAAAAGGGCATTTTCTTGCTTTGATGTATCTTTTGACCCCAATTCCAATGAGTTTAAAACTGCATACTTCTATGGGCTACAGAAAGACATCATATCACAATTGGTCCATGAATTTGACCGTGACAAGTCCCTTGAATGGATTGTACATCAAAGCACAAAACTATATGAGGTACTCTATTGTCAGGATAGAGAAAGTGATAAAATGAAAGATGCTAGACCTAAATCTAAAGAACCCTCAGCCACAGTGATGGAAATCAGGTCAGCCAAAATGTCCCTTGAGTCTGCTCAAAGTCCAGGTAAAAATAATTCGGCACCTGAACAAAGGGTTAATCAACAAAGGCCATCACACTCTGCACCAACGTTCCAATCACATGATCCTAGTAATAGGGAGAGCTACATCAGCCCTGGGTATCTAGGGGATAGACCCCGGGCAGGATATCGGCCTGATATGTCAGGTATGAATAATAACCAAAGACAAAATCAAGATCAAAGAAATTATGGTCCCTACCAGACATTGGGGACACAGAGCAGATTTGATCCCAACACCATGATATATGGTAATCAGGATAGACCCTGATATGTGGATCGATTTGCTGATAATGGGAATCAACATAGGGGTCAGTACCCACAACATGAGAGACAGGACATGAGACAGAACATGAATTACACTCCACGTCAGTACAATGATTCCCCACCAGGGGACTACAACCAAACGATGGGTGCACCCCGCTCCCCTCCACAAATGAATCAAGAGTTCAGGAACCATCCCAACAGAAATCACTCACCTGAGAGGTATCAGAATAGATCCAATCAGAGGGAAAACAACCAATATCGACCTAGGCCACAGAAAGAGGATTCTAGAGAGATGGAAAGGTTCCAGTGCCTCGAGGCCCAAGTGAAAATGTTAGCTGAGCAAATAGGGAAGCTCTATACAGCACAAAAACAACCATCCAAAGAGGGGGCTGATGGCCATAGCAATGACCGGGGGGCTTCTTCTGAAAAGTGACTAAGTACTCATGATACGTACAGCGCCGAAAAGACAGATTTCCCTAATGTAATTTTGCATAATGACTCTGTGATGCCTAATGATGTAAATGTGAAAGCACCAATGAATGAACATGTAACAGAAAGTGCAAATAATTCTAAAAAAGAGGTACGGTTTAACCTAGAGCTAAATCAAACATTGAAGGTTGTGCAAATGAAAAAGAATCACCTGAAATTCCAAAAGAACAAAGGGACAGATTTAAGAAAAATTACTCATGCATGGGGAATACCAGTGAACAGGGAGTAAGTGGGGATGCTATAGCTCCTTCCCTGGACAGTCAAAACGGTGAACAAACACAGACAGAAAAAGGAAATACTCAAAAGGATGGTACAAATCAATCACCTGAAGAATTCTTTGAGCCACATATTTTTGAAGAGGCTGAAAGGGCTGGCGCCACACTAAATGATCACAAATGCACAGAATTAAACAATGACAAATTACTAAATGATGTTGTTACACATGTTCAGTTGGAAGGTTGTAATGTGGACCCTGATGATACCCAGATGGGTGGGCGAACAGTGGCCACACTCCAAAAAACCTCTCAACATGGAGAAATCTCTCGCGCAGAAACAGGTAAAAAGGAGGGAAAAATGTCTTTCCATTTACCAATGTGCTTAGCCAAAAGTGAAAAAGGCCTGAGAAAGGTGAGTCCTGAAATCATTAAGAATTCACACTTCTTATGTGTATTAGAGGAAGTTGAGGACAGGTATTATGCTCCCATCACTGTAGAAGAAAAATGCCAAACATTCGCAATGATTGACACTGGCGCACATGCCACAATTATGTCCAAGGAGCTGGTAAAGAGTATCAATGAAGGGAGACCCCCACAGAATCAGATCACAGTGAAGGAAAATCACGGTCCAGTGCATAACTTTATTTGGGAGGAGGTGCCCATCATAGGTGTAACTGAGGGTGACATAAAAATAGGAAAGCACAGAATGAAACAAGAGGTATTGATCACATCTATTTGTGAAATTCCATTTCTGATGGGGACAGATTGGCTGAAAAGATTGTCTCCTCTCATAGATGGGGTGAATGGAGTGCTGTGGTCCTTAACCAAAAAACCATTGAGACCTAAGAAACTAAAATCGCAAAACAGCAATATAAATGAATGTCACACCGTTGCCAAAACAAATGATGCTGTAGAGATATATCTCCAGAATAGTTGCATACCTAGTGTCACTGTTATATTAATGTGTCAAGACAAAATGCAGAGCGTCAATGAAAGACTACCTGTACAAATATACTTGGACCCAAGGAAAAATTGTCAGACTGCCATAGATGAGCACACATTACGTTTTTATTTAAAAGCGAAAACATTCAAACAGAATATTGCTCCTAAAACAGATTCAGAAAAACACATTACCACTCTTGCTGAAATACACATGGAAGATGAGCAACCATGGGTTCATGTTGGTATAAATGACTGTTTTAAAACAATAAAAGCCACTTTAGCGCTTGAACAAGAAAGGAGTTTCATTAATGAGAAATTATTGCAAAAAATGATGGAGAGGGAGGAGATCCCGAAATTTAGAATTAAGTACCAATATGTCTCTGGTTTGGACAGTCCAGACTTTGAGAACCGAATTGCAGGCAGATGCATGCTGAAAATTAACATTGGACAAAAAACAATTCACCATAATGTGTGGATAGTGAGTGGAGCACAAAATGACTTTTACATGGGCAACGACATCATGCATAGAATGTGTATGATGTTAGATTTCCTTAATCAAAAAATATGGTCGCGCCTAGGTGGGCCTGCATCTGAATTTGAAGACAAAAGAAGGGCTTATCATTGCGCACAGCTGGTCCCATATGCAGTTGAATTACAGATGTAGAAGGATACTATTGTCCCTGCATTCACCAAACAGGTTGCAATAACACTGAGGTGCAAAAATGGACAGCAGATTAAAGATTCTGATGCATTTGTGTGCCTGAATGAATCCATAAAACAGCAAGGGCTGGATTATGAATGCATTCCATTGGTAGATATTGGTGAAGGGTCTGTAAAAAATATGTTAAATAATACGGGTTGTCAAGATATTCATTTAGAGGAAAACTCCCCATTAGGAATGGCCATACAAAAATCACATTATACTGCAGATCTAAATAACATGGTGATTGGAAATATCCCAGAAAAGTATGTAGATGCCAAGGGTGAGTTACCAGAATACCTGGACTCTCAGCCCAAAGGAATATTTAAAATTCATTCTGTGTACCCTTATGATTCAAATGAGACAGTGTGCTGCCATCAAGAGGATTGCATAACATTTAATTTAGATGAAAATGAAACAGAAAATAAGCCCATTGAAGTGGAAGCTGATATGCCAAAATATGTAAAAGTGGCAGCTTTACAAAAAGACACAGCCACACAGTTAGATGAAAGCGCCGAGATTCCCTAACCAGAAGATTTTCCAGAATTTTTCAAACTGGTAGAAGAGCCGATTTTATCAGCGGATGCATGTGACATCGATGAGGATGGAAACAATCTGAGGGAGATATTTATGGAGTTTAAGGATGTATTTTCAAAAGATGCTTATGATTGCGGTTTAACTGATTTACATGTGGCCACACTTCCGGAAGGGTGTAGCAGAAGTCCAGTATTTGTATGCCAGTATAGACTACCGCTGGCATGTTTAGAATCATTAGCAGAGATTATAAAGAATTTGGAAGCTCGGGTAATCATCAGGCCCATTCATAGCACATCCAATACACCTATTTTAGGTGTGTTAAAGCCAAATGGTCAATGGCGGCTATGTGCAGACTTGAGGGAGTTAAATCAAAGAGTACCAGTGTCCAGATGGCCACTGCCATTCATTGATCAGGGCCTAGCTCAGGTACATGGTTCAAAAGTGTTTAACACATTAGATCTCACCTCTGGATATTGGTGCGTGCCATTGGCAGAGGAGATACAGAATTTATTTTCCTTTTCGTTTGATAAGACTCAATACACCTGGCTTAGAACTCTGTTCTGGTACATCAATAGTGGGAGTGAATTTGGCATATTTTTGAGAAAGGCCATGCCAGATGCAGCGGAAAGAGGAACCATAGTTTATGTGGATGATGTCCTGATAAAAAATGAAAGCCTGAAAAGCCATTTTGGTAAAATAAGACATGTGCTTGGCCAATTGCAGAAAGCAGGTGCCAAAGTATCTTTACAAAAAGCACAATGGTGCAAGAAAAAAGTAAACTTTCTAGGCCATGAAGTGACTGAACATGGGCTAAATCCACAAAAGAAGAAAATAGAGGCCATACAAAAACTAAAGGACCCTAAAAATGTGAAAGGGGTAAAAAGTTTATTAGGGATGACAGGCTATAACAGAAAGTTCATTGTAAATTATGCTGAAATCACTCAACCATTGACTAAACTGCTTAAACTGAATACACCCTGGATATGGGAAAAAGAGCAGTCTGAGGCAGAGGCTAAATTGAAGGAATGTCTTGTAAAGGCACCATGTTTAGCATATCCCATAAAGGGTAGGGATTCCTTTATAGAAATAGGTTTCTCTGAACAATGTGTGTCAGCAGTGTTATCACAAAAACACGATTTGAATCACAAAACCATTGCCTATGCAAGTAAGGCATTTTCCCAAGTTGAAATTAAATTCAATGAATGTGAAAAGGCCCTATTAACCACTGTGTGGGCGCTACAATATTTCCGCACTATTGTTCAGGGAGAAAAGGTGATTATTGAGACAAATCATCAACCTTTGCAGTTTTTAGAGAGTAAAAGACTTAGGTCAGGTAATCTAGCGCAGTCCAGAATCACTTCATGGACGCTGGCATTACAAGGTTTTCCTGTAGAAGTGAGATATGGACAAAATAAAAAGAGCCCAATTGCTCAAGGGTTAGCTGACTTACATGACTGTGCAGCTGAACAAATACCAAATGAGATGGAAGTAGAAACTAGTTTGCAGGAATTTGAACAATCACCGCACAAAGCTTTTGATGAAAAAACATGCAAGGATCTGCCAACTGTATCTGTGGATGGTTGTGCTATTCACATTGAAAATGACAGTAATAAACAATTAGTGTCAGGAATAGGGAATATCTGGTTGAAATGTGAAGGCGTCCCCAGTGTAGGGATGAGGATTGGAGCTAGAAGCAGTCAAGTGGCGGAATTGGCGACCATTTATAAAGCAATTGCTACTGCAGTTGATAATAAATTTAGTGAAATTGTCCTGGTGACTGATTTTGACTATGCACGAAATAGCTTTGTGGAGTATTTACCTGGCTGGAAAGCGAGAGGCATGGTTACATACAACAAAAAGCCACTTAAACATGGAAAAATGAATCAAGCCATAGACAAATTGGTGTCAGAAAATGATTTGACAATTTACTGGAGAAAAATTTGTGGGCATTTAAAAACACCCGGAGAGGATAAGGAGGGAAATGATAAGGCAGACCACCTGGCTAAAATTGGGGCTGTGATGGGAGAATTGCTACCTATAGATGATTTACTGGGTGAAATACAAATTGATGCAGTAACACGTTCTAAAGCACCAAAGGAGGTAGATCAACCAGTGGTACAGTGGGGTCATAATACACCAGACCAAGATTGATTGAGGCACAAAAGAATGATCAAATTTTGGGAATCTATTATAATCATTTGATAGATCCTGAACAAAACCCTTTAACAGAAAATGATTGTATAGGAAAAGAAGAGTTGAGTGTGCTGTTAAAGAATAAAAAACGAATTAAACTACAGGATGGACTCATGATTAGAGAGTCCATAACAGGACAGATTCAGTGGGTGGTACCCCTTTCATTCAGAGGGCTGATGCTACAACATGCACATGATGCAATAACTGCAGGCCACAGAGGTTCAGAAAAAACATTGGCAATATTAAAAGATTATGCTTACTGGCCACATATGTCCCAAGATGTGGAATTATATACTAGAGGATGTCTAGTATGCGCCCAATTTAAACCTGCTTCACCAATGCATAGAGCCCCATTGATGAAAAGAGGCCTAACTCTTCCATGGTCAGATTTGCAAATAGACTATGTAGGCCCTTTAAAAAGGTCGAGCAGAGGAAACCGTTATATTTTGAGTGTGGTATGTTTTATGTCGAAGTGGATTGAATGTATTCCTGCACCAGATTGTAGTGCGCAAACAGCAGCCACATTGCTGGTGAACCATGTGTTCTCAAGGTTTGGGTTGCCACAAAGAATTGAGTCAGACAGAGGAAGTCATTTCACAAGTACTCTAATGAGTAAGGTATGGCAAATACTAGGTGTGAAAAGGAAACTACATATCGCATATCGGGCAGCGTCTTCAGGTGGAGTTGAACGGTGCAATAGGTCTGTTGTGGACATATTAAAGACATTTGTGGCAGAAGCAGGTTCCAGCTGGGATTTACGTTTACCGTTGGTTTGAATGCCAATCAGATCAACTCCTGCCAAAGCAACAGGTATTAGCCCCCATGAGGTCTTGACAGGTAGGACAATGGTGTTTCCATAACACCTGCTATACAGAACACATGCGCAAACACTTGTGAGTGCATCCACAGTTCATGAGTGCATTGATGAATTGAGGAAGCATTTGCAACATGCATTTGCTTTTGTGCAGAGAAATCTAGAAAGAGCTGCTGACAGTGCAAAGTCATACTACGATAAAAGAACATCAGTGAGAGGATACAGTGTAGGGGATCAGGTGTATAAGTTTCATTTTGGAAAAAGTAAACAGAACAATTCTAAATTTCTAGCAGCCTGGCAGGGGCCATTTCGAATTATAGATAAGGTCTCTCCTGTACTTTATAAAATTTTGAAGAATGAAGGTGAAACAATAATAGAGCAGTTTGTCCATGTAAACCAAATCAAGCCATGTCATCCAAGACATGAGATAAAAAATCTGGAGCGTGTAGAAACAGATTAAGTCCCTTGAACACAAAAAGGTAAAATAAATGGGTACAGTCAGGAGGCAGTGACAGAGAAGTTAAAAAAAGATGTTTGAAATGGTACACAAACATTGTAATATATGTAAATATATATATAATATAAAAAAATAAGCTGAAGTTTATGGAGTCGGTGTGCAGAATGAAAATGCATTAAATATTGAATGTTGTTTTATGTATGCTTGTTCTCTATAACCTGTGTTTAATTTCAGAAGGTGAAAGAAAAAGGGCGAAATGTTTTACAAAACATGTTTTATTTTTGGCAAAAGGGTGAAGTCGGTATTGTGC
Source organism: Ambystoma mexicanum (assembly GCF_040938575.1). Taxonomy (NCBI): domain Eukaryota; kingdom Metazoa; phylum Chordata; class Amphibia; order Caudata; family Ambystomatidae; genus Ambystoma; species Ambystoma mexicanum. The sequence goes on along the minus strand of NC_090925.1, from coordinate 66,243,523 downwards.
TATATACTTGATCTGTTTCTTTTCTATTTGATTTAGAATATTAACATATTTGTACCAGAGGTCACGGGAGACGATGGCCGGATTCCGGAAAAGCCCCAAAGGGGGGCGAAGACCAAGGCTGCAAAGCGATCAGCATTGAAGATGATACCGATGATATGGTTAATGATGATGATATTTGGAGGGATCTTCAAGAATTCAGAAGCACAGGTTGTCATTGAACCTGGACCAGCATCTGGTATCGCGGTAGAAGAGGCACCAGGATTCATCATGAGTGATAGAAGGATGATTTTCCAAAATATCTACATACCATTGAATCCTGAGATTTTGATTGAAAAAACATTTGAACAATACCGGAATTAAGATTGAACAGACTAAAGAGCAGTCAATAAGAGATATATTGATGCAATTGGAGAACACATTTGTGAATCCAGCAGACATTATAAAGAGGAGAGGGAAGAGAGGAGCTGTGATGCTGACGATCTCATTGGTAATGTCTATAATTGGAGCCATAATAGGTACCACGATATCAACAGCCAATGCCATTTCAGTAGGGACACTAAGCACTAAAGCACAACAACTGAGTGTTGACCTAGAAATAATACAAAAAACATTAGATGGAATCAGAGGGGGATTGGATGAACAAGTAAGGTTCATAAATGAAACTGCGATCATATTGAATGAACAAGCGGATGTAATGCAACAAGCAACTAAGTTAATTATTAAGCATGACAAAACACTCAGTGAGATTTCGAATATAATGAGTCCTGTGGATAGACTATTGACAAATTATATGATAGAAGTTCAAACTGCAATTTCACAATTGATTCAAGGACGTATACCATTGTATTTTGTTTCACAGGATATTATTCATCAAATGATAGAAAGGTTGACCAGGAGGGAGATTGATGTGATACAAGTAAAAATTGCATTTGAAATGGTTAATGCAATGCCATTATATGTGGACTTGGAGAGGTTGGAAATGGGGTTTTTGCTATGCATCCCAAATGTGGCTCCTGAACTTATTTATCAGACCAAGTGGGTACACAATGTGGGATTTTGGCAAGATGACAAATGTATTAAGATTAAGACTCCAGAAGTGGTGGCACTTCAGTCGTGGGAACCTGAAGTTTACTTGATACCAAACTTGGAAACGTGTGTCAAATTTAAAGAACAAAACTATATGTGCCCGGGTAAACCGTTTGTTCCTGATGCCACAGACGCTATTTGTGGTTTGAAATCTGACCCAAGTTTATCAGAAGGATGTGAAGTGATCATTAGCAATATGGGGAGTGAAGAATTGGCACAGGCTAAGACGGTCAGAGGTAAATGGTTAGTCAGCACCTATTTAAAGAACATGACAATAGTACATTTGAATCATGGAACATTTGTGGTTGAACAGGTGAAATATAATCTTTTTTACTTGCAGGTTCCGAAGGATACAATTGTGTCAATTGGAGGGTTAACATTGTTTCATGTACCAAACGATATTTGGGAAAGCCAAGTAGAAAATATCGATTTTTTTCAAAGGGACACATTTCCAATAGATCCGGATGTGGAGTTTTTATTGAATCACAAAGAAAAACATGTAATGAGAATGAATCTAAAAAAAAACCAATATTACAGTTAGTAACCTGGGTATAATAGAAGTGGAAAGATTTAATTGGGGAACCTGGGGAGAACGCTCTATAGTGGGTTTGGCTGTCCTGGTGCTAATCATGGGTGGATGGTTGATTGTGCTATCAGTAAAAATGAAAATGTTGCTAATTTTAGTACCTACGTCAGGAAGAGAAAGATATCCTAATACACATACATTTAGAAAAGAAGAAAAGAAGCAGGTTGTTTTTTTTTTTTTAAATTGGCTTGGATCATAGCCAAGTTCTAAAAAAAAGGAGGTTATATGTAAGATTAATTAGCGGGTTTTGGGAACACAGAGCACAGCACCACTGCACAGGATCAATGTATAGCATGTTTTTTTTATACAGCACCACTGCATGGGTTTGGTGCATTGCTATGATGCAATTGTTTCAAGCTATGTGTTGCCAGTGCAACCTATGGACATGTAAATGAAAACAGGCTATACCCTACACATCCTGTCCTCTCTCTCTTCCATTTCCCCTCCTCCCTCTACTCCATGTTCTTCCTCTGGCCCTTCTTCGGCCACCTCTCCTCCCTTCTTCTCAGGCTTCCCCTGTTCTCCTCAGACAAGGTTTCTAGCGAAGTCTGATCTATGAAAGTCTCATCATAACAAGTTCACCCCTCTTCCTCCAAAACCATCAAGAAACACATTGACACCCTGGCTCCTGTCTGGCTGACTTCTGCAACCACTCCTTTGCTACTGGAGTCTTCGCCTCCCCCCTGAAGCACTCCCTTACTGTCAGTCTTGAGTTTGGGTATTTTCCAAGCCCTTGTGAGAGTCCTAATGGTGTCTCCTTCTTAATGCCCACAGATAGGTCACTTTCCCAAGGAGCGAGAAGTATAGATGGAACTTCTCAGCAAAGAGTTCTTCTTTGGGAATATCGAGCCCTACTGAGAAATTTGGCACCACTTGCAGTTAGGAGAGCCATGGATTAGGGTCCTCATTCCCTGACAAAGTTTGAAGAGCCAGGAAAATTCCCCGTTAATTATACCAACAACCACACCATCTCGAGTGTGTCCATATTTTGATCTGCTTGGAAGGGAAGATTTAGCTGGGAAAGGAGTGCACTGTCCTGTGCACAGCCTCCAAGAAGCAAGTAAGATGGAGCAGAGGTTCATGTTCTGAGTACAAGGGAAACACCCCAAACAAATTTGCCTATGTCATAATGAGATACATTTTGATCCAAAAGCAGAGGCTTAGCTCCTATGATTTCTGCTTGTATCTTACAGAAGAGAAAGGCTCATTGTAATGCTGGCTGCCATGCGCGTACATGGTGATCTGCATTATCAAAATAACGATAATTACAAAGAGCGGGGCACAGACCAGACACTTAAAATTAGGGACATACGATTCACTCGGCACCTGCTGTTATTGGCCACACAACTGAAACTTGCCTCCACAACACCCTCCACTCAGTAGCAATGAGATGCTTGGTAGCATGTCCCAGGATGAAGGACATGCAACACGCATTGCGGATGGATCCACAAACATACATTAACCCTCTACATTCTACATGTCATCCAGTGCAGGATATGACACGGCTCTCTAAGGGCACCTGATAACCCGGAAGTGGCACGAGTATGCCCGGACGTGAGTCCCATTCCAACTGGGCCTAGAGATCCAAGCTACTTCTCACTGATGAGGCCAAATGAGGCTGAAACATGTCTGTCAGTGCTTGCGGTCTCAAGCAGAAGCAATGTGACCTTGCAGTTCGCATGATGGTCTGGGGGCTTGAGACCCATGCATTTCTTTAGTAGAGAATGCTTGTTTGCTGCAAAGGAACTGAAACGTGGATAAGCTCAAACAGGTTGAAACTTGACTCAACGTCGCTAAAACAAAGTAATGTTGTTGTGGACATAAATACGACAAAATCTCTAATCCACTACTGCATATTTCAACACACACACTTATTGACGCCATCACAGTACACTAGCACGCTGCGTCAGTGGCCTCAGATCCTGGAAAAGGAACACCCTTACCAAATGTCAGCCAAGTAGGCCGCTCTATGGATAAAGGGGTTTGATGGCAAATCCTACCGCAGAGCTGACTTCTGGGAGAAGTGTGTAAACATGGTGCGTCAATGGCTTTACTCCCTGCTCGATAGAAGTGGACTTTGAAGAAAATGACAACAAGTCCAACATTGCTGTTGCTATGATGATAGGCAAGATCATTCATGCCTATGCTTGCCCATGAACTCCAGCCTGTTGCTACTCATTCCTCAACCATTGCCAGCCTTCTAATGCCACGATTCATGAGTCACAAACAATCAGCTCAGATTTCAGGTACTCACAGCAGTGACAATTTGGTGGGACTCCACGCTGTAAATGCCACATCTGCATGAGCAGAGCAACACTGCAACTGACTTCCATAACAGTTACCCATGAACATTAGAAGGAGCATGTCTTAGATCAGCTCAGTGATAGCTGCGAAGCAATGTCCATTCCCTGACACAGCCATATAATAAGGTCACCCAACATGTTAGCATGAAAACTGTGTCCCTCAGCACTTTCCTGACGGTGGCATAGTTACTCAAACTGGATCTGGTCAGTGCAGGAACATGACTTGTCTAGTAGGTCATAGGGAGCACAGCTAGCAATGCTCTCAGGTACTGCATGTGGTCATACACTTCACTAAAGCTAAGGATGATGTGGGATAACTGTTGCTCACATTCCCCGCCCCTTGCTTCAACGACAAGGTGGCCAGTTTTGATTACTGTGCGTATGAATGCACTCAAGAGGCACTTGGAAGAACAGGTATATCAATATAACACAGATGATAGCCAAATCCTCCTATGCCTCTCTGGCAACCATGACACAAGCACCATCAATAATATATATGACACCATCAAGACATCGGTGGCCTCCCACCAGCTCTGCCTTAATGATGATAAGACAGAAATCCTCACCACGCTATAAGCGCACAAGAGCCAGAGGCTCCAGCTTCCCAGTCACCGCTGCCCACCTCTGGAATGCCTGCCACCACACCTGCACACTTAAACTTCCTCCTGGCCATTGAGGAAACTACTTAAAACTAGACTGTTCAATTGACTCTCCTTCTACCTCCCTGTGTTCCCCTTTGTACCTACCCCCCGGCCCATCTCTGTTGGCTTGGTCCTGTAACCAGCGCCTTGATTCCCATGGGTTTTCTGTGCTGCATAAATAAATAAATACATGCAAAGGATCAGTGCTAAGCAGGAACTGTCCTTGAACCAACACTTTGAACTACTACAAAGTCCTCTTGACAGCATCACATTCCATTTTGTTTTAGTTCTTCTATGAAAATAAACGTGGGGTCTAATTTTTTCAAATCAATCTGGACCTTGCTCACAAAAGGAGTAATCCAGTATTTAGGCCATGCCCCCAATACCCCAGACGTGAAGCAATTGCAGGCAGTCCTTATTTTGGTTTCACAATACAGGGAGCAAGATTACAAACATTAAAATGACACAACAGACACACACACACACGGACACACACAATGGATGAGCAATACTTAACCCAACCACATGTTTACTTAAGTTAGACATGAACTTTCGGTACTTATTAGATGATATGAGATACATGCTGCTTTTTGTTGTGATATTAGTATATGATATGATAGTTTATTTATATCGCGCCCATACACAAGTGTTTTAGAGAGCGCAATGAGGCAAGGGAGGGGTACAAGGATGGACAGAACAAAGATCTAATTAGTCCCAGTGACATTGTGAACCCGCAAGTGCAGGGGAAAGGGGAGGGGGAAAGTGCAAGGGGCAGGGCAGGATTGGAAACTGCAGAATAAATGGGCAAAAACAACAACTAAAGGTAGTGGGGACAGCGGGTGACAAGTGTGAGAATTAAGCGCAGACAACGCTTTAAGAATGTAAAGTACATTAAGGTCTAATTGCTTCTGTGATTCCAATGATGATATGGACCGGATCACTTGTATTATCACACTTCCCCAATATTTGTAAAATGAATGGCCAGCAATTACACCCTATAGTATGTTCAAACCCAGTAGCTAATTAAGCCTTGAACAGTCTGGATTCCATCAGTTCTTTACTGTACAATCATCATTTTGCATCAGTGGGTCTGCCTTGGAAGGGCTTCAGGTCTTCTCAGTTGGGGAGGCTCAATTCGGGTGCATCGGGGAGGGTGACGATCTCTCTGGCTGCCTTTATTGCTGGAGAACTGGCTGTGGGCCATGTCTCTCTGGCTCTATGTGACTGAATTCCTAGAGGTAGGGGCAGGAACACCTCGAGCTACCCTTACTAACGTACCTGGGTGCTAGGGCGGGTCAAGGCTACCGGGACTTTCCAGCACTGATCTTGATGCGATTGTCCCATGCCCGGTGACGGGGACCAAAGGAGAATGACCAGGCGATTCTCCAAAACACATACACCCCCCTCACCCAGGGCGTATCCTCCATTGGCTCAGCATAGCAATTCCCCCCCTGAGTCACTCCCTCAGGCAGCGGACGTCATGCTTCATAACAGTGTATTCAGGAGTCATGAGTCTGTCCCCTTTATGGTAAAGATTAGTGCCAGTTTCCAGCACTGCTACAAACACTCTGAAATGCATCGGCTATACAAATAGGCACACATTAAAACTGATCTCAATAAAAATAAAATGTGCTTAGACATGAGAGTTAGTCTGGAATAAATTGCACATTTGAGATGTCAAGGTAAGTATCAATTCATACAGATTTCCAATTCGGGTAGGTTTCTACCTTTTATTTAAAATGTGGGTAATCCGTTGGTTTAGAATTATTGGAAAGACCTCTAAATCTCAAAGTAACTTCTCATCTTTTATGTTGGCAGGCTCTACTGTGGTTGTACTGATGGAATCATCTGTGATGACAGACATGCTGATATCCTTCTGTCATTTTATTCTGGGCAAAAATGTCTAACTCTTTAAGAAATCATGTTTTCCAATTTTCCATACATTTTTCACTTGACATTCATGTCAATTCAGAAATATATCACTTCATATCATGTCAATCAATTTCTTAAAACAAATGTGATTTATATGCAGAAATACATTATCAATGCAAACCCATCTTACTATGCTCTTCAACATCATTACATCCGTTCACTACATCAATGCATCCCGTCACTACATCAATGCATCCCTTCACTACATCAATGCATCCCTTCACTTAATCCATACATCCCTTCACTACAACAATGCATTCCTTCACTCAGGGCCATCTTAAGCATTGTTGGGGCCCTGGGCATGGACATCTTTGGGGGCCCCCTCCACCAAACCAAAGGAATAAAGTGATCAAGAATATCTGGTGGCACCCTCCACCCCCACTGTGATCATGTCCTATAGATTGATATGCTGCCCCGCAGCATTACAAATAAGCATACTTACTCCCTTTAGGTCCCCTTACCCTCTCCATATTTGATCTAATCAGAATGATAAACAAGTAGCATTTGAAGGCCAACAATAGCAATCTACAAAGAGATTACTTCTCTTCTAGTATAGAAACAGGATACTTTTTATCAATAGCATCCAGGAAGGTATGCAGCCTGTAGTATTGATGCAGGACAGTATGTAAAAGGTACATTTAACCCAGAATTAGGGATTGGCAACTCTGCGAGGTTAAGCAATACAAGATTAAATGAGATACCGAGGATCACACATTGCTTAAGGGGTGAAGCTAGGATTTGTGCCAACTCTGCAATTTCTGCATTTTAACACTTTATTTTCCAGCGCTTACCATGTACTAAAACAATCTCATTTTATAAAACTGATTTGCAAAGTACACAAATCTCATTTCCAAACCTGACAATTTTTAAATCCAAAATATTACAGAAGGGTGTTACGCAAAATGGGAATGATTCTAGCTTCATTCTCTCCATCATCAAGGAAAGTATATAAGTACCAGCATGCCAATCGATGTGATTTAACAGATTTAATCAAGGTATGTTTTTTGTACTTTTAACCTTTAAATACTTCCAAACAATGGCTTGTGAAATTGTCATTCATAAACGTGCAGAAAATCCTTTGACTTTTATACAAAAAGCAAAACGTATTTTGTGTCAAACGAGCAGACCTTAAAAAATGCTTGCCCAAGGCCTACAACATCTGGTCCGCTCTCTCCCGTCTACCACCCCTTCCACTCAAAAGGTATATATAAGAAGAAATGTCAAGTAATGAGATAAACGATGCCACCAGCATGCAAGAAGCCAAACGTCACAGAAGACAGCACAGTAATGCAAGAGATATTATATGATTTGACCAGGATCACTGCATCGTCTGCTGGCAAAGCCAGGATACAAGCATGAACACTTTGGTTCCACAGTCTTGAATTTTGATACTTATTCACCACTTGGACTAATAGTTTATGCTCATCTTTGGAGGGGATTGTCTAGGTTTTAGAATGCCCCATCTGAACAAACCAGTTTCTAGACCTTCACCATATGAATGACATGTTAGTTTTTGCAGCAACCCCTATCTGGTGCAGGAACATTGCTGATAATAGCACCTCTTATGCTGCAAAACAAAGTACATATGCAGGTAGGTTTATAAACTTCAGACATAGGAAAGGTTGAGCCAGCATTGCTGGAATGTGTTCTTCTAATCTTTCACATGAACACATATCTCTGCAATGAGTGCTTAACACACAGAGCTAACCTCTGAACCATTGTGGCACTCAATTTATCAAAATGGATTTGAACTTTGGCTATTGCAATGATCAACATAATTACCACAGGAAGGAAATAATGCTACAGAGGGTTTGCCGTACAAACAAACGATGTATTCCACAGTGAACACAGAAAGCATTACATGATGAATTGATCAAGGCAGAATGTACTTGTCAAAACAGAAAGGCAATGGGTTTCGCACCTCAGAAACATGCCATAAAATCTCCTGGCATGTGCTAGTTAAGTCTGGTGAACAATGGAATCTTACTAAGATCAGGCAGCCATGTGGGGGCCCCCTTCAAGGTGGGGGCCCTGGGCAAGTGCCCCTTTTGCCCTCCCATAAAGATGTCTCTGCCTTCACTACATCAATACATCCTTACAATACATCAGTACATCCCTTCAATACATCAATGCATCCCTTCAATAAATCAATAGATCCCTTCAATACATGAATACTTCTCTTCATTACATCAATGCATCCCTTCACTACATTAATACCTCCCTTCACTACAGCAACAATACATCCCTCCACTACATCAATGCATCCCTTCACTACATCAACACATCCCTTTAATACATCAATACATCCCTTCACTACATCAATGCATCCCTTCACTACATCAACACATTCCTTCACTACATCAATGCATCCCTTCAATACATCAATACATCCCTCCACTATATCAATGCATCCTTCATTACATCAACACATCCCTTCAATACATCAATACATCCCTTCAATACATCAATACATGCCTTCACTACTTCAATACATCCCTTCAATACATCAATACATCCCTTCAATACATCAATGCATCCCTTCAATACATCAATAGATCCCTTCAATACATGAATACATCCCTTCACTACATCAATGCATCCCTTCACTACATCAATACCTCCCTTCACTATAGCAACAATACATCGCTTTACTACATCAATACATCCCATCACTACATCAATACATCCTCCACTACATCAATGCATCCCTTCACTGCATCAATACCTCCCTTCAATACATCAATGCATCCCTTCAATACATCAATATATCCATTCACAACATCAATGCATCCCTTCACTACATCAACACATCCCTTCACTACATCAACACATCCCTTCACTACATGAATGCATCCCTTCACTACATCAATACAATCCATCACAACATCAATACATCCCTTCACTACATCAATACATCCCTTCACTACATCAATGCATCCCTTCACTACATCAATACATCCCTTCACTACATCAATGCATCCCTTCACTACATCAACACCTACCTTCACCACATCAATATATCCCTTCACTGCATCAATGCATCCCTTACTACATCAATACATTCCTTCACTATATCAATACATCCCTTCACTACATCAATACACCCCTTCACTACACCAATGCATCCCTATACTACATCAACACATCCCTTCACTATATCAATACATCCCTTCACTACATCAATGCACCCCTTCACTACATCAATACATTCCTTCACTACATCAATACATCCCTTCACTACATCAATGCATCCCTTCACTACATCAATGCATCCCTTCACTACATCAACACATCCCTTCACTACATCAATACATCCCTTCACTACATCAATGCATCCATTCACTACATCTATACATCCCTTCACTACATCTAAACATCCCTTTACTACACCAATACATCCCTTCAATACATCAATACATCCCTTCACTACATCAATACATCCCTTATCTACATAAATACATCCATTCATTACATCAATACATCCCTTCACTACACCAATGCATCCCTTCACTACATGAATGCATCCCTTCACTACAGCAATGCATCCCTTCACTACATCAATGCATCCCTTCACTACAACAATGCATCCCTTCACTGCATCAATACATCCCTTCACTACATAAATGCATCCCTTCACTACAGCAATGCATTCCTTCACTACATCAATGCAACCCTTCACTACATGAATGCATCCCTTCACTACAACAATACATCATTTCACTACATCTATACATCCCTTAACTACATCAATACATCACTACATCAATACATCGCTTCACTTCTATTTCATTCATCATTATCATCAAAGTAACTTTTATTTGGCATAAAGCCATATAAAGTATACACACATACAAAGGCAATTCCATAAAATGTACATTTAAGACAATAAAACCTAAGAATAAATATATGCAACTAGCGGTATCACACGGGTCTGTAAGTGACATGCATGTGGGGGACTGCTATAGCCTTGTGTATGTTGTATTGTGTCAAAACGTCTTATTTTTGAAAAACCTAAAATTGCAATCTCCTGAAATCGCCTATACTAATAGCACAGGGCCGGACTGCTCTCCACCCCTGGCAGGGCGAATGGGTCATATATCACTATCGTCAGTACACCCCAGAATGGTATGCCAACCTCAGGCCAACATTTCAGCCCACCAACTGATATGGGGCTGGAGCCAACCCCAAACATACAAACACACTTTCACAAATGGCCATAAAAGTAATTTAGACACAAGTTATCAAACACTACTACAACAAACTCATACCCTCAGACATCCCACAAGCTGAACGGAGGAGAGAATACTCACAGCCACTGCAGCTTAGAACATTCTTATATTAAACAATATTAACACTCAAAAGAATATATTTAAAAACCAAGTTCATAACATTAAGCAATGATATAGTGAGTTGCACTTTATTTTTGCCTGACAAACCACGCATGATGAATAGATTTGACCACTCCAGATACAGATTCTTCATTATCTGTGCTTCTACATATCTCCAAAACATCAGAGGTGGTACTTATTCCTGCTAGTTTTAGGAAGAGTTTAAGATAGAGGACTCTCAGGTCATGTGTCTGAGGGCAGAGGAGCATGATGTGTATAGCAGTCTCCTCACAAATGAAGCAAAGGGGGGGTATATACCTAACTTTCCCTTGCCCCAGAACCTTGTTCATTTTGCCAACTTAAGCATACCAAATCTAAAAGTGATGAACACGTCTCGAACAAAAGGTGGGTCAACATAATCGAGGTATTTTTCAAACCCAAAGGTTTGTTTGGTCCTTAAATAAGTAGGGAACATCTTCAGATAACATAATTTATAATTAGCTTACTTGTCATTCTCAATGACATTCCTTTGTTAATCTGTGTCTCATTTCTGTTTGTATTTAATCTCCCAAAAAAAATTTTTTTTTTGCTCTGCATCCTATCCTTCTACAGTATCAAAATCTCTGCAAATAACACATCAATCACACTCTATTAATGACAGTCCTGATATTCACATAAATATATTAGTTATTAACCTTTAAAATCATTATCTTTCCTAAGTCCCTCATACTGTATCAATACCAGGGGGTTTCTTGAAAGTCCTATCAGTTTTCAAACAGAGAATCAGGTGCGTTATAAGAGGGAAACCCTCCCCTCTTGTTTTCACCTCATTGGCAGAGCGAGAGGCATCCTATCTTTTGTCCTATAAATAATGTGCTACTCACCCACAGGCATGTCATATTAGATACTCAAGGAACTGAAATCATGACTTCTTATGTATTATTAATTAAGTCACGAGCATGGGCTGTTCTTTGTTCACTGGGCACCTGTATAATCATATTTCAGAATACATGTTTTCATTCTTACATGCCTGATTGTATATACTTTCCATGTCTTTGGCTCTACTTTGCTCTCCTCCTCCCCACACACGGTCTCCCCCAGATCTGTCCATTGTTCACTCTAGCATTGAATCTGTTAGGCACAATTCTCCAGAATGGCTAATTTCCCTTACCTACTGAGTCCTTCAGCAGCTTTGCTGGATTTCTAGAATTTATTTTTTTCACCTGATAAGAGTGCGAGCCTTTTTTTCCCACTCTTACATGTGTTTTTGCTGTGTGTTGTAAATGTTTTGCTCATGGACTATGGAGTCGCACCTACTCCTTAGGCATCATCTTTTTACTGTGTGTTACACAGCACTTTCAGTGCAGTGACACAGGGTTGTCTTTTTAGACTTCCCACATTAAACTACATTTTCTGGGACTGACTACTGTCTCCCAGAACATGTAAAGTTGCCATTGACTTTTCTAGTCCTTTTAAATTTACAGACCCAGTACAACCTATCTTCCAATACAGTACTGGAAGGGTTAATAGTTATCCCTTCTGTCTGAATCTAATGGAATATTATTTTCTTCCCCTTTCTCAAGGATTTGGCTGGTGGCAGTGGTATCTACCATTTTTATTACTGTGAGCTATGAAAATAGCCTTGGTAAAGTTAGAGGCTTTGGTGGTAGCCTCAAACTCTAACCCGCTGGACCCCTTTTATTTTATTTTGGTTCCGGTCTGGTTTATTCACCATTTTGTTTTGTAAAGGTCTTTCTCGTGTTTTACTCTGCGTGCCAAACCAGGGTTGGCCCTTTGTTCGCTGTCTTTTGAAGGGCTTCTGCACAGGGTCTCCTTGGAGACTAAAGTCGCACTCTAGTTTGATTGGCTGGGTGGCTGTCCTACCAGGCAGAGTCACCACTGGAACGAGAGAACCAATGAGGAACTGAACGAAGACGACTGCTGCAACTACTGGACATCCTGGTGAAGCCCTGCTGCAGGTCTGAATCGCCCGAAACTCTGACGACAGAGAAGATCTGCAAGGAATCTTCTTCCCTTGAGATTGGTAGGACCAACCAGCTCGCCAAACACCAAACGCTGGCCTCCCTCTCCTGGTCGAATTTGCTGTGCATCGCTGCAGTGAACCAGATAGCCAGGAGGAACGGAACCTGTTTGGGTTTTAAGGAGCACGCCTTCTATTCAACCCTTTGCTCTGCTGCTGGTTTCTTCCCTGGGCAGTGCAGGACCCTCCAGTCTTCCTCCCTCCATGCATTGTGCTATACTGCATTCCAGTATATTTAGTCCTACCTTTCTTTCGTGCATTGTGCAATGGTAACACGAGTAGACTGAAACAAGCGGTCATTGAGGTAGGTCTGTTTATTTTGCTCTCCCCATGTTGTAGTTTTAACTTTTAATTGGCTTTTTTGGTTAACCAGTCAGGAATTGTCCACAGTCCTTTTGAATCACGAGTTAATTGGAGTTAATCTAAAGGGTACATTGGTGGTTTTTTGAATACTAATTTGAGATTTATTTTCTTTTCCTGGTTTCATTGGCTAAATTAGCTTTCCGCAACTGCGAGGCATTTTGAGGTATGTTTTTATTGATTTTATTGACAGCATTACGGTTTGTTTTGGTAACTTACATAATAACTTTCTGCAATTGGCTTTCCAGTAATTACTTCATCTAAATGCCTACAGAACTGTATCTGGCATTGTCCTACTCTAAATGTGGAGTTCTTATTGCTGCAACCTAAGGTACTTATTTTTGGAATACATTACAGTCTTTGATTTAAGACTTAGCTTACTAAGTGGAACTTGATTGCGCTGCTATGGCCAACTTTTGTTTCTAAAATCATGTTTCTTTTTCTTCTTTTTTTGTTTGTCTGTCAACGGACTACTACGAATGAAATTGGTAATTTGTGGTAACTTAATTTCTACTTTTTTACTCTTCCTACATGTGATGTACATGTGTTATATTTGTTGTGGTTGTATCGCGCCCTGGACTGCTTGCTCACAACTTGTGCCTATGTTCTTTATGTAACAATGCTTTGCACAAAACAATCATGTGTATGTTTTATTTTTAACTTTACCCAATTTGTATGGAAATGATGTACTATGCAATTTAAGCCTCTGATGAAAAGCTGTACACAGCTTGAAACATGTGTCAGGCTACTCTTCGCACAAACAATAAAGGCTTTTCTTTGCACAAACAACTAATTATAATTTCTTGGCGCAGTGAGACTGGGAACATCTTTGTTTTTCTTCAACTATTCCTGTGGATGTGTATTGGCAGTACACCCACACCGCCCAGATACCCGCAGCCTTGATGTTTAATTTCTTAATCACTGTATAAGCGCTGTGGACTCGTGACTTTTTCTGCCATAACTTTGTTCTCGGTATGTTCTGGACATGCCATAAACTGGGGGAATTTTGGGAGAGAATCCTAGGGACACTCGCTGAGATCATTGGCACTGTAATCAATCCTGACCCACTGGGAGTCTTGTTTGGGGTGTGGAAAACTGACGACATTAAACGCATGGCTAAATTTCTTAATATAAGCTGCATAGTGGTCAAGAAATGTGTATTTCAAAGATGGAAGAGTCCCTCTCCCCTGACATTTCAATCTCTCTAACATTATAATGCACTTTTCTGTGCACAATGAAATGCAGTTTATGTGTTATGTGCACAGTTTGAAATTCATTGTTCCATGAAGAGGTGCACACTAGCGTTTTTTTTGCTTCATCTTGTGGAGAACAGAAATATGTAAAATGAGAAACAGTTGCTTTGCAAATGAAGTCTTCATTGTCTTGAAAAGCGAAGGCTGGCACAGGGCACATTCTTGTTGTTCCGATTGGTAGGGATTGTAGGTGGATAAGTCAGGTCAATAGAGGGCTGAATTACAGTTTTCTTAAGGAATGAAGAGAAGGGAGGTGGCAGTTTGTGCTGGGAAAAAGAGACGGACGGTGCCATATCTGTTGAACTCCATGTGGGTTGAGCGCTGGCTACGAATCTAATCAGTTGGCTGTTCCACACACATACGAAGGATTTTGGCACTGGGTCTGGGTTTGCGAAGACAGCAAGGTTGTGCGGGGACTTCAGATCTCACTGGTCTTGGTAAGATTAGTGCCAAGTGAGGAAGAAATTGTTTGTTGAATGTGTGTTGATTCAATTTACTAATAGTACAGGGAGTTTAGAGAAATAATACTGTATGTTTATTTTCTCTCTATGTTCAAGGTTTGTAAAACTAAATTCGTTTTTGCAATATGCATACTTGTTTCTGTTTCTATTTTATATCTTGTAGGTGATGATGTAAAATGTATGTGGTAAGATGTCTTTTTGTTTATAATTGTCATTTAATACAGAGTGCATCAAACAAATAAGGCTTTTGTGTCATTCATGCATCTGTGAATCATTTATATAGGGAAAGCACAGAGGTGATGTTTATATCAGAGCAGTAGTGCATTTACCAATTTACCACTGTAGTTAAAATAGCAAGCAAAGTAGAAAGGTGTGTGGAAGTGTTGTGTGTGATTCCTTCTTTGCATGCTAAAAAGAAGGAGTATCAGATTAGACGCATAGATCACTGGATGTACATAAGCCAGTAATACCAGCCACAAACCATAGGTGGCACTCTGAATAAACTCTTTGGGTTATCTGAATTCTTATAAGTCTGGGGCTCTCTACATGTGACTAAATGACATTCTGATAGAACAGAAAGATTTGTTTTATGAATGGGTTGTAGTATAATAAAAAAACATGCTCACCAATATACCACAAGAATAAGATAACTCTGAAAATACCACAAAGTAAGATACCACTAAAATGACCACCTATTCAAGCTAACAATATATAATCACCAAAATAGAGTAATACCAAACCGACTCTAAATGTAAGGCCAATTTACCACCAATATATTATGGCAAGAAAATACCACCAAATCCTGAATTTACCCAAATAAGACAAAATCTCTTACAGTATGCACAGCACCTTTATCCTACTCTGCATTCAACCACACAGTCCTGTGCCCCCATGTGCCTCCTATCACTTCCTCTCTTGCTCCCTAATCACCTTGCCTCATTGGAACCTGCTGCTCAACACAATCAAAGCCACGCACAATCAAAGCCAGCCCAACAATGGATCTCTAAAATGTGTGGCTGAAAAATAATGTACTTGTCAAAAGATAACTCCTCTTGGCCTCTCCCACGTCCTCCCTACCTGGCCTCATCACTCCCCCAGTGTCAAGTCATAATGTTATTTGGGATATTTGCACAGTGCTTCTCTATAGATTGCATCCCAGGTTAATGTTTCTAATATTTGTTTTGATTGTTTTGTTTTGTGCCTGGCCTACGTTCCACTTTGGTCACGTTATCATAAACTGTCACATCACTTGTTCTTATCTTTGTGTTATTGTACCAGCCACCCTTCCAGAGAATGCCTCTGCTTTCTGTAAATGTGTTATTGTACGTGTCTTCTGTTTAAAAAGGACATACCTGTTCTAAAAGTAAACATAAATACAAGTAAATACAAATAATTTCCAACACAGATATATTACTAAAATAACACTCATTTACACTTGCAATATTGTGCACCTTAGTACGCATAAACAGAAACACACAGCAAATGCTCTGACTTTCTTGTTTAACATTTATGTAAATGGCGATAGTACAGTCAAACAATGAATGAGCACCAATATTAGCAGTAATACAGTTAAATGCACTCTTAAACATCTACTCTACTATGATGTACTTCTAGACATCTAAATCCTACAAGCAATGAACAATCTGTATAGCCAACTATAATATGACTCTGTAAAACGTACAATTAGTCTCACTGTGGTGCTGTCAGGACTGATCAGCCTGTGGATAGGTGAAGTTATCTCAACCACTGTAAACATGCTAAATGGGAAAGGCTACAATTTCTATCAGAAGCCCATGGCTTTTAAGGCCAGTTACCTAAAAACAATCTTAAGGCATGGATAGAAAATGCAGGTTCAACTAGCATTTCTGGCTTCTACTTTACTTCCACAACTGCATATGGGAATTCACTCATCCTGGCCAGGGTAACTGAAAGTCAGAGCTGGGTCTTTTATAGACAGTTTGATCAGCCTTAACACAGTGCTTTTCTAGGCTCAAGAGAGTAGCTGTAACCTAACTTTACAAAAATATAGCATGATCTCTATTGTCTATCTAATACAATGTAAAGCTACATATGTGAACAAATGAGTACAGAAGCATAATTCAGCACCCTAAAATATAGATCCAGGAAAAACAAGTAGAATTGGGAAAAAATTACACAATGGCACTTTGTGTGGACATCTGATCTGTGTTCTGTCGCTGGCCCGGAGCTTGCTTTTTAGTCTATAAACTGAGCCAGAATCGTCTAAACAAGTGTTTTACTTTCCAGCCAAGTCTGAGCTGAGGGCATCAGTTCCTTAATCTCTAGTTTGCTCTTTCCAATTGTCTTTCCATTGATTTCAAGAATTAACAATGCAGAAACCAATCATGGTCTGTTTTCTGAATCACCACACCAAAACTGCAATCCTGTCTCCTCCAAAAAAAACTGAGTAAGGCCAGAGAAAATCACAGACAAACCTACGATCAACAATTCAGAAATGCAGATGAGGAGCAGGGAGTGAACATTTCCTCTGGCACAGAGCAGTGAGCTGCTCACGGTATAAGTTGTAATGGCACAACCATTAATATTACAGTACTTATTGAGCGCTGAATTAGCTTCGAGAAGCAACGGAATGCTTTACAGAGCTGTACAGCAGTACAGATGCATAATGGAGTACTTTTCAGGGTTCACGATAGACCAGATACACAGCAGGGGGTATGAAACAGAGGGGCACAGAAGGGGTATACAGCCATACAGCTGTATTGGGTGGTTTTCTAGAGAGGTGGTCTGTCTGTCGTGTCAGGTGGCACGCGATGACCTGATGGCCTATGTGCTGAGGAGGAGAGACTCCTTTAAGAGGTGGGTCTTGAATTCTTTTCTGAATGGTAAAAGCTCGGGGGCACGTTTGATGCTGATGGGGAGGAGGTTCTATAGTCTTGGGGCTTAGGCAGAGAAGACTTGTTTTCTGGTCCTTGCATTTTTGCAGCAGCAGATTTCAAGTCTGAATGTGTCGTGAATTTTGGTGGTGTGCTCTCTGCTGGAGATGCTGAGTTTCTTTGTGAGGTCGCTGGGTGTATTGAGGGCGACTGCCTTATAGGTATTGCAGCAAGATTTGAATGTGATTTGTGCATGCAGTGTGAGCTAGTGAAGGTCTAAATGACACTGACTAAATCATCAGCGTGTGTCTGGTGGAGCCTGTGTGAATTAAACAGATTCTGAACTCAAAAGATCTTTTAATAATAATTTAGCATTTATATAGCGCTACGAACCCTTAGGTATCTGAGCGCTGCTTATTATTAGCCACAGTGCGTGGTGATCATTTCAATTGCAAAGCTTGACTTAGCTTATAAAGAGTACAAAGCCTCTTACATACAATCTGTGGCAGTTCAAAGTCAACGAGAGATTTGGCTCTACTTTGTAGTGGTACCTCAAATTTTAAGACAGTGGCTTCTCTGAAAAATTGAGGCAATGGCTAGGCTCCACAATGTGCTTAAAAATGTACAGAGTAGCCCCGATGTTGACAAGGATATGACATTTGATGTGCTGGGACCTATGCCGTGATGATTTTGTACACTCATGTTCCATCACTATCAGATGCTGCAGCAGAAGCAAAAGTGTGAGATTCACTAAAATCACCTATTGTCCTCCCCAATCTAGTGACAAATGGCTTGCTTGTGATGGTCAGCACTCCATCATCCCCTACCTCTCTGTTGTCTTGATTGTACAGGAACTAGTTTGTTGGCATGTTATGCCAGGATAGGATGTTGGTTTGCTTCAGTACATGTCAAATGCTCCAAATGGGACTTTGAAGGGGAGCTCCAAATCCCATGAAGAAAGAATGTAGCACGGTTGTGGGGGCCCTGACTGGGACTCTTCCACATATCTTTAGATTATTTTTATGATTTTGAAGGTCACATCTAATGTGAAGTGACTGTACCTTTTTGATTTGCCATAAACCCAACCCCAGGGATTCATGCACACACACACACAGCGGGAGAAGTGTCTTAACTTTTAATGTAATGCTTTTCTTGGATTTATTGACTCCACATACATTTTGAAACTAATAGCTACCCAGATAATTCAAATACCTTGCATTTTGACACTACCATAGAATGGTTTAAGGGGTATAATATTGTGCTGTAGTAGCTATGTGGCAGGGGTGCATTGAAGCCATGTGTTTCAGGCAGAGCTGGACATGCCAGATTTAGAGGGGATAGGCGATGATGAGGATAGCTGTAACGGAGGGGCACAGATTCAGCCGTTCCATTCTCAAGCACTTTTGCGTATCTTGTTCTGCAGGGCTGGCTTAGATGAGCCAAGAGCTATATGTGGACCAAGGACACATACTGATCCTCAGATTAAGAGGCAGTCATACCTGTTTGGTATGAACTATTGAAGTCAACTCTGTTAAACCATTGCTAGCACTGCTCAACACTAACCAAACCTTCAAACAAAATGCAAACCATGTCACTGGGAGACCGTTTGCAGTTGCTAACAAAGACCAGCTCATCCTCTGAAGCAATAGTTCACAACGTGTAGTAGAGGAATGGCCCACCTGTGCTCTTCCTCCTTGGAGAATGGGGCAAGGTCCATGGAGTATACTATCATGTCAGAGGATACACACATAAACCAGAATAACTGGTTTGCTCATGACTTGTTCAGAGGGGAGTGGTATCAGGGTTGGAAGCTGTCATGGGTGATGCACTCAAGAGTAATTGCACCATGTGGTTTTTGCTTTGCTGCCACTGGGTTCACCAATTACTTTCTGTGGGAAGGCTGGGTAAAGGATGGGCTTGTGTGGGGGCCCTGAATGCATTTCAAGCTATATGTTGGATCAGGGTAGCAGGCAGTGATCATTGAGGGTGTATGATGCCTGGGTAGGAGGCATGGACGGTTGAGACAGACCCCATGCCTCAGCATGTTCCTACTTGTGTTCTTCCCTCACATTACAGTGATTAGCAATACAGGTAAACACCTCATTGGTACCAGTGTTCCTGAGGGGGGAACAATGCTTCTTCTGGATGAATATTTAATTGCACATCCTCTGCATCGAGGAGTATGGGGATGGGTCAGACCTGCAGGTGCCGGACTAATTTACACTTCCCAAATGATCCTTTTCCTGCGTTAGAAGTGTTCTCATATTAAATGTATGAGGTGTACTGAACGTATTCCACCTTGTGTGCCTTTGCTCCATTATTGGTTAGTGTCCCGGTTGTTTTGGTCTTTCCCGCGCTACAGTGTAGCAGGGTCACCTTCAAGACATTTTCCAGTGCAGAATCCAGCATTATTAAAAGAAGGTGAACTGTTGGCAATATACCAAACATACATGTTATGGCACTGAATCACTGTCGGCACAGTGTAGAGAGAAAGAGATAAGGATGAAGCACATGGTTTGGGGATAAGATTGCAGGGCTAACCCTGAAAGTCACAAGATATGTTAGGATGGTGGAAAAGAAACCAGATTAGGAGACACCCTAGAAAATGAGTGTGGAGCTAGGTGAAAAAGTAAAAAAACAATTGGGTTAATGTTTTTCAATTACTCTACATGACCTCTGCTTGAAAATAGTCCCAGGTAATAATAAACATACATAAAGTATGTAACTGTTATGTCAAAATACTCCATGACCCTTGGGTCGTTTGATTTTCAATAACCTATTGGACTTCATTGACAGCTTGTAATGTAACCAGTATGTACCCTGGATAATACTGTGTGGAGCCGTTCACCTGCAGTGATTGTGTCTCTTGGAATATCACTGCCTTGATTTTCACTGATAAAAGGACAATTCACACTTTATCAGAAATTCTATATCTCACAAGGAAGGTTCAGTTACAGATGATAGTATCAGCTCCTCAAAAGATGCTTGTCAAAGCCACAGGTAACTAACTGATCCTTCCACTTGTCATTGCTCTTAAAATGCTTGTTTTTGTGTCTCAAAGGGTTATTATCAGCACCGGATCACAGCCAGGCACCCCATCACCACCTCCTGATCATTAGAGAAAGGCTGGCGTGTACACATTCTGGCAGAACCTTATCTCAGAATAGTGATGTACAGGGCTTGCAGCCTGGCAGAGATTCCCCACAATTCATCTTGAGTTAGTGTTTTTGCCTTTGGAAAGCAACTCCCAGGTTTTGCTATTTTGGTCCAGTACTATACGACTGCGCAGCCTGAGTCTATATAGGAATAGTGGGAGCCAAACACCCACTCAGCTGCAATCATAGGCCTGCATCTATCCCAAGTTGATGGGCAGCTAATCAGTTGCTGGCTTCCAAATGCAAATATTCATAGTCTTTGTCTGGGGCTTACACACAGATGTGTATTCAATCAAAGACTTCAAACATTTGGAATCCTTCACTCTTTTGTGTCAGCCAGACAAATGCCTTGCCTATATATGGCAACATCTGTGTTAACATTGTGCCCCTAGAACACAAAGTAAAGTTATTGGACTCAGTACTGGATATTAGACCATGTTCCCTCCGGGACACCACTGTTACCCCCTAAAAATAGAATCCAGCCAAGCTACCATGCCAGTAGACACATGCAGGGAGCACAGTAATTTGGGAAAACAGCACCCTGATAAGCTACACATCTCTCAAGGGACACATGAAGGATCGTTATGAGCACTATATGTGGACACAACAGGGGAAATGTAGGGTTATAAGTCAGGAAAATGGCAAAAATTGACTGCATTAATTTTGGTGTAAAGCCAACAGACACTGATCATGTTCTTAGCGCAGCCTAATCTGTCGATATGCACAACATATTGTTGCTGAAAAATATTACCCATCACTGCTGTGCACTACACAGTTATAGGGTGTAGGTGTGGTACTTCTTTCTTGAGACCAACGAGTAGAAACTCTTTCACAAGACAACTCACCCATTCCAGTGTCTCATGTCAGCACTTTATTTGATCCCTGTTGGTTTATACTTTATTGTTTTGAACATGTAAACAGAGGCCTTCTGTACACTTCGTTTTTTAAAATACCTGAACTGTTGTGTCTACGATAGGCCTGCTGATTATCTGTTGACATTCTATATAGCTAAATCCCTCGATTAAGGGAGGTTTAAGGTGCAGGGGAGGAACGGTGGCCCTGTCACAGAACCATCACTCAATACAGGAAAGGAAGAGGATCCAAAGGTAGAATCCTCCCGTCCCCTGCACAATTTAGGAAACACATGACAGTGAAAAAATCAATTCAGAAATTGTTCATATGCAAGTTCAGTAAATAAATCCAACAAGACGTGTTTGAACACATTTTGTAGATAAAATACACAATTTTAATTGAAGAAAGTTTTTTGGCAAAACAAACCGCAAGTCCAGTATCTTTGGTTGACACGTTTCAGGGGCTGAGCCTCTTCTTCATACAGTAGAGTAACTTTGCTGAAAATGTTGGGGGGCATGACAACTGAAAGAAAGGGGCATGTTGGAGGACGGGCGGACGGTGGCTCTGGGGCATAAAATTAAACTACTACACCACAACAGTCCATTGCCGGAGCTATGTTATAACTTTCATAAAACAGGCAGAGTATCTTTAAAATTCAATTCTAAAGACACTCCAATCTTCTGAAACATATAAAACTGCAGTTGGTCATTAGAATTCACTGCATTGACAAGAGTTTAAAAGCCTGTGCCCCCTCTACCTAAAGAGGGCCTGCAAGCAGGCTTGAGGGAGCTGGTGTTTGATTATTGCCACCAGGGCACTAACTCAAGCAAGCATATAGACATTATACAAAATGGATGCCTGCAAGTTTTTAAAACAACTCATTAGGTTGCTTTTTCTGATTTCATTAATCATTAAAATGAAGGTATGTTTTCTTGTGTTCAAATAAGCCCAAGCAGTAGCGTACAGACCGGGACATTTGTCAGTGGGACACCACACCCATTCGGAACCTCAAAGTGGGTGCCCAAAGGAAAAGGTGTCCCACTGTCAGGACAATGTGTGCCAAGCAATTCTTGCTCAGCACACTTACTGTCCTGACAACAGGACACCTTACCCTTTCCGAACGGTAGAGGTTTCCTGCTGCCAGGACAATGTTGCATGGAGCTCCGGGAATCAGAGGGTCCTCACGTTGCTCTGTGTCAACATAGCATTACACTGCAAGCAATTAGGCACTGATGGGAGTGAGGGGGCAACTATTAGCAGGGACTTTTGTCCCTTTAGAAATGTGTATGGGAAGGAGAGATCAGAAGTGATAAGGTTGCATAATGTTGCATGCTTTATGACATAATGAATATGGCTTTAAAACCAAGGGGGATTTGTTAGACTCATGTTAATCTGCATGATGCTATTGTGACTTTGCATTCAGGATGGGGAAAATAAAACTAAAGCCATACTCTAATTCCTCAACATATTTCTATGACAATGTATATAGTGTACATGTAGTTTACTTTGAAAGGCTAGCTTATTATGTAATGTGGTTTGCTTCCAAAGCTTTGCCAGAAATAATTATTTAAGCACATGAAATGTAAAACAACACCTTAATAAATATCTATATCAAGAGAGAACAGATCAGCAGGAGAGAGGGGGAGCGAAGGCAGAAGAAAAGAGGAAGGTCTTGAGGTGCTTCCGGAATCGGAGATGGTTCTCCTCAAGTTTTAGAGTGGCAGGGAGGCTGTTACAGAGGGAGGCCCCAGCCGAAGACAGAGATCTACCCCCAGCCCGTTTCTTTGAAAAACGACTGACCCTGGGGGAGTTGGAGGTAGAGGAGCAAAGAGCTCGAGAGGGGAGGTATTTGCAGAGGGATTTGCACATGGGTTGGTGCAATCCATGTGCAAATTAGGAGGTTTCCATATATTTTACCCCAGAGGGCCTGGACAGAGCTCTAATAGATGACTTTCCTGCATCTGCAATGATCCTGGAGTTTTCTATCTGTAAAAATGCCATCTGTCACTAATGCTACCAAAAAAGAAGATTGGGGTGGGCGGTTTGGGTGTGTACATTGAAATGTTTACGCAAACTGCATTTTGTGGCTCACCTCACGCCTCTCTCTGCAATGCTGGAGTCTCCCCTAACCCCAAATGTGATTGTCCAAATGTGCCCCCTCACTAGGGTCAGCCTGCAGCCCAGCCCACCAACAATCATACACGCAAGTGAGCTCAGCTCGGCATTATGAAATGAGACAGCGCAAGCCTGGCTGAGCATCTCAGCCAGGCTCGAGCTGTCTTATTACATGAACAAAGAATGCAGTGGCCACAATGCGTACCCCGTCCCTCCCACCAAAAGATGGGGGACAAAAAGGCATGCCCCAAAAATGTGGGGACTTGTCCCCCCCTGCATCCCTTATAATTACGTCCATGTCTTCATGAGCCTTACGGACTGCGTAGAGAATATCATACAGAAAGACGCAATCAGTCAAGTACAGATTCAGTCAAGTAAATATACAGTTTGTTATAACTAATGAAAAAATATTGAAACATGCATAGAGTCAATTACTCTGGTAACTTCATATATTCATGGAGTCAACTGAACGTGTCCCAATCTATTGAAATATTACATCACTATAGTGCCACTCTGTGTACATTTCTGAGGGGCCTGTGCAAACAGACTTTTGCTTCAAAGAGCGATGTGTTGCAAGTGGGCACAAAAGAGAGTCCCGATTGAGGATGTCCAATTGTCCACTTGTGAGATTTTTGCTCGAGATGTTGATAATAAGCTTCTGACTTATTTGTTCTTTCTTTTTTGTGGTTTTCTTCCCTCTCCTTGTTTTTCTCTGAGGCCTAAAAAGGTACCCGTGCCTACTGATCCAGCTGTTGTCTGAGGTTCAACAGTTACCCCTCCCCCACTACCTGATGTCTCACCTTGATTGCTAGAGGCATTACTGGGTTGTTGTCTCGATGCATAGACTAACAAAATTGAATAGATATGGGTGAAACAGATGTGATAAATGCAGCTCTGACACATTGATGCAAGACTATGGACATCTCTTTCACATATACTGTAACCCACGTGGGAACAATACTAATGCTTCACTGTACATTTCCGCCATAAGAATATTATGGGCTCATACTGATTAGGTCAGAATGATGACCATCAGCATTACGTATTGGAAGAAATGTTGATATTATGTTGTGGTACATGTGAGCCAATTGAATGTTGAACCATGGCATTTACGGCAAATTGATAAGACATGATATACTTAGGTTATAAGAGGTGATTGGGTCTACGGATTCATCTTTTGATGATCACTTTACATCACTGTATGCTTGATGGAACAGGGAACTGCATGGTCCATGCACGATCCACTGTAGTGCACCTGAATGGGTCACCCCACTCCAAGATGGACACGGGGTTGGATGCACTTCGTTTAGTCTGTTCTCGCTACACTGGCACCTGATTGTCTTTAAACTTTCACAATATGGCGTGCACCACTAGTCAACAGTGGTAGCTGTTTTGGTGGTTAACAACGGCAGGATTCTCGTAACCTCAACGTAGAACAGCGGTCAACAGTTTGTACTGGTAAGCTAAATGAATGGACTGAGGGATCGAACATAGTTACAAATGGGTTGATCTTCCATTCACAACAGGATCACTCACTTCATTTCGTTCTTACACCCTTTTTAGAATAAACAAATTGTTGGCCAATATACCGCGCAACGCCACAAGTTCCCAGCGCACCTATTGCAATCTATCTGCTAGTTATCTTCAGTGTTACCAGCTTTCAGGAAGAAGTCCAGGTGGGGGGGTGAGTGTCGCTCTTGTAATAGATTAAGTGAGGCACTGATTACTTGTTATATTTTTACACTGCCAGTACATTGGTCCAGGGATATTCACAGGTTACAATTACCCTTTACAGTTTCACTGATTTTGAACAACTTGAATTGCGTACTGCAAGTGGCACAGCGTGAGCTAATGAGTAATCTGGTACATCATCAGTATAGGCAACTATAAGTATCATTAGCGGTTGAATATAAACATGGTTGTTAAAATATATGTGGCACTCACGCCCAATTGACTAAGGGATAACCCTTGCCTTTAGGTGTAGGAGCACGCCGTGAACTTGGTTTAATGTTGACATAATGAAGATGAATGAAGAACTGGTTACCCGCAGGGAGTAGATGAGAGTTGTGTGTTGGCTTCAAGGAAAGGTACTATTGAGTACTGTGCCTCCTATTTTGTTCTTATCGGTTTACCTAAATGGTAATTTAGTGGTTTGAGTTCTATCTTCTTAAAGCCACACCTCTCCCTACCTCCAATAACATATTTGCTTCTGACTGATAAGTGTCTCCCCCCTTTCACTGACCCCATTCACAGCAGCCAACCATGTTGCTATCTATATCTCCTATCCTCTCCTATCCTTCTCCATCACGAAATCTGGCCAGAAGAAACTTAAGAAAGACACTCTAGCCTCCAACCCAGGCCTTCCTATTGCAGACACCTATGTCACGGCTTCTGCCAGAGAGACTGACATTCTCTTCTTGGTTAACTCACCTGACCTATGCAAAAAAGGTAGCAGGCTCCCCTCTCTCGAAAGAACATGGCATGATAACCTGTTCTGTGTTTTTTTTCCTACCTTGAGAGTCTGCAGCCATCACTGTTTGATCACTGTACTTTTCACAAAGGAGGAATATCCATGTGCATATCAGTCTCTGTCTCGCCCACAAGGGGAGTCCAGCACCAAAATGCCAGGCTAACCTCCTTTGAACTAGAGTACCAACAGCAAGCCCAGACATGTGTTTCAGCCTTGTTGGGCCTCATCAGTGAGGTTTAGCTGTGCCTCTCTGAGCACAGTGAGCAAGGGGTCCACATCTGAGCCCCCCCAGGTAATTTAGGGTGACTAACCACAAGTTCGTAGCAAAAATACAAAAAAGGTAGCAGATTCTCTAGAGAGAGACTACCACTGGCATCCTCTTCTTGGTTAACCCACCTGAACTATGGACTCGCTACATGGTCGGCTTTCTCTCGTCTTTTGCCTCTTCTCCCCTTAATGGTGGCACCTGCTGAGAGGTCCTCCTTTACCTCTTCGCCATTTCCAGGGTCATCATTAATGTTTATCTCAATGGAACCATTATGGTTCTGGGTCTTCAGCTCAACCTCTTCTCTCCGACAGGTTCCTCCCTTGCCTCTCTAATCTCACCTCTGCCTCCCACCGGGCTCCCTTGCCTCTGTGCCTTCCT
Organism: Ambystoma mexicanum; assembly: GCF_040938575.1. Classification (NCBI taxonomy): domain Eukaryota; kingdom Metazoa; phylum Chordata; class Amphibia; order Caudata; family Ambystomatidae; genus Ambystoma; species Ambystoma mexicanum. The sequence goes on along the minus strand of NC_090925.1, from coordinate 66,216,442 downwards.
CCTCCTCTGCACAGGCTCCCTTTCTTTCTGTGCCTTCTTCCTCCTCTGCAAAGGATCCCTTGCCGTCTATGTCTTCCTTTTCCTCCGAACAGGCGCCCCTGCCTTGCAGTACTGTCTCAGATCCCTTGTCGGCCTTGGCTCCTTCGCCATCCTCCACTATCCCCCTGGACCTCTTGCCACCCTCTGGGGCGACCACATTGGCACTCTCACCACTCTGCCGTCAAACACTGGACTGACATCCGCAACCTCCTCGAACTTATGGATCTCGATGTGCTCGCCATCACTGAGACTTGGTTCAAGGTGAGCTCCGTTGCGAGCTTTGACACACTCCTCCCTGAAGGCTACAAAATACTCTCTGCACCCGGGCCTAAGAAGGCAGGTTGGGGAGTGGTACTTCATCTTCCCAGAATGGATACCTGTGTCCATCATCCCTACTCAGGCCTACTCCTCCTTCGAGTGCCTAGTTTGCAGACTCTTACTATCCCCAAAATCTTCTCTCAGTATGGCCACCTTCTATCAGCCACCAGGGCAGTCCATTCTCTTCCTCTCGGAATGGGCTGACCTGGTCTCCTCCCTACTCTCCTCATCCTCTCAACTCCCCCTGATGGGTGATCTGGACATCCATCTGGACTTTCCTGACTCCTCAGGGCCCTTCCGCAACCTGTGCAACTCTCTCTCCCTTTCTATCCATCCCTCTGGCCCCACGCACACTGTGGCCCAACGCTTGTATGCTCTCATCTCTACTGACATCCCTCTCTCTATCCCTCTCACAATCTCCCTTTCTTGGACTGACCACTCTCTTCTTTCAACACACCTGAAACTCTCCTCTCCTCTTGCAGCAATACATCCAGCACAGCCACTGGGAGTCAAAGTTACCAGACCCAGGAACAAGGTGACAGTGGTTGCTTTTGCCTCCTCCTACTCTCGTCCTCCTCTCAATTCCCCCTGATGGGTGATCTGGACATCCATCTGGACTTTCCTGACTCTTCAGGGCCCTTCCTCAACCTGTGCAACTCTTTCTCTCTTTCTATCCTTCCCTCTGACCCGCACACCGTGGCCCAACGCTTGTATGCTCTCATCTCTAGTGACATCCCTCTCTCTATCCCTCTCACAATCTCCCTTTCTTGGACTGACCACTCTCTTCTTTCAACATACCTGAAACTCTCCTCTCCTCTTGCAGCAATACATCTGGCACAGCCACTGGGCGTCAAAGTTACCTGACCCAGGAAAAAGGTGACAGTGACTGCTTTTGCCTCCTCCTACTCTCGTCCACCTACTTCCTCGGTTTACTCCCACCCTGACACAGCCATTGCTAACCTCAATCTTTCTATCTCCAACACCCTTGGCACTCTTGCACCTGTCATGAGGATCCGACTGAAGCCTTCCAAAAAGTGCCTTGGTTCTCTCCAGGCTGGGCTATTGCAACAGCCTCAACCTCCTTTCTTGCGCCCTCTGCAACTCATCCAGAACAGAACCGCAAGACTTATTCTTGACCTCAAGCCCAGGGACTGTATGTCTCCAGCGCTGAAATCTCTCCACTGGCTCGCTGTAGCTGAAAGGATCAAATTCAAGACCCTCTGCATTGTTCATAAGACTTTCTGGGCCTGGGACCCAACTACCTTCAACGCTGCCTACCTAAATACTTTCCCTCATGAGCCCTCCGCTCATCTACCTCCAACCTTCTGCGAGTGAGCCGGTTCTCCAAGCAGAGATTTGGTGGGAGATCCTTATCCTCAGCAGGTGCCTCCCTCTGGAATAGACCTCCTGCCACCCTACAGCTTCAGCCGAATCTCCTGAAATTCCAGAAACTCTTCAATACCTTTCTCTTCCTTCTCTCTCCCTCTACCCTGCTAACCTAGTTCTCTGTCCTTTCCCTCTCTCCCTCCTATTCCTTACAGCATGCTGACTAGCCGCCCGGTGTACCTCAGAGTCTTACTGGTCCCTGGCACCCCGCCAGTCCTCTCTCACACTTGACGCAGGACTCTACACCCCACCCACACTCAATGCACTGAGAAATTAACCCACGAGTGTGGCTCTCTCTGCACTTACCACAGTCTCAACCAACCAGGTGCGCTTGACCCTCACCTCCCTGTAACCCTCTGTGCACTTGCTCAATCCGTACGCACCACGCCTGAACATCGTCTGTCTGTTTCTCCCCTGTCTCCACCCCTAATTGTACTGGTAAAATTGCAGAATCGCAGTCATGCCTATTTGCTATATTCCATAATCTTAAATGTATTTTATGCACTTACCCGGCCTATGCAGACTATTATCGTCTCAGAGTTTCACGGCCTCTGAGCGAATGTTGTTTTTTCCCATGTTCCCACACTCCTTGAGCGCTTTGAAACACTTGCCTGTGTATAAGCGCTATATAAATGAACAATACAATACAAATAAATAAACAATACTATATATTCCACAATCTTAGACAACGACATACAAGTTAAAACCAGACTTTAAAATCAGTCTGTGTACTTCGTTCACATACACCAAGCATAATCCAAACATGTTGGGCACTTGCTTCTTTAAAACATACTGCAGTGTCCAAGGAGCATTCAATCTTGTTCATTAGTTTATAGGGCAAAATAAAAATTGTCCTACATTTGCTATATAGGGGACAGAGGAATACAGAGTGAGTAGTTGTTTCTATCATTGAGGTACAGATTGCTCAAAAATGAGAACTCAACAGTTGACCACCGAGCTTGCAAGAGCTAGAACGTTTAGCCAGAATCTTGCATATATTACACACAACAAACCCTAGAGAAGGCACACATCCACAATTCTCTTTGAAACATGAGTGATCTTGAGATTGGGGACCCAAAAGAGGGCCGACATAAAATCGGTCTGAGGCCATTCATCAACATCTGCCTGATGTTGAGGCGCTTTGCAATAGGACAAACCAAATTCTCATTCCGCAAACACAATAAAATGAGGTCAGATAAAAAAAAGATTTAACAAATACAAGTCGCTTCCACTGCAAACCCTCAGTTTGATTACTAAGCTCTCAAATGACCCTTTTGTGGAACTTGAATTCCTCATTTGTATTGATGTGAAGCAATAATAACACAGGCTTCAAACAGGCCTCCTGTTGGATTGGTGGTATATCAACTTTAAAAAAAAGTTGAATAATGGGTGTACTTTGTGGAAGACACAACATTTCCTTACAGAACTCTTTTTGCCGAATTCAATTAAATTATTAAGTGTGTGTCTCATAGGCCTGCTACTTACTATCACGCACACATACAAGCAGTCACATGACCATTTTCTCCTTTGCAGGGGGCAGTGCTGTAGGGTATTTTGTATAGATTTGGGGCCTAGCAGTATTTTCTTACCGCCAAAATGAAAATAATTCAGGAATAATCACTCTTTGCATTCAGATTAGATTTGGTATATAGTACTACAGTATACATACATTATTTCAGCACAGAGATACATTTAGTGGTATACATTATGCAGGTATGCATTATTGGTGGTATTTCTGGTGAGCATAATTCCTTTGTTTTATATGTGGCCCCAATATCCAGAACCCCTTATTTTTGCTTAGTTTGTTCGTGTGATCACTAGAGAGGCCTCAGGCTTACATTTTAGGAACACCACATTTTCAATTGGAGTGCCACCATGGGCTGTCCTCACTGACTTATCTACAACACCGAGCTAACATGTGGTATTTATCACCAACTTATCTACATCGGTGAACTATGTCCAGGGCCTCTCTTTCTGCTGACCCATGTAGCTCCAGCAGCAGCCCATTTCATTATATTATTATGATGTACCGTTCAGAAAACATACACTTATATACTGAATGGAATCATGCACACAGCTACCGCTAAGTCTTATTTTTAGCTAGCTTAAAAATGACAATTGCACTGTCTAAACCTCTCCCCATATTATCAGTACTGTAATGGTAGATGCACAAATAAAAGAGAAAAATAAAACACACTATCCGTCTGCTTTCAGATATTTTTTGTGTATTATAAACATTGCATTTCAACACGATCTTACTCTTTTTACAGAAATAAATGAAAATTGCACAGTAACAACCTTATCTGTAACAAAATGAGAAGAGAGTGGCGAGAACATATTCAATTCACAACATTAAACATGTTGATAAAACACTGGAGTTCCCTCTTCCACGCTGACTGAATAGTTTTGCACGCATACACACTGCCCCCACACTCTGTGATATAATTACCAGGCCTGTCCAGCATGTGAAATTTGTCGGCTGGTCGCCTTCTGGAAGTGGTTCAATGAATTCTTCTTAAATCACCCCAGCAAGGACGAGCATCTGCCGTCACTCTAACCGGGGCTTATTGACTGGAATTCCCAGTCTCTGCAGCAGTGCACTGGGATCTGCTTTTTCAAACAGGAAAATCCCGAGCCACCAGCCAGGTCTTTCTCCCAGCTGTGTAAAATGTCTTCTTCTCTCTTCTTCCCCGAAATTCATTAGCAAAGCTCTATTACAGCCTGCCAAACAAGTTCAACCAATGAAATTCTATCATGTCCCATCCTCCTTTTCTTTAACAATGGCTTGGCTTATACAGATGCAACTGTAACCAAACTGATTTCCTGCTTATTCGAGTCTTTGCTTCCTGCAAATACTGTGGACAGAGCGCAGATAGAAGCAAAGAAAAAAAATCTGGATGCGCGTTTAAAATGACTTTCAGAGCCTGTCATTTTCCATCTCGTTTTGCACTGGAGAACACATTATATTATTAATGAGTTAGAATCGTTAGTATTGTTAATGAAGTTAGTTCATTAATCCTCAAATGTGTCTCCGGCAACAGAGGAATTTCAGGTGAGAAAAAATATATATATTTTTTTTATTTTTTTTATTTTTAAAATGATACAGTTTATATATAAACTTTTCATTTAAATTCTCATATACATTTCATTAATTTACAACGTTTAGAGAAGGAGCAGAGAACAACACAAAAACAAAGGAAGAACACTTCAGTTTTGTATTATATTCTAAAATGTCATTCAAGAATTGAACAATTGTGAAAATTATTTTTTTGTTTTTGCCTTCAAGCAGCTTAAGCCATCTGTTATCTCCTTCCTCTTGTTGCTGGGCTATGCTAAATGCTCCCCCATAAAGGGCTCTCTTGGCAGATAATTCGGGACATACCATGACTAGATGTTTAAGGGATTCTATGGCATCTATGTCCTTGCAGTATCGGCAGAATTGTTCATCTTTTGGTATTTTGCGAATGTGAGCTAGTCTTTGTCGCGTCGGGAGAATGTTGAAACAAAGTTTCATGAATATTGTCTGGATAGTAGGGTCAGGGAAAAGTGTCAGATACTGTGGCAGTTCATTCAGAGCTCATGTATCAAATGATGAAAGTAAATTCATGTTATACCCCGTTTTGTCTTCTGATGTTTTCTGCCAATCATTACGTTGCAGTTTAACCTTTGCACGTTGTGGTTGTTTGATAAGCATTTCAACCGTAATGTCTTCTTTTGTCATGTCCAAGAGTAGTCGTGACTTCCACTGTTTCAGCACTGTATTATTTATCGCCTGAGGGATTTCCTGTAAGATTTGTAAAGCAGGTGTTTGTTCTCCATTTATGATTTTTCGTAGGAAATCTAGCTGTTTCCAGAGAACTAATGAGGCGAGGGATTGCAATGCTACTTCAAAGCGAATTTTGTGGCATAGGAAAGTTCTTGGGGGGATGCAAGATCTTTTGCCAGTTTATGAGGGTAGATGTAATCATAGCTTCACTCCCATAGATAATTATCAGAACGACTTTCTGGCGATAGAAGGCTATAATTGGATTCAGCGAAATTTTGCCAAAACGCTTATGAAGCATCACCCCTTGTCGAGCCAACGATTGAATTTTAGTCTCTAAAGTGATTGCCCAGGCTAATTCTGCCTTATGTTGGTTCAGCACAACACCCAGGTATTTGAAAGTAGATACATTGGCCAGTGAATTGTTATCCAGTGTAAAGTTTGATATCTTTTTTCCAAATTTCGTATTTCGATAGGTAGTCAATTACATAGTTTTGGTTTGTTTGGTATTGATCTGTAGTTCGTTCTCTTTCATGTATGTTTCTGTCATACTTAGATTTTCCTGTAGCCCTGAGGTGTCTTATCAAGAAGGACTATGTCATCTGCATACATCAGATATGAAATCGGCACTGAATTGATTTTCTGTGGGTTCAGAAGATATGTTTTGATATTGGCAGAATAGTCCGCTGTGTATAGATTGTATAGCGTTGCTGCCAACGGACAGCCCTGTTTTAGTCCGTGCCACGTTGTTATCTCATCAGTAGTGGTTCCTTCTTTCGTTAATCTAATCGAAATTGTAGTATTGGAGTAGAGTAGCTTAATGGGTTCCAATATCTCTGGAGGGCATTTCCAACTCGCCAACTTTTTCCACAGAATGTTCCTGTTTATGGCATCAAATGCCATATGCAGATCTATAAAAGCCGCATAGAGGACGGTTTTAGATGTTAGTGCTTCATGTTTTAGAACATTTAGAATAAACAGGTTCACATTCGTCCCAACTTTTGGGGTGAATCCTGTTTGTCTGGAATCGAAGCGGTTGGTCACTTTGGCCCAAGCGGATACGTTTTTAAGGAGATATCTTGCGAATAGTTTGCCCAAAGGGTCTAACAGGGCAATGGGTCTGAAGTTGGCGGGATCATATCTATTGCCCTGTTTATAGATCAATATCAGTACCGCTTTGGACCAAGTGGTGGGTAATATCTTTAATGCGTTGACCAAGGTTAGAATGTGATCCAAAAGATTCACCCAAGCCTCTGGATCTCATTTGAGGACAGCATTGGAAAGTCCATCGGGACCGGGTGCTCTTGATGCATTTAAGTTGTTGATCATCTCTATGAATTGCTCTTTTTCCCAAGTAATAGTCCAGGTGTTTGTACTGATGGGTTGATCCAGGTGTTCAATTTGGTTTCGAGATTTATAGAGATTCGTAAAATGTGCGATCAAGTTCTTTTCTGTGACGTTGGCTACCATCAAATGCTGCTGTCCTGGATTGCTACTTAGCAAATTCCAGAGAGATCTCAGATTTTTATGGCGCAAAGTAGCTAGCATGGCTTCTGCGTCGTCTTGTTGTACCTTGGACGCATTAGTTTTGTTCCAATTTCTATATGCTTGCTTGGAATTCTTGATCTTTTTGAGATTTTCTACAGTGGGATCCTTTGACCACTTCCGAATATTTTGCCGCAGATTTTTTTTTTGCTGCTATTTCTGGGTTGTAATAATGACAATGGACTGGTTTCTCTATCATGCATTGTTTCGTATGATATGGAATTAGAATCCAGTCATAGTTTATTTTGGTTTTGTCTGACATCTGTGTTTGTTGAAAAATCTGTGGAATTGCAGCCAGCTGGTTATTGCTGATTTTTAATCTGGGTGTTGCTCCTGTTATTTCCAGAAAGATAGGGGGGGTGGTCGCATGTGTTGCATTTCCTCCTGCCGTTGAGATCTTGAGCATTAGGTGGTCACTTTTGGAGGTAGGGAATACTTGGAAACCTACTAGCTTATTGTTAATATCTGAAGACAGATATATATAGTCAATGATTGCAGTCGTTTTTCTAGATGACCAAGTTGGCAGCAGCGGTTGATTTATTAGTTCAAGGTCCCTCATGTCGATTTCTTTTGTCCACCGTTGTGCTCTTGTTGATAATTGATGAAATTGTCTCCTTTCGCCTTCTGCAGTATATAAATGTATATTGAGGTCTCCACAGATGATAAAACTAATTTTGGGGAATTTTGCGGCAGTTCTGTCAATTGTCATGAAGACGCCATCCAGAAAATTAGCATCATTTATTGCTATTGGATTCCAGTATACATTAATAATTGCCGTCATATTCAGTGATTGAGTTATAGTTGAAGATGACGGATTTGAGTCACCCTCTATTGCAATAGATATGATGATCAATTGAGTCCAAGGGTTGATGTTTTCAGATTCAATAATTTTCCACAAGGGGGATATTTTTATTAGCGTTAGTAGTCCCGCCGATGGTCGGCCTCTTGATCCTTTTATGGCTGGATTGAGAACAGTTATATAACCATCACACACAGGTGTCTGAGATAGCCAGGTTTCTTGGAAACATATAATTTGAGAGGATTCCAATACAGGATCTAGTGATTCAAACAGATGAGATGATCCTCTTGTGTTCCAGGAACATAGCGTCCATGTGTGTAGAGTTGATTGTGTTAATGATTATGATCGAACGTCGGAACTATTTGTAGAGTTCAGAATCGTATCTTCAAAGACTCGACGAAAAGGATAGATAGCATCGTGTTCATCAGTATAGTCGTTGGTCTGGTTCTGTGAGCGTGCATGATCCTGAGACTTTTCTATTACATACATTGTGTCTATGTACACGCAAATCCTAATGACAGTAGTGGAACAGCCATCTTTAAAATCCGATTCATATGTCTGGGTTGTAAAATTCGATCCGTACTTTATCCAACTCATCATCATATTCAAAGGCCACTGTCTTAATTTCATGTGATTGTATTGATTTTAACTCTGGAAATACCTGAAATAGTCTTAATAGGTTAGTCCTATTGATTGTAATTTGCGGTCGTCTGTTTTCAATACAAACTACTCGCAGGATGTATTTCACTTTTTTTTGCCAAGGATCAATAAATTGTGGCAGGTTATAGATAACTGTAGCGTGATTTTTCTTTGATCCTTTTTGTTGTACTTCATGAGTCTCTCTTTCCATTTCAGAGATATATGTTTCACTGTAGATCGAATCATCAGTTGATCTTGATGTGTTGATTGAATAGTTTGAGGGGGCATCCGAGATATCAGTAATGTCACCTGTATAACAAGATTCTGCGTCTGAGACGGTTTCGCAATCTAGATTGATCTAGATTGATCGTCACTGAGTCATCAGATTGCGCAGTGTGGTATTCGTCCAATGTTATCAATATTGGTTCATTGTTGTTGTCTGACGCTTCATGATCCAGGTGAGTAGTAAGATTCATTAACTCCTCTATTTCCTCCTCTGGAGTGTTGTAATGCTCTTGGATTGGATTAGCGGGAGGTTCAGGATCAATATTCACAATTTGTTCAATAGTTCTTTCCTCATTGATGGTACTCTTTTTTGAGTTAGGGTTTTACAGTTCCTTAGAAAGGCACGAGAGCCTATTTGCTTTTTGCCCTTCGCTCGTGTATTTTTAGGTTTGATAGCCTGTTTGATGGATGCTGTTTGATTTCCAGATTTATTATTCGAAAAGATTTCAAAATTATCTATTAGTTTGCATATGCTTGGTTGAGGGGGAGATTTAATGACAGCAGGTTGAGGGTGATGTCGACACTTACCAATGGGGTTATTATTGGCTGTGTCCTCTTCAGCAGCTGCAATGTTGTTTCAGGGTCCTGAACAGGATTAGGATTATGGAGAGACTGGGCCTTCATCAGAGCAATCAGAGTCGAGGTAAGCGTAGCTTTCTCAGCTTTTTCGGCTATTGTCATCTCGAACAATCTTGCTTGCCATTGGTGCGAGCGCTCTGCTTCCCGATCTAAGCGTTTTTCAATATTATTGACAAATGCTTCAAGATTAATTTGTTTGGTATGAATTAGGGCTAGGAGGGTAGCTTGATCTTTGATGGTATCATTGGCCGCCTCATAGAGTTTGCAGAATTGAATCATTGCTTGAGTCATGATGGTTGTGAGGATATTCTGTAAATCGACCATCGTTGTCGGTATCCGCGAGGTTGTTTGGGCCTCAGGTGAGAGACATAAGCATTTGTTAGGGGGCTCTTGGTCATATGCATCGTTTAGAGAAAGGGCATCGTTTTTTGACATAGGGGGATCAGAATCCTCGTAGTCACATTTGTTTTTCTTTCCGCGTAAATGCTTTGGGATGTTTGCCGATTGCCGGGAGGGCTCATTCATCTGTGAAGGAATACCAAAGTGGTGTGCTATATTCATAGTCGGGGTAGATGTCGTTGGCTGATTAATTGGTCGTTGTTAATAAGGGTCTCCAAATACTTCTTTTCTTTTTTCAATGTTTGCAAGCAGGGACTCGATTTCGGTGATGTCTAAAGAAAGACGGGCTGTCCTTGGGTTAGATTGAAACTTTTCTTTTTTCTGTTTGGGTTTCGCAAGGCTCCGGGCTGTGTAGGACTGCAACCATCTTAATTCTGCTTGTTTTGCTTGTTCTCTTTTGGATACTTCTGGTCTTTTCAGTTCATCAGGGGTTGCTGCCGCATCTATGGGGGTCTAATTGGCAGAGTGGTCATTGTCTTTGATAATCGAGCCAAATAAGACTCAATGGCTTTTTCTGCTTGTTGAAGCCCTTTAGACATCTCAATGTCACACTCTCTCGAGTTTGGTCCCAAGGACTGCGACATAGGTGTAGGTGGATTCGATAGAGTGGCAAAGGGAGAGGATGTAATAGTTTTATGATTAGCCTTTGGGTCATCAATAACCAAATCAATAGTGGTTTGAATTGGTTGGTTAATGTTGTTATTTCCTGGGTCTGAAGTGGACATAAGTTGTTCTTCATTAGTTACCTGTGGCGACATACAACTTGATATGTCCTGAGGAGCACTTCTAAGTTCTTGTATGGTCTCAGCCTCATCTACGCAAGCTTCGTGTTGAGATAAATTCGCTTCTTCTATGTCTATTTCTTGCAAGTCCCTCATCAGAACTTTAGGAGGGAGTTGTTGCGAGCTTCTTTTTGGGGTTTCTTTTTTGCGCAAGACATCTAAAATGGAAGGTTGGAGAGTTTGATTTGCATTGGTAGGAGCGGGTTGTTTATCTTGTTTGACACGTTGTCTCGTGTTGGGGTGCAGTTTACTATTAGTTATTGGGTCTGGGATAGAAATGTTTGAATTTGCTTGCAAAGTCATTTTTCTTGATGTAAAGTTCAGTTACGCTGATGTTTGTCACAATAATTACGGGAAAAAAAAAAAAAGGCGAGAAACGGGATCAAAGGGGCGAGCCCCCGCAGTCTCCCGCTCTACGGCTGATAGAGTTGGCGCGCTCTTGGGGGTTAAATTGAGTCGTGGCAAGGTGAGTCTTATCACGTTGAGTGGAATCAAAGAGGCGAAGCCCCTACAGTCTCCCAAAGTTGTAGGGACTAGCGACAGTAGCTCGTTGGTATTTAATCAGGCAGATGAATGGGTGATAAAGAATAGTAGATCAAATCACCTACCAGCTTTTCTGTTGATGGAGTCCGTATTCGTCTACCCGGGCAGCTGGGCCCTCGTCGCCCTCAGAGCCCAAAGACCGCAAGACTCAACGTCCTGACTCCACGGCCCGCTCCGCGGCTGTTGGGAGGTTTAGTAAGGTGTTGTAGAGACAAAAAGAGGACAGGGGGTCCTTTCAGCACAGTGTTTCCTCCAGGCACTCCAGACCACAGGACTCAATGGCCCTCATTACGACCCTGGCGGAAAGTGACTGACCGGACCGCCACAGCGTAAATAGCGTTTCCGCCATTGCACGATGGAGCAAAGTGCGGCCCATTCCGACCCATCGGGCACGAGCACCACGGCATGGCGGAAGTGCAAAGTCCGCGATGGCGGAAATGACCCCAAAACGGCCCACACCGCCGCCGTACGGCGCCCTAGGTGCAATACCGCCACCCATCTTAGCGGACACCGCAGTGAGCGCCAACCGGAAAGTACGGTGACCGTAAATATACGGAAACGGAAGTAAAAACATGGGCCCGGAACGGGAAACATCCCGCCGAATACCTATAAAACCACAAAATCCACACAACCACTAAAAACACTACCCTGAGACACACCCCAACCCGTCATCCACCCTAGCGAAACCAAGAAAAATGGGAAAAGTAGCGAAGAAAGCGTGCGACCGCAAGCGGCAGGTCCACTTCTCCCGTGAGGAACTCACCGTGCTAACAGAGACCCTCCAGGAGAATGCCGCCGCCGTCTTCTCCACGCAAATGACCAGGACGGCACTTGCGAACAAGAAGGCCATATGGGCTCTGGTGGCACAGCGGGTAAGTGCGGTGGGGACCGCACCCCGCAACCCACAGCAATGCAGAAAGCGATGGGACGACCTGCGGATACGCGTCCGTAGCATACTTTCTGCCAACCGCAACATTGCCACAGCCACCGGGGGAGGATCGGAATCACCCATCAAGTTGACCCCCTGGGAAGAAATCTGTGCCTCCACCATTGGAATGGAGAGCATAGAGGGAGTCGGAGGGATGGAGAAAGGAGTGCAGACATCCGGAGAATCAGGTAGGTGGCCCAAATGAAACAATGCTAAATCCACAATGTCCAATCATGTGAAGTACCATGTGTCCACATAGTGCAACAGAAACACATGTCCAGGAGAACGTCCACACACATTGGCCCGATAGCGCACTTTAAAACTCACCATAAATACATAAATAATTAAAAACCCCAAAAACACCCACTACACGTGCAGCAGGCACACCCTAACTGCAGGCTGCCAAACAACTGCACCCTCACTCCACACACAAATGAAAGCACCTCCAAGGCCCCGACCCAAATCACCCTCAGGTACCACCCCAATGCATGTGATACAATGCCATTCCAATTCCCACAGACCCATCAATAACCCTCGCCCTCCTTTACTCCACCACAGGGTCCGATCCAAACGACGAGCTTCAGGACACCCCTACCAGCACACCTGCAAAGAGGCCCAAGACCAACGGCCAAAGACCCTCCACCTCAGCTGCACGCATCAAGACACGGCAGCAGCACAAATCATGTGGCAGCACAGAGGAGGGAACATCAACAGGCACCCCAGCAGCCAGCATGCCCACAACAGCAGCACCACAGGTCCCCCCAATGGATGCCACAGAAGGCACTGCCTCTGGTGGCAGCAGCACCATAGGTGACACCCCATTGATGGCAGCATGCTCCGACACAGAAGACGGGGATGTCGAAGTCAGATCCATCCATGACCTGTCCCAATCCCCCTGTCTGTCCCATCCCGTACAACATGAGGATACCACGCAGGGGCACCCACAAGACGACGACTGGCCATCCCCCACTAGCCCTGTGGCAGGGCAACATGAGGCGAACAGCCACTCTGTGACACCACCGCAAATGGCCATGGCCCAGCAGAGGCAACAGTCCCTCGACCAGTTAATCGTGCAACAGCAGCAACTGGCCACGCTCCTCAAGGACCATGCCGATGAATGTGGGGGCACTAAGGCAGACATAGAAACAGCAACTGAGACACTTAGGGCAGAAATGGAGAGAAGTACAGAGACACTAAGGGCACAAATGGAGAGTAGCACCGAGTGCCTGAGAGTCCAAATGGAGAGTAGCACCGAGAGCCTGAGGGTCCAAATGGAGAGAAGCACCGAGAGCCTGAGGGGGGAACTGCATGCGACGTCCAAAGACCTATGTGCCGAACTTGCCGCAGTGCGCCGTGTGCTCACTGAGCTCTCACAAACCCTTAGGGACATGCATGGACGTGAGCAGGCAGAGACATCATCCGTTGCAAGTTCCGTCCAGGGCAGCCCCCAACGTAGATCTGGGAGGAACCTGCGCTCCACAGGCAGGGGTGCCCCTGATACCCGCAGAGGGGGCTTGCAATAGCGACTGCCCACTGACAATGAGCATCTTTGGACACTGGTGTTCGGGGGGGAGGTAGGAGGGTGGAGGGGGTGTGTTGGGCTCACTTGGGTGGCAGGTCGATAGGGTGTTTAACATGATATCACATATGCCATAAACAATGCACGATCAACCAATGAGATGTGTGGACAATGATCTTTGTGTACTAGGCCATCATAGGCGTACAGTCCATATTGTGCATGTACCAGACACACACAGTGCCACGAGTACCGTGTCCATGTATCAGCCACCAGGCGTGAGTGCTAGAAGCATGCATCAATGAGATGCTGATGAATGTCACGGCCCTCCTGTGCCTCGCAGACTCCTTGAGGTGCTGCCACATCCCCACCCTCATCATGACCATCTTCAGGTGCTTGCAGTTCTGCGTCAGGGGGCATGGGCACATTCCTACGTACGCACATGTTGTGGAGCATGACACATGCCATGACCATCTTTGCAACCTTCTCATGGCGGTACAGGAGTGCCCCGCCAGACCTGCTGAGGCAGCGGAAACGAGTCTTCAGTAGGCCGAATGCCTGTTCAATGATTACACGGGTACGTGAGTGGGCATGGTTGTAGTCCTCCTCATGCTGGTCCCGTGGGTTCCGGACTGGTGTGAGGAGCCATCTCTTCAGTGGATATCAAGCATCACCTGTATGTGGACGATAAACGTATAATGTGGAATGCCATTGCTACGTACGCACACACCCCCCCCCTTCCTGCCAGGTCATTGCCGAATGACATACCCCACATCATCATGTATGAAATGAGACTCACCGAGTAGCCAGGATCTGTTCCCTGCGTGTCGCTCCATGTAGCGTGGTATTGTAGAGTTCCTCAAGACCATAGAATCATGGGTTGATCCAGGGAATCGGGCACAACAATGTGTAATGATCCTGTTGGAGTCACACACCATTTGTACATTCAGAGAATGAAATTGTTTTCGGTTGCGGTACTGGGCCTCCATGGCATGTGGGACGACCAATTCCACATGGGTGCAGTCGATGGCACCAAGGCAACCCGGTATGCCGGCAAGTGCATGGAATCCCACTTTTGTGTTGGTAATTTCCTGCTCCGAGCGTGGTAGAGAGATGTAGTCGTCTGCGTGCTGCAGGAGGGCATCGAGCACTTGCAATAGTGTCCGTGAGAACAGTGGCTGAGAAATGCCATGCAACTGTCCGACTGTGTGCTGGTAGGTGCCTGTGGCCAGGAAGTGGAGTACAGACACCACCTTCAGTAGGGGTGGGTTGGCGGTTGGGCTATCTATCATGCTGACAAGGTCAGCCTGTGTCATGTCCACAATGGCGGCTATGGTGTCACGGTCCAAACGGTAGAGGGTGTGGATCTGCTCATCAGTGAGGTTGAACGGATGTGCTCGGAGGCGTGGGATTGCGGGCTGCCTGCGTGGTGGTAGTGGCTGTGCTGGCGGCCCTTGCTGGCCCTGCCTTGCCCTCCTCCTCCTCCTGCGTCTCCTCCGTGCGGCCGGTTGTAGTTGGTGTTCGTCTTCTTCTTGGAGTTGGAGTACTTGCAGTGCTATCAGGTCCCCCAGGGCCAACATGGCTAGTCCTGCCGGTAGCATTTCGGAGTGGGTGTGGTTGTGGGAGGAGACTGGGTGTGCAATTTATGTGTTTTCAGGCTGTATGGCCTCCACCTGTGGTGATTCATTCCACCTGTGCAAGCTGCTCTCCCCTTTGGCCGAGCACGTCCCGCACACAACGCTGCAATTCGAGGAATGGCATCTTGCTATTGCAATCATGTATTTGTACCCGATGGCCGTGTAACATTGGTTGATATGTTCATTCGGCTATGGTCCCATTGTTTCACATACAATCTTTGCAGTCGCGAACAGACTTGTGAAGGGTCAGTGGAACGTAGTACTCGAGTAACGGTGGGCCCTCATGCATCACTGTACCGAGTTGCACCGACGGGCAGGGCGTCCCATTTGTGAGTGAAGGCAGTTGCCATTTTCACACACAGCCGCACTAGATGGATTAATTTGTGATTTCAAGCGGCCACAGATGCCTTTTCGACGTGATGTTGCAAATGAGGAATTCGAAGGGCGGCGCTTTCGGTTATCAGCTAGCGGCGAGGAGATGCCCACAGGTCTGACTGCAAATATAACGTTCTATTGTTCAATGTCCTTGAGACAGGGGCCATGGCGAGGATGCAATGATTGATATGAATAGTTTGGGATGCGCAATAGCGACGTGGGCGATGAGGCCGGACGTTCCCAAATACATGTTACTTCACAACACTGGAATTACGGGCTGGGGCACTGTGGATTTTGCAGGCTGCATAACGCACAGACTCAATGGATATTTCTAATGTTATGTGAGTAAATATTCAGGCGTTTTTATATCGGGATGAGGGAATGATGAATGGATGCATGGGCAGATGATTTGATACAGAGTTTGCCAAGTACAGGGCTTCTTGGAATCTGTCCGCCTCCCCTGCGCTATGTGATGCAGGGCTGCCATAGTGGGACCATCGTCTATCTGGCCTTGTTGAGCCCTCCCTGTCTCGACGCGCCTTCAGACACTTGTGTCCATGCACGTTAACATTCCCATCAGATGGATTCTGTTTTCACAGTCGCATGCACAGGTACACTCGTTTGTGATGGTGTTTACACCTCGATATAGATAGTTATGAGTCGCAAGTGGTTTTGGGGTGGTGATGATCCTTTGGAGTGGGCTAGCATGCATATGGCTGTGGATTTAGTGTGATCATTGAAGTGAGTTGTTCGAATGTAGTTCTGATGGCCATTCTGTTCTTTTTCTTTTCTTTTGGTTGACAGGTATCTCCTCCCCTTTTGCCACTGCCATCTGTATGCCACTCCTGCAGATGGCTTTTACTCCCGACACCTGCTGCTTCGTGTTAATCAGTGGAGCAGCATTACGATCTTATGGGACGATCGCCAATGGGCCACATGCCCTTACGCAGTACTAGTGGCTCGGAGCAACATTTCGGCCTTTCAGCTGGACTAGTGCCTCCCCATTGGGACGGCCCTTCGGTTCTGTGCGCTTCCATGTTGCCTTTTCGTACGTGAATGTGGCTCTGTGTACCATGATGGAACAGGGCGTCACACAAGTAGTAGCTGGTCATTTCTTGCGGATGCAGCCCACAATGGTGGAATGTGTTTTGGAGTTCATGGCCTAATGGCTGTATGGGCTTGGTGATTTTGTTGTGCATTAAATTTCTATTCTGATATGGGCCGTGTAGCGTTCTTCTTTGCAAGTGATGTGGCATATTCCTATTTGGGGAGCGATGTATTGTGAGGTGATCTGCATTGGGTTCCAGCTTCGGAGTATAGTTGCGTGGTACTGTGCTGGGCGCGTTTGCCTACGAAGCCCAGTGAGGTCAGGGATGAGGGCTGCCAATATGACTGTTTGAATGATGTCATGCTCAGGGGCGGGGGATTAGGTTTTGTGTAACAGATGCCGGTCAGCCAGGTGGACTGGTGGAATGATGTGATTTTCGGAATATTGCTGGTCACAGGTGCCTGTGTTTGCGTTCGTTTCTTGGTGGGGGACTGTGGTCATGTCCATTGGAATGGCTTCTGTATTCGTGCCATCTGTGCCCTGCAGCTCCCATTGGCCCCTCTTGTGATTCTTTTGTTCGTTGGCATGCATGGGTGACTTGTACATTTCACTGGTTGCATTGTGACTTCATTGCACCTACGGGGAGTTGTACTATGTGGGCAGGGAGCGGTGTACAGGCGCTCAGTGGGGCCGTTTACGGTTGATTCGCGATGCCGTACTTCTCACCATGGCGGAATGGTACTTTCCGCCGTGCTTGATGGCGTTAGGTACATGTCCGCTAGGGTCGGAATTCGCATACCCTTGCGCCATGGTGGTATTTACGGTTTGGCATGGCGTGCGCGCGCGTACTTGGTGCAGTTAGCGTTGGCGTTCACTACGGTGTTGCTAATGGCATCGTACTTTGCGGTGACGGGTCATAGTCGCACCGAGCGCTATTCGATGGCGGTGTTGCATTTCCGCCATCGTTTTTCGATTTCCGCCATGGTCGTAATGAGGGCCAATGTCCTGACTCCGCGGCCCGCTTCGTGGCCGTTGGGAGGTTTAGTAAGGTGTTGTAGAGACAAAAAGAGGACGGGGTCCTTTCAGCACAGTGTTTCCTCCAGGCACTCCAGACCACAAGACTCAACGTCCATATGCTTTTAACTGTGAAAAAAAGATTATTTGCATTTTAGATGTAGAAATCGTTTTTGACTGAATAGCCTGTTTTCATTTACATGTCCATGTCACACTGGCAACACATGCCTTGCTGTACCGCATTACAGCAATGCACCAAACCCATGCAGTGGTGCTGCATAAAAATAATGCTAAATACTCTTACAGTGCCTACCTGCTGTCACCATTCCTGATGACACCCATCAGGAATCCAGGCACCTCATTTGAGGTGATCTACAACTCAGCACACATAGCCACTAAGGGCATAGTGGAGCACACATTCTGAGTGCTTGAATCACACACCCCCCCCTTCAACACTCATGTGGCATATTACTCTGTGCACCCCTGTAGGATGCAAAATCATTGTGCCTGATAATGATATGATATGATGTGGCATTTATAACGCGTCCGTACACAAATGTTTCTAGGCGCGTTACAAGGAGGGGAAAACAAAGGGAGGAAAAAATAACAATCTTAATAGGCCTTGTGTCATTCAGATGGTGAAAGTGCAGGGAAGAGGGAAGGGGAGACTTGCAAGGGGGGCAAGGGGAAGTCCAGTTAACTCACAGATGCAGCCAGCATGTGGTTCATAAGTGCAGAGAGAAGGGACTGTAGGGTTGTAGATACAGACCCTTACGTGCTGGGGAACTGGAAATGTACCCAAGTGCAGAGGGTGACCAGGTGACCAGTGTGTGGAGCAGCCAGGTGGATCAGCAGAGGAGAGGCGAGGAAGAGAGAAAGCGGAAAGGATGGTCTTGAGCTGCTTCTGGAACCGAGCAGGGTTCTGCTCAAATTTGAGAGAGGCAGGGAGGCTGTCCCCGAAAGGGGGCCCAGCTGAGGAGGTAGATCTGCCCCAAACTCTCTGCTTGGAGAAGCACCTGACACTCAGAGAGTTGGAGGTGGATGAGAGGAGAGGTCAGAAAGGAAGATGTTTTGGAAGGAAGAGAAAGTTGGAGGGAGAGTGGTCCCAGGCCCCAGAATGCCTTTTGGACAATGCAGAGGATCTTAACATGATTCTTGCAGCCACGGGGAGCCAGTGATGAGATTTCAGAGCTGGAGAGATATGATCCATGAACTTGAGGCCAAGGACAAGTCTGGCAGTCCTGTTCTGGATAATTTGTAAAGGTTGAAGAGTAGAGGCAGGAAGATTTAGAAAGAGGCTTTTGCAGTAGTCCAGCCCAGAGAGGACCAGAGCTCTGGAGACAGTAAGCTTCTGGTGGAAAGTGAGAAAAGGAAGAATACCTCTCAGGAGCTGCAGCTACTAGTTTGACTTCTTTGAGACATCAGAGATGTGAGGAGAGAAGGAAAGCTTGTATTGAAAGATGACGCCATGGTTCTTAGCCTCACAGGAAGGAGCAGGAAGAGGTCCCAGAGTGGGCGGCCAGAGAGAGAGAGAGAGAGAGAGGAAAGGAGGATCGCAGTCTTACTGGCATTAAGACAGACATTCTTGGTGGCACACCATTCCTGAATTGCACCCAGACAGTCCGGCATGAGAGAAGAAGCAGAGGTGGCTAAGGGGAGCCTGAAAGAGAGCTGAGTGTCATCCGCATAGCATTGAAAATTGGAGCAGAAAGAAGCAATGCGGTGGGCAAGAGGTGCCAGGTAGTAGTTGAAGAGCCAGGGAGAGACGTTAGACCCCTGGGGAACACCACAAATACAGAGAGAGATATAAGAGAGGAAAGACCCCAGTTGGACTTTAGAGGTTTGGTCGGTGAGAAAGGAAGTCAACCAGGCCAAAGCCTGATCAGTAATACCAAGGTTGTAACAGAGGCGATTAAGCAGGATGGGATGGTTGACTGTGTCAAAAGCAGAAGATAGATCGAGGAGAATGAGGACAGAAGGGAGATTAGAGTCAAGATTGGAGAGCAATGCTTCATGGATGTTCAGGGAGTAGTATCAGTGCCTCTGGCAGCTCTAAAGCCAGAATGGTGGTCATGGAGGCAACCAACAGTTTCAGTATGTAGATTAAGATGGGAGATGGCCAGCTTTTCCAAGACTTTGCCCAGGAAAGGAGTGATGGAGATTGGGTGATAGTTAACCAGAGAGGAAGGATCAACCTAGGACTTCTTTAGAAGGGGGTTCAAAAGAGGTTTAAACGTAGATGGGAAAGTTCCAGTGGCAAAGGAGTGATTCCAGAAGTCGGCCAAGGCTGGAGTAAGAGTGTCAATCTGGTCCTTGATGGTTCTGGATGAGCAGGGGAGAACCTGCTTTGATGAGACTTTCATAGATCGAAACATTGTCAGGGGGGTACAGGTGAATGGAGGAGAAAGGAGGAGGAGAGACACCTCAGACGGCCCAGGAGTGTAGAGGAGGAGGAAGAGGAGGTAGAGGAAGAGAGGGTGAACAGGATGTTCTGAGTTTTAGTAGTGAAATGAGAGGCCATGGCCTTGCAGAGGGCTTGGGAGGGAACAGGAGATGTAGAGACTGCAGCAGGATTGGCCAGCTTCTTGTAGATTTTTAAAAGTTCAGAAGAGTTGTTAGATGCTGCAGAGATGCAGGCTTGGATGTAGGCCTGTTTGTCAGGGGGTGCGTCCAACGCCCTTGACTTCCTCTCCGCCGTCCTTCACTTGCATTTAATGGTGGCAAGGTCGAAATCATACCAAGAGTTGCTCTTGGATTTGGGCTTCACGCAGATCCTCATGACAGGGGCAAAGACATCCAGAGTGTTATAGCTACAGAGATGAAGGTTAGAGAGGGCTGCTGTGTCAGGATGTGAGTCAGCCAACGGTGCAGGAGGAGGAGAGAAAGTATTGGCGAAAGCCTCAACTGACACACACTTCATGGGTCGGATGACCGAGAAGGTAGGTGGCAGTGCTAGAGTCAGCTTGACCTGCAGGGAAGAGAGAGGGAGGTTGGAAGAAAGCAGAAAGTGATCACTCCGAGAGAGAAGAGTGGTGAGATGGTTAGAGAAGGGGAGGTCTGAGCAGATCAGAACATCCAGGGCATGCCCTGCACAGTGAGTTGGGCCAGAGGGAAGAATAGAGAGTGAGAGAGAATCACAGAGGTTGCAAAAGAGTCCTGAAGAAGGGCTGGTAGCATCCAGGTGGATCTTCAAGTCTCAGAGGAGGAGAAGTGGAGAGGTAGAGGCAAGGAGTGAGGAGGAGAGGCCAGCCCACTCAGAGAGGAAGAGGGCAACCTGGCCAGGCAGCCTGTAGATAGTGGCCTCAGTGAGAGAGGCCTGGAGAGCTAGTGAGCCTGCAGACCAGGCATTCAAAGGAGGAGTAGTGCTGCATTGGAATGATAGAAGAAGGGATCCACTCCAGGAAAATCAAGGCTACACCCCCACCGGGATGGTTGGTTCTGGGATTGGAGAGGATTGTGTAGCCATCGGGAAGGAGAGTGTTGAAACTCGTGACAGAGCTGGCCGTGAACCAAGTTTCGGTGAGACTAATTACATCCAAATCAAGCTCTTCCAGGAGACTGCAGATGTCAGAGGAGTTTTTGCCAGCTGAATGAGAGTTGAGAGTAGTGATGTGTAGCAGTGTGTAGCAGGTTGCTACATGTGAAGGACTTCCGGGGCAAGGCACAGGCCAGAGGTACACCCTGCGGAAGTGTTTTAGGTGCCTGAGGTTGGGCAGAGGAGGAAGGAATAGAAGGCAAGGTAGTCAGAGAGGGAGAAGATAGTGCAAGAGGTGTGGCAGAGGAGGGAGGCAGCAGTGGAGCCAGAGAGGGGTAAAAAGGGATAGCAGGAGAGGAAAGGAAGTTAATAAGGCACGGGAAACGTCTACCAAAGAGGAGGAGATTGGCTTGAGGGCCCTGGACCAAGACAGTGCCATTTAAATTGACATTAATGATGGTCTCAAAGGAGTGGAAGGGGGTGTCACACTCACCTGTGTCTCTGCAGGAGCGATGGATGAGCCTCCCTTGACCCCTGAGTTCTCACTTCCCCTGTTTTCACCCGGAGTGATTCCTGTCAAATACAAGGTAAACACGCAGACCTGAATTCACCTGATTCCCCTGGGCTCATCCCTTTACTTTAAGGTGTGCTGTGATGTCCCCTAAGGGCTTACCTTGATCTTTAGTAAGGTGTGCACTCCATCCTGCATTCACAGGGGCGCGATTCGCTAATATGGATGATGCCAATGTCTGTTGGCTGAGTTCAGATGCCACACGCTGTTATATGCCTTCACAGCGAGGCTGAGTGTTCAAGGCGCCAGCTTCTTCACTGGCTAGAAAGTCCTTTCCAAGTGAACGTTGCACGGAGACTGTTTAGTGTCCTGAATTGTTCGTATTGTCTTTGTTTGCCAAGGTATTTTGTGGGTGAGTAGCGCTGCGTGCTGAAGTAAGCTGCTGGTAGGTAAGCTCAGCGCCTTAAATTAATTTTTTCTTCCCTTGCATGAGTGGATTACGTGATATCAGCGCCTCGAGTCCGGGTTCAGCGCTACCGAAGACTTGGTGGTCTGGTAAGTTTGCTCGGAGATATTGGTAAGTATATACTCCGGTATTAGGACGAGCGCAATGACTAATGTCTCTTCATTCTTTTGCAGGGGTTTTTGCGCTTGCACAACTGACCTGGATACCAGCGTCGCGGGAATATTTGGTGAGTAGGTACAGCGTTATTGCAGTGCGCGTGCTAACGCTGTTCTTCTTACTTCTTAAAGGTGCCAGTGTTGAAGTCCCCTCTTTACCGGAGATAGCTGCGGCGTGGAACAAACACGGAGTACCTGTAACCTGAAGCAGAAGGATTTGAAGCAGGTAAACAGAAGTAGGATGTTCCGGAGCAGGTAAGCTGAAACAGGATGATCCGGAGCAGGTAATCAGATCCGAAGCAGGTAAACAGAAGTAGGATGTTTCCGGAGCAGGTAAGCGGAAGAAGGATGATCCGGAGCAGGTAAACTGAAGCAGGATGATCCAGAGCAGGTAAGCTGAAGCAGGATGATCCAGAGCACGGCAAGTGTGTTGCTGATGCAGCTCACAGTAAGCAACACAAAGCACTGGAAGAATCTTGGTTGTGGCTTATATAGCCAGCCACACCCAAACACTAGAGAGCTCATGGATTGTCATGCACTTCCTGTTTGGCAACAGAAAGTGGTAACCAGGAAGTTACTACAAACGCTAGGAAGGAAGTAAAGGATGGATCTGCTATGGGTTCTATGTGTGCCTATGCCAGGCCTGCCACGCCTCCACCCAGCTTGACCCAACTATTTGCCTGATACCCTTTGACAGGGTGCCAGGCGGGCCTCCCAATGGGTGCCACCATTAATGGAGAAGAGGTAATAGGAGAGAGAACAGAGACCATATGGGGTCCATGTGCCTGGAGAGGGAATGACAAAGAGTATGTCAATAAGGTCCTATCTGGAGGAAGCTCTGGTATAGGTATCAGTGATAGGGAGGCCTGGGTTGGAGACCAGGATGTCCCTTTTGAGCTTCTTGCTTCCATACTTAGTGGATGGGATAGTCAATAGAAAAGGAGTTAGAAAAGATAGATGAGACAGAGAGCAGAATGGGGGGGTAGGGAGCGGGGAGCCAAGGCAAGTGAGCGGTGAGGGGAGTTTACACAGGTGTGGGGCAGACAGGGAGGGGGGTACAAAAAAGAACAAGAACAATGGACCTACAAATCAGATGCAGTACAGAACCATCAGCAGAGAAAAGAGCACAAGAGGGAACCTATAAGTAGAGAATGCATCATATTATTTTCTGGTTTGATATGATATGATATAGCATTTATAACGCGCATGTACACAAGTGATTAAATTAGGACCAGACTCCTCTGTTTAGCCAGACTTCATTTTCCAGTTCCCCTTTGTGGTTGCTTTCTGATTCGTTCCACTTTCTTTTTCCTCTTTGATCTGACACTTGCTTAATGCTCAATCAACTGTTAAGAGTTTTCATTCCCTGCGATTGAAATTGCTGATCTGATTAATGAACATTAACTGGACATATCTTCCATTACAGAAACATGGTTGCAAGACCATTCTGTACCTGCGATCTCTGCAGCTATCCCTGAGGGGTTTCTCTCATAAATATGAATATGAATGGGGATGGAGGAGGGGGAATTGCCATCATATATAAACCTCCTTCAATTGTGCAAACAGTGTGAAGTCAACCCATCCAAGGCTGTGAAGTACTGTGTAGTAAAACTATTCTACATTGTTTGATTACCGCCCTACTCCCCCAGACTTAAAACTAGATATCCCAACAACATTACTTGAGGTCCTATTACTGCTAATGTGCCATTGGTGCAATTATTAATTGTAGGTGATATCAATTTATGCCTCAAGGATCCATGACACAAAGCTATGGCATATGCTGCCAGCATTGGCGTTTAAATGGTTACATGTGATTTTATCATAAGATAAAACAAAGAATGAATTTTGAATGAAGAACAAACATCTTAAAAACATGTTTTTGTGGGGCGGGCCCAAACCCCCTCTTTTTTTAAAATACTTTTCCCCCATTGCCTAAAACTACTATTCCCATTCACAACCACATATGTGTAAATGTATAAAATGTGTAATTTCTTTATAGGTGTTTTGGGTTTCCAATTGTATACTTAGCTTTCTATTTGATAACATCACTGAATACCGTTTAAATAGGCCATCTGTCAGCTAACTCTCCAAAAAAACATTGAATGCCAACAAGAATCCTTCATAGAAACATATCTATAACAAATCATCCTTCTTTTCCACAGCAATGTCCTGATAATTCTTTTCATTTGTTTTGATCTTCTATGCCCTGGACCCGCCCACCTGGGTGGAGCCTGCAACAACTCACCACACTCGTCCACTGAGCCCACCCACATAGGGTTCAGTGTCTGGGGGCCCAGGCAAATCCCACACCACAGAGCCTTCACCGGGGTCACCACAGAACAGACCGCACAGGCCCCCCAGCAGTGGTGGTGGTTCCACTCACACTGCTGGAGCTATCAGGTATCCCAATCTTCACCACCCATCTTGTCTGGCCCAGGGTGGGTGGGTTTCACTGCACACTGTGCCATCTTCACCTAGGCTGCCAGGTGCTATGTAGCTCGGACCTACTCTGGTTCATCTGGTCTGCTACCAGGTGGACCGTTCTCCCTCAGGTCATGCCCCAGTACGGGATGGCTGTCACGCAGCCCTGGACTGGAGGGCTCATCACCTGGGCCACCTCCTCACGCAGCCTGGGGCTTGTTTCCTTCCGGGCCTATCCGGACTAGCACCAGGGCAGGCCATTGCCACTCAGATCTTGCTGGTCACCTGGGGTCGCCCCACTAACCCTTTTTCAACCAGACTGGGTCTTTTGATGTACGCGAGGCACAGCTGGCATATACAACTCAGCCAGTAATATCAACAACCTTGGGGGAGCCGCTCGAGGCACAGCCTCCCCAGGAAGCGCTATTCGACTTGTATCTTCTTTTTTGTTTATCTCTTTCCTACCGTGTTTCTCTTATGCTATCTTCATCTTCGTTTTCTCCTTTACATGCCTCGTTCTAACTGTCTTTTCTTATCAAACTCTATTCTGTCCAGCTATGTCCATGGTTGCTATCAGTAGTGTCCTGTCCAGTTCCATCAGCCGCACGGTTTCATATACGCCCCTGGTAGGGAACTTGTAAGTCATAATACAGTAAAACACTTACACTTCAATAAATAGCTTTTTATATAAATCCTTAGTTGTGGCTGTGATGATTCTTTTCGTTACTCCTCCTATCCCATCCCTCACCTTATGCATGCCCAGTGCCTGTTTATAGCCCCTTCCAAAATACCCCATTTGGGTCAGGGGTTAAACTTAGCTTAAAATGACCCAACATGTAAACAAAATATTCAGTCCATCAAACTATTATGTGATGATACTTAAGCAAATCAGACCATGTATTTCTGAAAGCCATGCATTATCTATAACACAGCCTATTATCAGCTCTAGGATTGAATATTGACATGCATTATTATTAGGAGGCTTCAACATGTTCTAGAACAGGCTCATAAAGTTCAAAATAAGACAGGTAGATTTGTTACCTGGTACCCCACAGATAGCAACATTCATCACTCCTCAAGAAGCTGCATTGGTTGCCTGTCACTACACACATTAAGTTTAGGCACGTAGTCTGGTATTTAAGACCATTTACATAACTGGACCTAATTATCTCCAGCACAAATTTCAATACTACTGCCCATCCCGTAATCTTTGAAATTAGCTACCAATGGATAACAGCAATGGGATGTTTGTGCCAAGTACAAGCAACCAAGCTAAGGAACCCTCTCTCTACAGACTTGTACGGAACAACTCATGGAATTCAGAGGTGAGCTTAACACACATTTGTTCTAAAAAATCACTTCTTTACTCCAAGTATAAGTGCTTATATGTCTCATTGCTGCAGGTGCCTAATAAACCCACAATGATAGAGAGATAGATAGATAGATAGATAGATAGATAGATAGATAGATAGATAGATAGATAGATAGATAGATAGATAGATAGATAGATAGATAGATAGATAGAGCACCCTTTCCCACAACTTTATGGCATTCATGTGCATGACTTCAAAGTTCTTCGTTCTGACATTTTCTACCCCTCCTTCTTTTCAAGGCATCTTTGAAATCTTTGTTTTTTACAGTATAAATTACAGGGTTACACAATCGAATCCCCCCGATGTAGATTAAGGAGAATATTTTGCTCTGATTCACGGAGCACATTGAGGATGGCCGTATGTAAATAAAGATAAGAGCTCCATAGAAAAGGATCACTACTGTAAGGTGTGAGGCACAAGTTGAGAAGGCTTTGATCCTCTGTGTATTGGTCTGGATTTTCCGGATGGCTAAGATGATTCTGACCTACGATGAGAGGATTAAAAGACATGAGGAAAATATCACCATCGATATGTAGAATTATTTGGTGTGTTTTTGGAGTGCAGCGCCACTGCACGGGATCAATGCATAGCTTGTTTTTGGAGTGCAGCGCCACTGCATGGGATCAATGTATTGCTATAATGCGGTACAGCAAGCCATGTCTTGCCAGTGTAACATATGGACATGCAAATGAAGACAGGTTACACATTGTAAAAGCACATCATTTTTAATGGTGTAACATATGGACATGTAAATGAAGACAGGCTACACAGGTCAGAAACAAACCATTTTCTCATTTAAAAGCACATCATTTTTTTTTCTTTTCTCACCTGAAATGCCTCTATTGCAGGAGACACATTAGATAATTAATGAACTAATATAATTAACAAGTACTAACACAATTTTAACTTCTTAATATTGTAATGTGTTCTCCATGTGCAAAATGTGGCAGGCTGAGGCTCACTTTAAACATGCATTCAGATTTATTTTTTCTCTCTTTTTCTCTGTGCTTTTCACGGTCCTTGCTCAGGAAACAAAACTCGAATAAGCAGGAAATCAATTTTGTTACAGTTGCTTACTGTAAAAGTGAGCTATTGTTTGAAGAAGGAGGGTATGACATGATGGATTTTTATTGGACAGGCGTCACGCTAGGGGCTGTAACAGAGGTTTCTTGGTGCACCTCTGGGAGGAAGAAAGGCAGTGTCCATTTTGCATAGCTTCGGTGAGGACTTGGCTGAAGTGGCCGTGGGGTTACCTGGCTGAGAGGCGTCGTTCCAGTGCACTGTTGACCTTTACAGGCTGGGGATTCTAGTCGATGAGCACCGGCTTGAGAATAGAAGATTGCAGATTGGAACTGCATGTTCTTCTGCATGTTCTCGCTGGGGTGCTCTAAAAGGAAGCCCTGAGCCATCTAAAGAAAGCGACCAGCCCAGAGATTTTGCGTGCTGAACAACTACAAGTTGCTGGTAATTATCTGATACAAAGTGAGAGTGCGGTGTGTGAATGAAATCTATTTCAGGCAGGCAGCATATCGATAGCTTCCATTGAAAAAGCACTGTATTTAAATGCTACACTGTAAAGTTGCCATCTAAATGCAAGTCCACTGATGCATTGTTTTCTTTATTGTTGCAAAGAATCTAATGAAATGCCATGTATGTTGCAATTGCTTCTCTCATGTTTATTTTAGAAAAGACTGCCTCGCAAAGCTGGTAATGTATGATTTTTTAAATGAAACTGATGTAAATCACAACCTGTGTAAAGGCTTCTTTTTGCTTCTGTTTTCTCTGGTGCAGTTAGCCCATATCACATGATAAAAGGGGAGGTTATTAGGTAATATATGTCAAGCATCCTATGTGGAAAAATGTATGTTATTATAAATAGCTGTGTGCGTGGTTCCACTCAGTGTATATGTGTGTGTGGCTTCTGAGTGGAACACAATCCGATAGTCTGCTGGGCGTACATGAATCAGCAGAGAGAGAGGCCTCTGGAAATAGTTTCACTAATGTAAATAAATTAGTGATAATACCACATGTTATTGTGAATACTCCATGGAAACATAATCTCACTAATGTAAATAAATGAGTGATAATACCACATGTTATTGTGAATACTTTATGGAAGCATAGCTCGCTGGTGTAGATAAATCAGTGACAACAGCCATAAGTGGCACTTCATATGAAAATGTGGTGTTATTGAATAATGTAGAATCCTGAGGCCTCTAGAGATCACAAGAACAGTCTAAACAAAAGAAAGGGGTTTTGTATGTTGGGGCCACAAATAAAACAGAGAAATTATGCTCATCACTATACCACAAGGAAATGTATACCAACTGAATGTATTTGTGTACTGAAATAATGCATAGCTACAATACCACTATAATACCAAACCTAACCTAAATACAAGGAGTGGTTATCACTAAACTATTTTTGTTTTTGGTGGCAAGAAAATACCGCTAGGCTCCAAATCTACACAAAATACCCAACATCTCCCAGCAGAAAGGTCACTCTGTCAATGGTGACGGTGCTGGTGCAGGAGAGCTTCAGCAGAGCTGCAACATCACAGAAGAAGTGGTCAATTTCCCGGGTCTTGCAAAAATCAAGGGTAGATATTTGGGTAAAGTGGAAAATTGGCTCTATGAGGCCAACAATCCAAGCTACGGCAGCC
This sequence comes from Ambystoma mexicanum, assembly GCF_040938575.1. Classification (NCBI taxonomy): domain Eukaryota; kingdom Metazoa; phylum Chordata; class Amphibia; order Caudata; family Ambystomatidae; genus Ambystoma; species Ambystoma mexicanum. The sequence continues at coordinate 66,187,784 of NC_090925.1, read as the reverse complement.
ATTTGGAAAAACACAGTTTTATTCATGATCATTGTGTAGTGTAAAGGATTGCAGATAGCCATATACCGATTAAAGGACATGATGGTGAGGAGAATAAATTCTGTTGCAATCATGACTGCAAAAAAGTAAATCTGGATCAGGCATTCCAAGAGAGTAACATGCGGGTTCAGTAAAAAAAAGCTGTCCAGTATTTTGGGGAAAATAACAGATGTGTAACAAATTTCTGCAAAAGAGGTTAGTGAGGAAGAAGTACATGGGCATGTGCAGATGGGAGTCACAGTAAATAACCGACATGATGAGAATATTTGCTGCAATAGTCACCAGATAAACCAGGAGTGATCCAACAAGAATGGGCATCCGCAGATTCGGAATATCAGAGAAACCCACCAGGATAAATTATGTCCATGTTGTCTGATTTCCTTCTCCCATCTGTCCAGAAATGCTTGTATTTTTACTGTGTTTCATTAGCTGAAAGAAAGGAAATAGAGAACTCTTCAACTGTGAACAGATCCAGGGCTCTGAAACATAAATTGTATTTATGTGTGTACATTCACCTTGGTCACATTGCATGAGAGTTTGTTTTTAGCAGGTAAATTGGTATCTATGTGATTTTAATTATATGGCGAGACAGAAAGCAAGCATTATGCTTATCTTTCTTTATTCCTGCATGACAGCAATTTCAAATGAAACATTTTAACTCTTCAAACTGACCGACAAAAAGGGTTGTAAGTTTCTTCTCCTTAAAATGTTTCGTAATGTACTACAAAGTCCCATAACCCCCTGCTGACTTGTAGTTCCAAACTCCCTTTCAAATGACCAATCAGGATCCGTCCCCTGATATATGTGATCCTCTCTTTCACCACAACTCCTATTTCTTTGTTTCTGCAGGCAGAAGATAGGTGCTTACTTAGTTGTCATGTGTGTAGGACTAAGAATGCGTATAAGGTTATTTATGCATAGGGCACTGTTACAGTTTTGTACGTGTGTTTCTTATAGCTAATTAAATGTGCATGACTGAAGAGTGTCAGTGTCAAGACTTAAATTGTTACCTAGTGTTCGGAGCGCCATGCACATACGTGGGCTGGGCGCGTAGGTTGAGGGGAATTGCAGTTTGTTTTTCCTTTCTCAGGTTTTCAGAAATCAGCACAGAGTGGAGGACGGGGACGGAGCCGCGGGAGAACGTATCCGCATTTGGCAACCGACACTGCCTTCCTTTGCTTTCCCTCAGATTTAGCGCGAAGGAACACAGCGCACGGAGGTGTTTAGGACCCCGTGGACGTCGGCGAGTGGGAAATCCCTTCCCGACATGCACCGCGTATTACAAATCTCCCGTCAAGAGATTTCGTACGTGCTGGTACACGAAGAGCTTTCCTGATAGCGCAGCAAAACGAAAGATAGCAAATATTGAAAAAAAATAATAATAATAAAAGAGAAGAAAAACTGGCATTGTTTGGCTCTTGGCTGAGTTCCCTAAAAGCAGCCAGTGGCAGCTGTATCCAGTAATTGCACACTATAAAGAGCTCACAGTGTCCCAGAGCACTTCTCCTGAGTGGAGTGCTGAGGAATGGCAGGAGCAGCCAGATGCAGAGGAGGAGGATCTCTCCCTCAGCTTTAAGAGGGTGTTAGGAGACTCCCTGTCCCAGGTGGTTTTGGAGAGTATGATGCCCCCAGCCCAACGGCTAGACTCCTTGGAGGCCATGCTTCAGAAGCAGAAGGCAGAAGGTGAGAAGTTGAGAAAAAAGAGGGCGCTGAGCCCAGGAGAGGGAACTTGGCAAACACCCTGACAGTGGGGTTGAACAGGGCTGTTAGAAGGCTCGGAAGAGGTCTTGCTCTTTGACGCCGCCGATCATGGCAGAAGGGGTAGAATTGATGGGCCAAGAGCCAGCTGACGCAGTAAGCAGGCAAAAGAAATCCTTTTTGATGAGGGCGGCAGTGCCGGGCTCTCGACCCCCAGCCCCTGGGGTGAATAATGAGGGGGAGGTGGATGCTGGCTACTCACCAGATGATGAAGGCGAGGAGGACATTGATATGTCTCAGCCCAGGAGTCAGGGAAGCCTCATGAAGAGGAGGAAGAAAACCTGCTGGACATGTTTGACCCTGACGCTATTGCGCATCTGAAGTCCTCAGAATGGTTGCCATCGCCCAGAGTGGCGCAGTACATGGCACAACACTTATGAAAGCCGCTTGACAGGGGAGTGAGAGCGAAGATGAGAGCAGAATGCCCCAGACCTCTGCTGCCGGGGAAAGTTACAGATACCCCTGAGTTGGACCCCAAGATGGTGACATTCGTCACAAAGGCAGCTAAGGATATCAGGAACGGAGTTGATAGAGCGTGGCGAGGGTGCCAGGACAGAGTACTGGACCTAGCAGGCCCGCTCGCTACAATAATGGACTTGGCTGAAAAGGCCATGGATACAGGAAAACAAGTACATGGGGTGGCACTAGGAAGTTGGGCCTAACAGGCGGTGTGCCTGTTAGGCAATGCTAACTGCACCCTCTCAGCTGAAAGAAGAAGGGGAGTGCTGCTAAAAATAGATAGCAAATTAAGCGATCTAGCCTCTTCCGAGGCAGGGGGAGAAGCGAAGGGCTTATTGTTTGGTAATACTTTTGCCAAAGAGATGTCCCAGTTTGTGGGGACATATTCAGCGCTTGAGAAAGCCCAAAGTTCCATCTGGTGAATATTCCCGGGTCGGGTTTTTGCATGGACTGGACGGCATAGAGGTCGGGCGTCCGGTCGCTTTAGCCAATTCAGGAGGCCTCCAGGACACAGAGCCCAATACTGGGAGAATCGCCAACTGGACAATTTCTTCCCGACCACAACCCACTTCCCCTTGGCTCGCAGAGGAAGAGGCGCCTACAGGCAGCCGAATACATTAAGTGGTGAGTACACAGAGATTTGTGACAGTGAAAGTGGGAGGCAGAATGCGTTGGTTTTTGAATGCATGTCAAGAATTGTCCAGCGATGCATGGGTATTGCAAGCAGTTTCGGGCATGCAATTAGAATGTGTAGGCTACCCCACGCAAACGGAAGAACCAGCAGCGATACACATGCCCCTAGACGAGCAGCAACTGCTACACAAAGAGCTGCACAGTCTAGTGGACACAGGAGCCATAGAAAGAGAGGAGCAGGAGAGCGAATGTTTCCTCAGCAACATGTTCTTAGTACATAGGGAAGAAAAGGTCAGACTGGTGATCAACTTGAAGAGCCTGAACGAGTGGGTAGTATACCGACACTTCACGATGGAAGTGATACTACGAGACCTGCTCAGGACAGGGGACTGGCTGGTCAGGTTGGATCTCAAAGACGCTTATCTGACCATCCTGATAGCAGTTCAACATCGTAGAAACTTGCGATTCCGATTGGGTCCAGAGATCTGGAGGTTCACATGTCTCCCCTTTGGGCTAGCATCTGCACCGTAGGCGTTTACCAAGATCATGCGCCCAGTAGCGGCAACAATTTGAGAGAGGGGAATAAGGATTATCTTGTATCTAAACGATATCCTCATCCGAGGTCAAAGCGCTGCATGCCTAAGGGAACAAGCTGTTTGGGTATGCAAGCTTGTTTCTTCCCTCGGCTTCGTCGTGAATACAGAAAAATCCAATCTCAATCCTTCTCAGAGGATGGAGTTTCTGGGATTTGTTGTAGACACCAGGAGCAAAGATAAAGGCCACACAAAAGGAACTGAGAGCGATAGTAGTGAAGAGAGTAGTGTCGCTTCTCAGTCTAGCACGGGCAGTGGGGCTACTAGCAGCGTCCATACAAGCCATATTTCCTGGCCCGCTCCATTACAGGGCCGTTCAGAGGCTGAAGATAAGACACCTCAAAGGAGGGCTACGGTATCATCAGTTAGTGACATTAGATCAAGAGGCTTTCACCAAACTTCACTGCTGGCTGCAGAATGTGGAGGCATGGAATGGCAGAGCCATTTTCGAAGCCATCCCAGACATCGTGATAGATTCAGACGCGAGCAGAGACAGTTGGGGGGCACAATGCAGGAGCTGTCTCTTCAAATCAATTGCTTAGAAGTGCTGGCAGGCTCTTTCGCATTACAGGCCTTTACCAAGGGCAGAGCCAAATGCTGTGTGCTGCTCAAAATGGCAAATATCTCGGCAGTCGATTATATCAACAAGTTAGGGGGGACCTCCTACAAGATTATAGCCGAGCTGGTGAAAGATTTTTGGCACCACTGTCTGTGCCAGCAGATAACAGTGTCAGCAGAATACTTGCCAGGTGTTCAAAATACGATAGTGGTTTAGAATTTGCGATATTTGGTAGACTCCAGTGACTGGAAACTCCCCTCTAGAGTCTTCAAGAGGTTTCAGGAGTTATGGGGTTCCCTGGACACAGTTATGGGGTTCCCTGGACACCGACCTGTTCGCCTCCAGACTCAACACACATATCCCCACGTTTTCAGCTGGAGGACAGACCCGGCGGCAGCGGGAACGGATGCGTTTCTACAAGCATGGAGAGGAGCAGTCCACTACGCATTTCCCCCGTTCGCAATGTTGATGAGGATGCTAGCCAAAGTTTGCAGGGAGCATGCAGAGTTAGTTCTGATGGTTCCGATATGAAAGTCATAGCCATGGTTTCCAGTAGCAATGGAACTTTCTACGGATTTCCCGTGAGGGATTCCTCTCACAGTCGACATGCTTAAGGGCCCGAACTGACAGCTTCACCCGCTAGTAGTAGCAGGAACCCTGCGGCTGATGGCATGCAGCATTTCGTGCAAAGATGGCAGCTGCCAGGAATTTCGCAGTTCGCTGCTGAGTGTATTAGGGACTCCTGGGCACCCTACCATCAGGAACTATGGTGCCACAGGGAAACACTGGAGCACATACTGCTCAGGAGTTAGTGTTGATCCCGATTCAGCCCCTATAGTGCAGATTCTGAACTTCCTAGCTCAATGATTTGCAGAAGGAGCCACATACAGGACAATAGGGGTATATAGGTCCGCTATCTCAGCAGGTCACAAGAGGATAGAGGATAAACCAGTGGGGGAACATCCGGCTATTTTGCAGTTACTGAGAGGTATCAAGATGAGGAAGCCACCAGAGCCCAACTATTCCTCTCTCTGGGACGTCCAAGCGTTTTTTTGACTATTTCTAGCCTGGCTGGAGAATATACATCTTTCCAGGTCCCAGTTGTCAGGAAAACTGGCTATGCTACTGTGCCTCATAGCTTGCAGGAGAGTATCAGAGGTAAAGGCTTTAGAACTGGACAGGAAGGTTTTTTACCCCAAAGGGGTTGTCAATGTAGCCAATAGAACAAAGTCAGACTCTAAAGTTATCTCTTACCCATATTTTCCTAATAATAGCAAGTTTTGCGTAGCCCAATGCATTAAAGACTATGGGCCTCATTACGAGGAATGCGGTTGAGGGTTAACGGCACCGGTAGAGCTGCCGGCCTCGTTAACTCTCTACCGCCTCATTACGAGGTCTGCTCGCGGGACCCGCTAAGGGCGCATGGTAAAACCAGGCCGGCATTCACGTGCCCGTTGTTAGCATCTTCCCCATTCCCATTGAGCTCTATGGGGGCTCAAGTGGGAATGGGGGATGTACCGGGTCCGGGTTCCTTGAATGGGGAAATACCAGGCCCTCCAAGGTCGGAATGGCCCAGTATTTCCCCATTCAAAAATATAAATGTGGTATAAAAGCGCATGATACCCCCATACATGTAATGAGGCCCAGTGAGACAGCTATGACAGCTTAGACCAAGAGGGGCCCCACAGCTTTTAATTGCACGTAGGAAACCTTTCCATGCATTAGCGACAGCCACGATAGCAAGATGGGTGTGTGAGGTGATGCACCAAGCTGGTATTGATTTATCACTAGGTTGGTTTGGATTACAGTTCAGTGAGTCCATGAGGATTTCTTCCACACCATTGCTGGCCTGCACTTCCAAGCCTTATGTCTATTCCCTTCTGCCCTGAGACTGCAAATGCTATAATCCTGCCCTTAGCCATGGCCTTCATAGTCCTCATTCTTTCCTACACCACCTGCGACTACCTAGGGTCAGCTTGGTGCTCCTCGTGTGGACATATGTTCAGCATTCGAGTCACAACCTCCCCTTATGCTCCTTACCTTTTTTCATCTGCCCGTGATTGTTTGGTTTAACCGCCATAGCCCTGTGTATCACTGGGTGATAGACTTTCCTCATCTGAGCGATACACCGCCAGACTCCTCCGCTCTGCCTCTCAATCCTGATCAATTTGCCTGTTTACTCACTTGTACAACTGCTAACGCCCCGAGGCGCAGCTCTACAATATCATGCACCTACCTCCATTTGACTTGTCATTGCCCTGCCCTGCACTGTATCTGCTCTCTACCTTTTTGTTCACTCTTTACTTTCCTGTAACCATTGAATTGACATTTCGCAGCCCAGTGCTGTGTACGCATTTATCCTACCTGTAACCACTGGTTTGACATTTCTCAGCCCTGCACTGTTTTGCATTTAACCTGCCTGCAACCACTGCATTGACATTTCCTGCTTGCACCTGCATACTTGATGTAGCCCTCTGTTCCATGAGATGAGACTTTCCCAATGTGTGCATGCACTCCAATGTTGCATTTTACCTACCTGTACCTGCATACTTGATGTATCCCCCTGCACCATGATGTGAGGCTTTCCAATGTGTGCACCAACTCCAATGTTTTTCTTCTTTTATCAACGTTGTGCTGTCTTGTACATGTTCACTTTGCACTCAATGTAACCTCCTCCCCCTTTCCCCTGTACTTTTTGTCACTTGCACGATCCAAATAACTCAAGACCTAGTAGGACCGTTTTTGTTTTTTGTCTGTGTCCCCCTTCCTTTTGTCTTGAGGTGCCTTGAAACACCATTTGATGTAAAGGCACATTATTAATACCTGATAAATAAATAATGCTCTGCTGATGTCCCTCCTGTTTCATACCCCCCTTGCACTTTGAACTGGTTTTCTCCTAATTTAGTGTATTGCGAAATCCTAACACAAACAAGAAAGACACGGTTGAAGGTTGATCATAGTCCGGAGAAGGAACTAGTAGTAAAGCCAGAATAATACATGGAGATCAGAACTAACTGATGGGGACCAGGTCATGTTAAGCGCAATAATATATATATATATATATATATATATATATATATATATATATATATATATATATATATATATATATAATCAAAATGACAATTTAGTACACCTTTACAGGGTTTATCAATGACACATGCCAGTAATTGACAGCCCTCATTTCATTGTTGAGTTGTGATTTTTAAAATGCATAAAGTAATTGTGCATCAAACAGGGACATTACAATGAGTAGGACAAAACATGTTAATTGAGATAAGTAAGCAACACTTTAATCAGAAAGGTTCCACAGTTGCAGGCGTGCAATTAGAATGTGAGCCACTTCCAGCCCCAGGGATCATGTCTCAGAAGAGCTGAGACAGGTGGAGTTGATCTGCTCTCTCTATATAACCATGACCGTCAGGGAGGGAGAGAGCGCTCAGAGCCGGCCGGGAGAAGAAGTAGACCCAATGCTGAGATCCATCCCAAGTAATGTCTTTCCAATTCACATACTTAGTGCATGTCATCATTTCCCATCTCTTGCACGACTATAGCAATATCCTACTTTCAATGGCAGATCACACTTTCTCTTTCTGAAGTGGAACAGTTAACCTCTCCCTGGATCTGACTGTAAGTACACCTTCAAGACTGAAAACAAAATTGTGTCTTTTTTCACTTAGGTTTTAATAATACAATGCACAACAGATCCATGACACTTTACACTGGTGTTTGAAAGTGTACATGTATTTTTGGTGTGCTGTGACTGAGTGTGTTTGCCATGGGCTTGCTTATGAAATGTACTGCACCTCTTAACATCCTTCTCCTGCCACCAAACGCATAGTGTTTAAAGCATGTGTCTCTCATAGTCCAGGAAGGAAAGACACAATATGTTGAATTTCTAACAACAAATGATTTTGTATTGCACCCCCACACTGCAAAAAAGACGACATGAACAGTGTGTATTTAATGGCTAGAACAGTGCCATTGCCCAGTGCTCATTGCCATGAAAGAGCAGCTGATCCCTAAAAACAGATGGCCATGGAGAAGGAGTTGCAAGCACTAGAGGGTGACTGAATACATGTCCAGTAATTACGCTATTAACAGAATCAAGGTGGTTTCCAATAATGCAAAAGCAAGATTATAAAATACCTCACCAGGTCAGATGGCTGTTTCAGGGAATGCTTGAAATCCATCCTGTTAAATTAAGGCACTGCTCACATATTTTAAAAGTAAAACAAATCAATGCCAGAGTACTGGAATTAGAATATGTTAAGAGTCAGGAGAAACATCTGATTGCGGAGCAGTCATCTCAATGCTACAGCAAATGGCCGCTGGTTAAGATAATGGCCAATTCATGGTGTCGTCATAGCTTATAATAATGACAAGAAGCTGCCTTTCACCCTAGACACCAGGGGCGAGATTGGCAAAAAGGAGCGTAGAGGAGGTGCTTTTTCAATTTGTGCTCACTGCTGAAAGGCACAGATCACCTTATTCTCAACTGTGACCCGCACATTGTGTGAGGGGATGGAGGGTGTCACCCATGCGGGCTCTCCAGCTCCTTGCATAGATCAGTGCCTGGAGCGTGCTCCGACGCTGAAGTATGACCACGAGGTTTCTGGGAGTCAATTTCACAGAGACAGGCAATGTAAGGGCAATCGTGGTGAAAAGCATTTCTATCCCTTTTTTGGGGCATGGACATGCAAGTGTGACAGCCGTGGTCATGATTTGCACCACCACAAGAACCTGTTACAAATGCTCATTTAAAAACACATCCCATTTGTGAATTCAGCATGCACTTTTTAAATGGCCAAAAATGCCCCATGACATGCACGAATGGGCAAAGGGCTGAAAACAGGCATCTGAATAGGTGCATCTAGAATGCACTCATTCAGACGCCCTTTGAGAATACGCCTGCTCCTATGTTTGGCATAAATGATGAGATGACTGCGCATCTCATAACTTGAAACAACCCATGTTTGGAGAATATAGCCCCATGAATCTGACTGCCTCCCTCCTTGATATTGGGATGTCTCATCCTTGATGGGAAGCAACCTTGCAAAACTTCAGCTAAGACAGAGAAGGAGATCCCTGTGTGAACATGTTCAATTTTTTCACCCTGAATTTAGACTGCAAATTCCAAACCAGATTCTGACCAATTTCTGTAATGACTGGCATGTGACAAATTATAAAACACAACATTGCCCGCAGTGGCATATTTTGTAAAGCCTGCATGAGTGCAATTTTGCAATGAATTCCCCAACCTGCGATGGTGTACCTGCAAGGCGCACCTATGTTCCCAATGTTTATTTTCTTAGCTTTGGGACTGCATGCACAGATGATGCTGCTTGGGCATCACGCTGCCTCGCCGCTCCCTCCCACCCATCATGACCCTGAACAAGCATTATTATCATGTGATATCCCCCAAAGATGGGATGCATCTTAACTGTAACATCCCTTTAACATCCCTTTAACAACGTTTATTCTATAAATTTAATCAGATTTTAAAAATGAACATTTTTCATGGTGTAACATCTCTGTATACAAATTATGAATAATACCTATGTTCATATATACTAAAGAACTATAAACCTTCTTTAAAAAACACATTTTTTACAACTCATAATTAGGTCTGTTGTTATCAGCAGCGCATCCTGGGGATGGAAATCATTGTTCAGTTGCCCACGGCATAAGGCTCCACCATAACTCCAGCCCAACCAAACCACCCCTATTATTCACTGCACCTACCCTGCATCCTAGATCAGTGTCCACTATACCCTAATAATGTAACCAATGGCCTGTGCTCATGGCTTGCAGCCATGGGCAGTCTACAAATCCCCATTAAGCAAATCAGAGTACACATTTGCGTTTGCCGAGGGCCAGGCCCACTATCCAGACACCAAATGTGTATCACTAAATGTTCTACTTCCATTCTTCCACTTTGGAAAAATAAAATGCTTTTAGTTCCTGGCTAACGCTTGTCGGGCAAGTTTTATTGCAATCTAGTCTATCACGCAGGCCGTAACCGCAAGCAGTCTATTTTTTCCCATTCAAGCCTTTCGCTTCGCCCATGCTGCATGCCCCAATAAGCAAATTATAGTACACATTTCTCCTTGCTGGCGGCCAGGCCCATTGCCCAGAAAACAATGTTATTTCCCTGTTTTGTGCACTTACATGTTCACACTTTAAACAAAAGAAATATAGGACATATTTGCAAAACCATGCTTCGAAGTTCTTGCTGGCCCTTCCTGTGCATATTTGCTGCATTCCCATCCAGCATTGCAACCTGTACCGACAAGCTAAATTCTTGTCCCCCTTCAAACCTATCCCAATTTTGAAATAATCCATGGACCGAACAGGGAAATGAGTCTGCCGACATCCCCAGATATCACTAATATGTTTTGACCTACTTTCTAGCCTTAAAAAATAAAAAACTACTTAATAGATTTACACCAAAGTCACAAAAGCATGCTTTCAGGAACAAGCCGCTGCTCCTGCCACAAATTGGTGAAAACCAATCTGACGGTTTGGGATGTAGGCGTGCATAATTTCTTTTCTTCAGTGCGTCTATCAGAAAAACCACACATTTTCGGACCCCCATATAACTTCCTCCCCTTCACGAAACCTCACCAAATTTTGCAGAGTTAATCTGACTGGGCCATATACAGATTTTGCAAACTTTCGTAAGGTTTCTTCAGGGGGGGGCGAGGTTATATGCCGCCCACTAAGGGCTTTTCTTATGGGTTGAGCAAGTTAACCATAACTATAGGGCTGCTACCGCAGGACCTGTAATGGGGGTGGGGTAAGGGGTTAAAACAGGTGGGAAGGGGAGTGCGGAGGGGTTATTAATAAAAGGAAACAGGGGGTTTTAGGGGATGGCCACCTCCAAAGAAATTGGGTATTTTTTTGACCAACTTGTTTCACTGTACATGTTTTCGTTATTTTAATTTCATTAAAACCACATAGATCCCAATTTGTCCGTTGAAAACAAACTTGCATGCAATGTGACCAAGTGAATGTAGACACATAAACACAATTTATGTTTCAGAGCCATGGATCTGTTAACAGTTCAAGAGTTCTCTATTTCCTTTCTTTTAGCTAATGAGACACAACACAAATATAAGTAACTCTGGACAGATGGGAGAAGGAAATCAGACTTTGTGGACAGTATTTATTTTAGTGGGATTCTCTGACATTCCGAACCTGCGGATGCCCATTCTTGTTGCGTCTCTCCTGGTTTATCTGGGGGCTATTGCAGCAAATCTTCTTGTTATGTCAGTTATTTACTGTGACTCTCACCTGCACACTCCCATGTACTTCTTCCTCACCAACCTGTCTTTTGCAGACATTTGGTACACGTCTGTGATTTTCCCAAAACTGATGGGCAGCTTTCTTTTAGTGAACTCACATGTCACTCTCCAGGAATGCCTGATCCATGTGTACTTTTTTGGAGCTATGCTTGCAACAGAATTTATTATCCTGACCATCATGTCCTTTGATCGCTATGTGGCTATCTTCAATCCCTTACACTACACGAGGATCATGAATAAAATTGTGTGTTTCCGAATGGCCGCTGGAGCTTGGATTTCTGGCCTCATGCTGCCAATTTTCCACACAATCCTAATATCTACCCTTGATTTTTGCAAGACCCGGGAAATTGACCACTTCTTCTGTGATGTTGCAGCTCTGCTGAAGCTGTCCTGCACCAGCACCGTCACCATTGACAGAGTGACCTTCCTTGTGGGTGTGATAGTGATATTTTCCTCATGTCTTTTAATCCTCTTATCCTACGTCAAAATCATCTCAGTCATCCTGCAAATCCAGACCAATTCACAGAGGAGCAAAGCCTTCTCCACCTGCGCCTCGCATCTCATAGTGGTGGTCCTTTTCTATGGAGCTGTCATCTTTGTTTACATACGACCAGCCTCAACGTACTCCATGAAGCAGAGCAAAATATTCTCCTTAATCTATACTGGGGGGATTCCAATGTTTAACCCTATAATTTATACTGTAAAAAACAAAGATTTTAAAGATGCCTTGAAAAGAAGGAGAGGTAGAAAGTCTCAGAATGACGAAGTGTGAAGTCAAGCCCACATAAGCATGCAGGTGTGGGAAATGGAACTCTATCTATCTATCTATCTATCTATCTATCTATCTATCTATCTATCTATCTATCTATCTATCTATCTATCTATCTATCTATCTGTCTCTCTGTCTGTCTATCTGCCTTTGTGGGTTTATTAAGCACCTGCGGCTATGAGACATCTAAGCACTAGTACTAGGAGTGCCAACTAGGTAGAGAAGGGTTTTTTTTAGAACAGATGCGTGTTAAGCTCATGCCTGAATTCCATGAGTAGTTCCGTACAACAAAGATTTTAAGGCAGGGTGATCCTTAGCTCGCTTGCTTGTACTTGGCATGAACATCCCATCGCTATTGTCCATTTGTATCAAATTGCGAAGATTATGGGATGGGCAGTAGTACTGGAATTTGTGCTGGAGATAATTAGGTCCAGGGTCCAGGTACGTGAAGGGACTTAAATACCAGAATACATGCCTAAACCTAATGTGTGTAGTGTCAGGCATCCAGTGCAGCTTCTTGAGAAGTGATGAATGTTGACATATGTGCAGTACCTGTTACAATACTACCTGTCTTAATTTGTACTTTATGAGCCTGTTCTAGAGCATCTTGAGGGCTCCTAATAATAATGCATGTCACTAGTGAATCCTAGAGCTGATAATAGCTCAGGCTATAGATACTGCATGGCTTTCAGAAATAAATGGTCTGATTTGCTTTCATGTCATCACATAATAGTTTGATAAACTGAATATTTTGTTTAGATGTTGGGTCATTTTAATATGACCAAAATGGGGCCTTTTGTAAGGGGGTATAAACCGGTACCAGGCAGGTATAAGGTGAGGGATAAGATAGGAGGAGTAAAGACAAGAATAATCACAGCCACAACAAAGGATTTATAAAAAAGGCTATTTATTGAAATGTAAATGTGTTATCGTGTTGTGACTTCCTCACCGGGGTGACAATTGGAAACTTGGGGCTGATGGAACATGACAGGGCTCTACGTATAGCAACCATGGACTTATCTGGATAGAATACAGTTTGCAAAGCAAAGTAGGTTAGAAAGAGGCAGTTAAAGGAGAACAAGAAGTAGAGATACAGGGTAGGGAAGAGATAAACAAAAAAGAACAGAAAAGTAGAATAGTGATCCTTGGGGAGGCTGGAGATATGGCTGGCTGAGCTGTGTATGAAAGATGTGCCTGGCGTAGATCAAAAGACTCAGCCCGGTCGAAAAGTGTAAACAGGATTGCTGCAGGAGAGTGGCATAATCTGAGAGGAAACGGCCTACCAGGGTGCCAGTCCAGATAGACCCAGATGGAAACAAGCACCAGGCTGAGTGAGGTGGTGACCCAGTTGAAGAGATCCGCAGGCTGAAGCTTCATGACAGGCATCCTGAAACAGGGCACGGCCTGTAGTAGAACAGTTTGCCTGGGAGCCAGGCTGGGTCAAACATGGCACGTGGCAGCCCAAGTAAAGATGGCACAACATGCAGAGATATCCAACACCCACGCCAGCCAGGATGGGTGGTAAAGAGTTGGATACCAGATTGCTCCAGCAGTATGGGTGGAACATCTGCACCACCAGGGGGCCTGTGAGGTCTGTTTCTCCCTAGGTAGGGCAATATGGTGTGGTACTTACCTGGCCCCATCGACACTGCACTCTTTGTGGGTGGGTTCAGTGGAGAAGTGTGGTAAGTTTTTGCAGGCACAAACCAGCTAGCTGGGTTCAGAGCACAGGCGATAGTGATGTTTCTATAAAGTATCCAGTCTAGTATTCAATCATTTTGGTGAGTTAGCTGAAATATGGCCTATTTAAATGCCAAGTCTGCAGCATATTCCATAGTTGTGTGCCGTGGGTCCTTGAGGCCTAAATTCATATAACCTACAATTAATAATTGCCCCAAGGGGCACATTAGCAATAATGGGACCTCATGTAATTTTGTTGGAATATCTGGTTTTAAGTCTGGGGGCACGACAATCAAACAATGTTCAAAAGTTAATTTTGTTAAAAGATGTTTAGTACACAGGACTTCACAGCCTTGGATGGGTTGACTTGAGACAGTTTGTACAATTGATAAACATGTATTTTTTATGGCAGCTCCCGCTCCTCTACCTAGCTTTCTATTCATATTTAGGAGAGAAAGCCCATCAGGGAGAGCTGCAGAGATGGCAGGTATAGAATGGTCTTTCAGCCACGTTTCTGTAATGGCAAATTTCAATCGCATGAAATGAATACACTTATCAGTTGATTGAAGTTAGCATTAAGCAGGCATAATATCAAAGTGGAAAAAGGTTGTGAAATGAAGCAGAAAGTGGAGCAAAGTGACCGTGGTAGAATACTCCATGGACCTTGCACCATTCTCCAAGGAAGAAGAACACAGGTGGGTCATTCCTCGACTAAAAGTTGAGAACTTTTGTTTCAGAGGATGAACTGGTCTTTGTTACCAACTGCAAACAGTTTTCCAGTGACATGGTCTGCATTCTGCTTGAAGGTTTGGTTAGTGTTGAGCAGTACTAGCAATGTTTTAAAAAGTTAACTTCAATGGTTCATACTAAGCCGGTATCACTGCCTCTTAATCTCTGTCCCTCTATTACAGCTATCCTCATCAGTGCCTATCCCCTCTTAGTCTGGCAAGACAAAATCATATCCAGCTCTGCCCAAAACACATGGCTTAAGTCTTAGATGCACTCCTGCTACATAACTTCTACATCAGAATAGTATCCCCCTTAGTTAACACCACACTGACTCAAACCATTCTAGGCTAGTGTCAGAATGCAAATTATTTAAATTATCTGGGTAGATATTAATGACACATGCAGACTTGAAATCTGCCACTGCAAAAACAAAAGGACCAGAACAAGAGTCTTCTCTGCCTAACCCCAAGACTATGTAACCTCCTCCCTGTGAGCATCTGACTTGCCCCGTACACACCTACAATTCATAGAAGAACTCAAGACACACCTCCTAAAGGAGTCTCTGCTTCTCAGCACCTAGGCCATCACGTGGCCCCCGTTCCACCTGACTCAACAGACGCCGTCCACTCCTCTCCTCCCCACCACCACATACAGCTGTATTCTCTCTCTGTGCCCCGTGGTTTCCTACCCCTCGCTGTCAATCAGGTCTGTCGTGACCCTGAAAATCACTGTCATGCATCTGTACTGCTGTATACCTCTGTAAAGCACACCCTGGCTCCTCATCTGCATTTTCATATTGTTGATGCTGGGATGTCTGCCGATTTGTTCTGTCCTTGTTCCTTTTTTGGGAGGAGGCAAGATGGCAGTTTTTTTGGGGGGATTCAGAATACTGAACATGATTGGTGTCTTCATTATTGATTCTTGAAATCAATGGGAAGACAATTGAAAAGAGCACTCCCTGAAACTTTCAGAGATCAAAACTAGAGATTAAGGTACTCACACCCTCAACTCAGAATTGGCAGGAAAGTAAAAAGCTAGTTTAGATGATTCTGGCTCAGCCGATAAAGCAAGCTCCGGCCAGAGATAGAACCCAGATTTCCACAATGTTCTAGTGAGACGGTACAATGTTGTGAGGTATAACTGGCTAGCAGGTCTGGGCCATATTGCTGCCTGGACAGGACTCATCACTGGCTTTGATTATAAGAAAAATATTTTAAAGCATTTACCCGAGCAGAGCAAATAGTGTTCTTTGGGCCTAAAATTTGCACTTTGTCCACTTTTCCTAATTCCACTTGTTTTGCCGGGTTCTATATTTTAGGGGGAGGACTTATGCTTGCTCATTTATTTCTCCATATAAGTATCTTTCCATCTTCTTAGGTAGACTAAAGAGACTATGGAGTTAGGTTACAGATACTCTCTCTCTCTGATCAAATTGTCTAAAAAGGACCCAGCTCTGACTTGCAGTTACCCTGGCCAGGATGAGTGAACCCACATATGCAGATGTGGATGTAAAGTAGAAGCCCAACAGTAGGTCCTATGCTGGTTTAACCTGCATTTTCTATCCATGGCTTAAGATTGTTTTTAGGTAACTGCCCTACGAAGCCATGGGCTTCTAATAGACATTGGAGCCTTTTTCATTTAACATGTTTACAGTGGATGGAATAACTTCACCTATCTACAGGCTCAGCAGTCCTGACAGCAGCACTGTGACTTTACAGTGTCATGTTGTAGATGGCTATACACATTATTGATTGCTTGTAGGCTTTAGATATTTAGAAGTACATAGTAGCAGAGTTGACATCTCAGAGTGTATTTAACCTCATTCCTGCTAATATTGGTGACCACGTATTCTTGACTATACTATTTTAATTCCCAGAAAGTCAGAGCATTGTCTGTGTGTTCCTGTGTACGAGTACTAAGATGCACGATATTGCAAGTGTAAATGTGTGTTGTTTTAGTAATAAAACTGTGTTGGAATTATTTGCATTTACTTGTACGTGTATTTACTTTTAGAACAAGGATGTCCATTTCAAACAGAAGTGACTTACACCAACACATTTACATAAAACAGTGGCATTCCCTTGAAGGGTGGCTGGAACAATAACACAAAGATGAGAACAAGTGGTGAGCCAGTTTATGAGAAAGTGATTAAAGTGGAACATAGGCCAGGGACAAAACATAAGAATAAAATCAAATATTAGAATCAGGTGACTTATACAGGTAATATTAACCTGGGGTGCAAACTATACTGAAGTACTGTGCAAATATCCACAATTACATTACAACTTGATACTGGGGAGGTGATGAGTCCAGTTGGGGAGGATGGGGGAGAAGGCAAGAGAAGTTATCTCTTTAACAAGCAAATACATTTTGAGAAAAGCTTTTTAGAGCTGCACTGTCCGGCTGGGTTTGGTTGTGTTGGGCAGCGGGTTCCAATGTGTCATGGTGATTAGGGAGAAAGAGCAGAAGTGATATGCGGCACAGGCGTGCATGGGACTGTGAGTGTGAGTGCAGAGAAGGATAAAGGTACTGTGCAGACTAGTATAGTCAGACAGGTACTGAGACGCAAGACCATTAGCATCTTTGTAGACTGGAAGAACATTTGGAAAGAAGGCAGTGGTGTATTGAGAGGAAATACACGTTTGATCTGGGTAGGGTAGTAAAGTTAAGGGCATAGTTAAGAGGGAGGACCTATTTGATGGATAGGCCAATGAGGAGGCACAAGCAGTTGTCAAGTTTGCTGAGCATGAGGGTAGAGATTACAGAGGTTGTAGAGTGGTAGAGCGGTGCATAAGAAATTGCCACATTGTCCTAATATTGAAAAGGTTAATACAAATCAGCAACAGATTTGTTAGTGTGAAGGACTGTTGCAGTTGGAATGTACTGCTAAAGAGGTACCCAAGGTTGTGTGTCATAGGCAATGGAGTAAGACGGTTACCCAGAAAGGAGCTAGGAGATTAGAGAGTATGGTAGGGATGGCTTTGGAATCCAAATGAAAGATGTCTTTAATTTTTGAAGAGTTCAGTTTGAAGCAGCAGAGAGTCATCCAGTGATGGATCGTGGTGATCAGAATCACTCGAGGAACCAGAGGAGTTAGAAAAATTCACGTATCTATTAGGTCTATGGTTTTGAGGACTACTTGTCACTTCGGTATAAAATATGGGTATGTACGTTCTTCTTTATAATTACTAAGATCTTTTTGTAATTTATTGCTTGACAGTGAGACAGAGAATAGGAACCTGAGTTGCCTTAGAAAGAAAGGACACAGATTGGGAGACTTATGGGACAGTAAGTGACTAAACAACATGACCCACAATGTAGAACAGGCAAGGCTTAGAGGACATGGTAGTAGAGAGCCCATTGGGATCCTTAGCCCAAAAGCACATGTGTCTCTGGTCAGATTCTACGGAACCAGGAGAATTTCCCACCAACACCCACAGTGTTAGCAGCATTTTGATTTGCCTCCAGACAAGACTTTCCAGACAGATACATGCACTGTACTGTGCTCTGCCAGAAAGAGGGAGATTAAGTGGCCCAGAGATCTAAGGGTTAAGTACTGGTCAGAGGTGGAACATTATTAACAGGTGGGCACCTGTACTCTGCCTGATAAGTACATGCATAAAACCCGCAATGCCCCTCCCTCTCTTTTTAGCTAGATATATTACAGTGCCTCCACCCACAACTGATTTTGATACAGCAGAGAAGCTTACATTCCTACGTATTTCTACCTGAATTCAACATGAAGAGAAGCCAGGAAAGGCAATATATTGCTGACATGTCATGCACATAAGAGTTGATAGGAATTGGAGGGCAACTCTTTTAGCCCCAACCCCAGAAAACAATAATCAACAATACACAGAGAGGGACACATACATGGGTGTTTTAGCAGCCACTCTCCTTCCTTTGTGCTTTACATGAAACCTTCTAGCCTTGAACATGCTGCATGATATGTATCATACCCCACCTGCCAGAGTCTAACCTCCAGCCCAAACGTGGTCACTATACCATCCTGGGTCTGTGGTAGATTTAGTGACATAATAATGCTGGATCTGATCCTAGGCTCTGGAGACAGTAGAATCTCTATGTTTAGTGCACTTGAAACCACTTTCCCTGAACACTCTATAGGTTGACCATGAAGTAGGATATTTTTGATGTAGGATGTGGGTGCCTGATTGGCACCAGTGCCATAGGTAATGCCACCTGTTTGTTTTGAGGGTCTTCATCTCAGTGGTGATCCAAGGCTGAGGATGGGAATAGGATGGTGTGAATGTGTATGCAGGATAGTGTTGGTCAAATTGAATCCTGAATGCATGTTCAATGTCCGAACACTCATTATCAATAGAAGATGCATAAATAGTGGAGCGACAGGATAGGGGTTCTCACCTCATCAGATTATGAGGCAAATAGTCCTGCTTGAATTTCCCATAATAATTTGCGAAGGGAGAGGAGGAGTAGGGGGATGAGATTTTAGAGTAAACAATGGACAGAGCAGGGGGGGAGGGAGTGTGGGGGAGGAGGCAAACAAAGCAGAGACAAAGACAAGGCCGGGAGAGCTCCCACTAGATTGGGTAGGCTGGTTTGGGAGAGAGCAGAGGTGTTTGTTAGGAATCTACGCACCGGCCTGCTACCTAGCACCACTGTATGCATCCATTCATAGACTTTGTTCATAGCTTAAATACCATGTTAAAACCCATGTGCTGCAAGTTTGGACCAAACTACTTTCATGATCCATTCTGGGTTTTGGGTTAAACCAGCTCATGCATTCTGGTAGAAGTATGTTGTCCAAGAGGCAACGGGCTTGGGGAGACATACAACATACATTCACTTGCAATAATCTGTGTAGAGCCTGATTATATTTACCTGTTACAAGCTCCTGTAGGCTAAGCTACCAAGAGAGGGAGAGGCCTTAATACAATCCACTGCTGGAAGCTACAGAATCATGTTCATCCTGTTGGGCTGTGAGCTGGGAGAGCTTCATAAGCTCACTCTGAGTGTTAGCAAGTGCTCTATCAACTGCCTCTACCTGGAGTTCCTGTGTTATGCAGGTTTCTAATCTTTCCAAGCTATCTTGCATTTGACTACTAAATCCTAATTGCTGTTGCTGCTTTCCATCTTCCATCTTGTTTGCTGTTAAAAATAATCCTTATTCTGAAGCCATTTGTGTTGTCATTCTGATTTTCTTCAAGACCTTGTTTTGCTGTAAGCACTCACCCCCTCCCCCAGCTCACAGACTCACCTTTTTACTGGCAAAGCTGTTCCCCCATGCCGCTCTGCAATCCAAATTTCATTCTTTAATTGCTAAAACTTGTGCCAATAGTTTAAGTACCTGCACTTTATTGTAGCTGAATTTACAACGACTTCTTGTCTTGCCAACGGGCCATGTATTCACTGAGCTGGCAGTGATCAGCTGCATTTCATATGACTAATGTTTTATGTTTCATGACACACCAGGTTTCCAAGTTTATGTGTGGCAGCTTTCCTTGGCTAAGTCCATGATACCTTTTCTAATACTTGGCCCACGATTTCCTCTAGGTCAGCATTCACGTGTGCCTTCTAAATAGTGCCTGTCTAGCTTGTGTCTACAGTGCCTGTTCTTAGTTTTTTTCTGTCCTTGGTTATTTCTAGCTGCTCTGCTTTTCTGTCTTGATTACAAATTGGTCCACTGTTGTGTCTCATCTCAGTATCTGTATAAAGTGTGACCTCTGGTTTGGTCTCTGTAAGGTTTATTGTAGTGTCACCTGTCCCAGAATGTGTTCTCCAGCTTTACCCTTACACTGAGTACAACCATCTAATCATCACTTCCTACACATGATGTTGCTGCATGCTTATTGTTAAGAGTAATCTGCTTGTACCAACCCCAATGGGTTTACATAATCTACCTGCAGACCCTTATCTTATTCCAGTGTGCACTTTATTCTGATCAATTCATGTTGCCTAGTATATTTGCCTGCATTCTCGTTCTCTCTGTGTCACTTTGATTTCAGCCATATCCTTTCCCTACAGTTCCTGTGACTACCTGTCTCCACAAAAATCAGCATGGTATGTACCCTGCTTCTGTTATCTTCTGAGTTGTGCTAAAGTACAGTGTGTTCTCCAACATATACATATTGCCCTGTGGATGCTTGACAAGAGGGGGTGCTCATACAGGTTCAGGGTGTGTGGCTGTGGAGGTATTGGGGAAGGTTGAGACCCTCTAGAATGACAACAGGGATGCTGGTGGGAAGCACCTGAAGGAGAAAGTAAAGGTCAGAAACAAAGGAGTTGAAAGGCCCATAGGGTAGACAGAAAGCTCTAACAGTGAGAGAAGTAGAAGGGAGGAATAGTATAGTGGCATATTGAAAAGGGGAAGAAACAATATCAAAGTTGTCAGGGGAAGTTGTGAGGGCCTTCTTGATAAGGAACCCGCTCCCCAACCTTTTTTTATTTTTTTTACAAAAGGTTGTTGATAGTGGAAGAGAATATCAGTCAGTGTGGAGAGATGGTACTACTGTAGCAGAGTCATGAAGTGAGATCCAGGTCTTTGATAGCAAGTTGGCAAACATAATGGTGATAAAAGTTCAGTGGTAAGTGGATTGTGCATTCCAGAGGCCAAAGGAAAAGTGAGTTGACTTGGGGGAGAAGATCAGGTGCTGTGCAGTATTTGGGTGGGATAGATGAGGTTCAAGATCCTAGGATGACAGGAGTGAGCAGCTTGAGGGGTGTGGAGGCAGGGAAAGAGGAAGGCGAGGGTGAAATTAGGTACTAGTTTGACCAAGTTGCATCTAAAACCTACGAGAGAAGGGGAGGAGAAGTGTGAGTACAAGGACGAATAGAGGAACTGCAAGGTGCATGACAGAGGGTAGAAGAAGTACACAAGTAAAGACAAGTAAAGACAACAACGGAAATGGTGAAGCCCAAGAAGGAGAGGGTAGAGGGTAAGCACATGGAAAAAGGTGGCTGAAAAGGAGTAGGTGTTAGTTATGAGTGAGGCGGGAATGTGGCTGCAGCTAAAAGTATGACAAGACACAGGGATGTTCCTTGGTCCTTTATGCTAACAGTAGTCCCATAGTGAATTGAGAGTCCTTGAGTTGAAGGATCCCTATTTGAAGGCATAGGAGTCAGCCAAAACACAAGCACAGTAATGTCCTGGCATGAGCAGGGACTCTGGCCATAGGTCCATTGCGTTTCGGAGAGAGACAAACAGGGAGTGGTCCTCTGCACATTTGGAATTTAGCTGTAGACCCCTGGTCTGGACACTCATGATAGACTCAATACCAAACCTCTGGTAGCCAACCCGAGCGCTTGCGATGGCTTCTAGTCTTCCAGGCAGAATGCATGGAGGACCCTGGGTGTTGTAGGAAGTTAATGTTAACCACTTATACAAGAGTAATATGAATTGGTTACTTTATGTTCTTAGGATAGACCGACGACAATTCAATGGTCAACCTATAGAGTGTTCAGGGAAAGTGGTTTCAAGTGCACTAAACATAGAGATTCTACTGTCTCCAGAGCCTAGGATCAGATCCAGCATTATTATGTCACTAAATCTACCACAGACCCAGGATGGTATAGTGACCACGTTTGGGCTGGAGGTTAGACTCTGGCAGTTGGGGTATGATACATATCCTGCAGCATGTTCAAGGCTAGAAGGTTTCATGTAAAGCACAAAGGAAGGAGAGTGGCTGCTAAAACACCCATGTATGTGTCCCTCTCTGTGTATTGTTGATTATTGTTTTCTGGGGTTGGGGCTAAAAGAGTTGCCCTCCAATTCCTATCAACTCTTATGTGCATGACATGTCAGCAATATATTGCCTTTCCTGGCTTCTCTTCATGTTGAATTCAGGTAGAAATACGTAGGAATGTAAGCTTCTCTGCTGTATCAAAATCAGTTGTGGGTGGAGGCACTGTAATATATCTAGCTAAAAAGAGAGGGAGGGGGCATTGCGGGTTTTATGCATGTACTTATCAGGCAGAGTACAGGTGCCCACCTGTTAATAATGTTCCACCTCTGACCAGTACTTAACCCTTAGATCTCTGGGCCACTTAATCTCCCTCTTTCTGGCAGAGCACAGTACAGTGCATGTATCTGTCTGGAAAGTCTTGTCTGGAGGCAAATCAAAATGCTGCTAACACTGTGGGTGTTGGTGGGAAATTCTCCTGGTTCCGTAGAATCTGACCAGAGACACATGTGCTTTTGGGCTAAGGATCCCAATGGGCTCTCTACTACCATGTCCTCTAAGCCTTGCCTGTTCTACATTGTGGGTCATGTTGTTTAGTCACTTACTGTCCCATAAGTCTCCCAATCTGTGTCCTTTCTTTCTAAGGCAACTCAGGTTCCTATTCTCTGTCTCACTGTCAAGCAATAAATTACAAAAAGATCTTAGTAATTATAAAGAAGAACGTACATACCCATATTTTATACCGAAGTGACAAGTAGTCCTCAAAACCGTAGACCTAATAGATACGTGAATTTTTCTAACTCCTCTGGTTCCTCGAGTGATTCTGATCAGTCCGGGTACAACAAGGGAACAAGAGAGGCCAGTGCCAACAACAGCAAATGCAATTTTTCCCAAAGGGGGACAACGCAGACGTCTGAGACAACAACAACAGTACGGGGCCAGAATGCGAACAAGCCAATGTTACTCGAACCAGTAAAATATGGGAATATACTAATTTTTCACCTGTCCAAATATCTCCTCACAGAACTGGAACTAAATGTTCTAGCTAGTGGTCTGTCGTTCGTACCAGTCACAAGGGCTAATGCTTTTCAATGCGAAATGGAGCTGCAAAATGTTTTTAGAAACATCAGACTCAAACATTTCTTTGAGATATATCCACCGACACAAAAAACAAGTACAGTGCCCAGCAAAGATACAGAGGAAACAGCTAATCTGACAGGCTTAAAGAATAAATCACACTTCTATCCACCACCGCATACGTGTCCTCCAGAAATTCAAGATTTTGAGAGAATAGTCATCAAACAGATGCATGAAGCATTGAAACACAGGAATTTCCAGAAGGATAATAGAAATAAAACAGAAAGAGACAGCTTGAAAAGTGCACGTGAGAATGTGGATATTACAATAAAGGCAGCATTGTAGTTATGGACACTGTAAAATATGAAGACGAATGTCTGAGACTGTTGTCAGATATAGAGGCTTATAAAAGACTAGTTGCTTCCAAAACACTCAGATATAAGACAGCGCCAAGTCCAGTTCCTTAAAAACAAAGGGTTTTTATTATTATATTGAAGTTGCCTTTGTTGATGACACGTGTTTCGGCTATGTAAGACAGCCTTTTTCAAATCAGAGCCTAGTCACTCCTTATTTGTACAAGCTTTGAGTGCATGTTCCCATATTGCCAATAGTCTGGTGTTCATGAATAATTGGGTTCAATCCCTGCAGCATTTCACAGCAGCGACCTTACCCCTAGACTGCGGGAAGAGACTGTGAATCTCATGAAAGATGCAGTAGAAGGCAATTGGTTGAGCAGAGAAGAAAGTATATTCCTTTCAAAAGATCATACGACACTGGGGGCATTTTACATACTGCAGAGGGTTCATACAAATCTCGAGGCACCACCTGGGCGGCCAATTGTTTCTGCAATTGATTCACTCCTTGAGCCGCAGTCGATTTACAGTGAATTTTACTAGAAACCTTTTGTACAGGCTATGCCGACCTATGTTAAGAATACAACGGAGATGATCAAAATATTTGAACCAATTGCCATCGAGAGAGGGGACATCCTAGTAACTATGGATGTAGAATCGCTGTACACATCAATCCCCCAACTAGAGTGCCTAGCTGTTCTATGCATGTACTTGGATCAAAGACCTGAGCCACGGATATCGTCCACGGGTTTTGTGCATTAATGCCTGCACCTGGCAATGTGTGACGACTTCTTTTTGTTTAAAAAACAGATTTATAAACAATTGAAAGGGGTCAGCAACAGGTGCAACTTTCACTGATGTGGCCAACCTGTACATGGCCAATTTCGAAGACCTATATATTGTGGGTGCCAACAGCACATTGAAACAACAGTTTGTACAGTGATTGATAATCTGGAAGCGATATATAGACAAGGTCTTCCTGATTTGGAGGGGAGACATTGACTGTGAACTGAGTGTGACAGATCACTGATGCAGTTCCTTGAATGGGTAAATAACTGTGACCCCAACATCAGGTTCACCAAGGAGTGGAACAATGAAAAGGTGAGTTTCCTTGATCCACTGATTGTGAAGTCAGGTGAAAGAATAGAAACCACACTTTTTAGGAAACCAACGGATAAAAACTCATTGTTGCATTACCAAAGTTTTCATCCAGTGGGCCTCAAACAAAATGTGCCTTATGGGCAATTTCTCAGGATACAGAGAAAGTGCACAAATAAAAGCAGATTATATACAGCACGCCACTGATTTTAAGGACAGACTTATCGATCACGGTTACCCGAAGAGGTTGGTGAAACAGAATATGAAGCAGGCGTTGAACACACGCTGCGATATATGCCTCTCGAAAAGGGAAAAGACTGAGAAGAATCGTCTGATATGTGTTTTCAACGTTTTCAGCCATCAGTAATGCTATTAAAAAAAGCATGACGAAAAACTGGCACCTTGTGAAATAACCATGGAGTTTGGAGAAAAACCCAATGTTTGCTTTTAAAAGAAACTACAATGTAAGGCAAAAACTGGTACATACGTATGTGGAAAAACAAAGCAGACGGACAGTCATAAATCAGTGGGGTTTTCCACCCATTACGGGCCGCAATAAGTGTGGCCACTGTGCTGCTTGTCCTTACACCGAGACAAGACACACATTTGAACATGGGAATATTAAATGGACCCTAACGGGCCATACACATTGCCCTACTAAAAATGTGGTATATATTATCCTATGCCCATGCTCATATATAGATGCAGGGAAAAGCACAAGGCAGATGCTCATGAGGTTCTCAGAACACAGAGCCTGTGTGAGGAACAAGGTGAAGGGCAAGCCATTAGTGGGACACTTTATGAGTGCTAAACACACAGAAAACAACATAAGATGGTTTGTTTTGCAGACTATCAGGACTCCATCACGTGGAGGAGACATAAGTTTGATGCTACATAAGGTGGAAAAATGGTGGATTTACTCCCTTGATTCTGTGAAAAACAGCATGAATATCGCAGTTGAGTGGAACAGACTGAACTGATGGGATTGTGTATGCCAGTGAGCTAAGGGTTGCTGTAGACATACAGTATATGCGATAAGATCAACCCGTGGTTATGGTTTCGGTCGGTGGACTGTGCAATGTCTGGAATTGATGGCTGCAATTTTGTAATGTGTACATCGCGTTTCATGACTTGTTGTCATTTTTTAGCAGTACATAAATATTTTCAAAATATTTTTAAACTGTTTTTTCAAAATGGGAATTACAATCTGCACTATTGAATAGAAATATCAGTGTCTAAAGATTGACTGTGAACTGAGTGTGACTAGATGGGCTAAGCATGGCAGTAGACACAATCGAGTTTGGAACCCATGTTGGGTTTAAAAATGCTGCTATGCAGCGTTATATTCGATCACAGGAAAGAGTCCTTTTCTATGTCGAGTATTCTAGACGGGGATACGTAAATAGGATGCACGTGGTGGCATTCGGTTTGGAAGTAATCTGCCGGACGCATTTTTAAACAGCATATATGTAATATGACCAATGTGCGAAGTATGGGCACATCGGGGAATGTTGAAGGACATGTACAATAGGTACGGGCTGCTACGAGTAAGCATGCGTGCATATTTCCTGCTGCGACATTGGGTGCAGCCTGAGTCCCGTGACCAGGACACTTGGGACTGATCAGTTTTGCTGGTATTCCGTAGCTCCCTCGCGGTAATGCCTGAGTTCATGAATATTGTGGGATGTTTTTATCCACGCATCCGAGCCCTACCTCAAAACTGTGCAGTATTGACATGGAAAACATCATGATGGCCAGAGCTTCCCAGAAAATGCACAGGGAAATGCATGAAGAATAGGCTGCCACTCATTTTTGCCGATGTTATGGGCACAGAAGGACACTGCCTAAAACCACCATTGGACTACCCACACAGTAGTCTGAAACCATTGGGAATGGCAATGCTGATTGCCAAAAGCAAACCCATAACTGTTGGGAATTCATTTTCTTAAATCCCAAAAAGGGGTGCAGTACCAGTACTCAGCACTATCAAAAAGCCGGCGTTTTAAAACAACACCAGATTTTACTTTTTTGTGTAAAACTGAATAAATGAACCCAAAGCAGGCCAAAGAAAGACTTACTGAGAGGTGGATCCAATGTAAAGTTATATTCTGAAGTGACTTGAAGGTTTATAACAAGACTGGCTGAGCTGTGGATTTCAGCAGTTTAAGTAAATTTGGACTGAAAGACACTAAAAAATCTAAATGTTTAAAAGAAATGAGTGACCTACTTTTGAGTGTCACATAGGTTGCAATTGTTTAAATGTCATAGTTTTAAACTTAGAATCAGCATCCTAGCTGCATATGTAAAAAAATGTCTTGACTTAAACTGGGGAACAGAAATGACATGTAGCTAAAAACTGGCTTAAAGAGATTCCAATTTTGCCTGGCAACTACCCCCCATCAGGAGTGAAACTTGAGTCACAGCTGTGTTCCCAGGCCTATCTGCCTTTTGCTGGCCACACTAAGGATATGCCATCTCTCTGATAATTGAATTAAGGGGGGCCCCCACAGAATACAGGAGCTCTGAACAATGCAACCCCCTTCACCCAGGCAGATGGTTTATTGCAGATGTTGTAAAATGGAGCTTCCTCCTGGAAGGACAGGGGAGGGGCACTGCCTGTGAGAGCAAGCTGGCTTGGCAGAACTGGAAAAACCAGAAATTCAACCTTGTGCTGGGGGGAAACCACACCCCTTTGGGGCCAGAACATAACTCTAAAAAGATGAATAACTCATAGTACGGACTTGTGAAAATTATTTAAATGATACCATAATTCTTGTGATTTTTCTGCCCACATTTTAAGACGTGTTAGGACCCGGTGGTATGTTCAGGGGGGTTTTAGCGGAAAAGAGGATATTACTCAAAATGTGTGCATGTGAAAAATCTGACACTTCATCAACTAATGTCCATACTCCTTGCGCACATGTGTGTAAATTTGGGTTAATGTCCGATATTGCGAAACCAGTTAAAAAGTGAAATATGTGCCATTTTTTAACCCAAGCCCCCAGGAAGAGCAGATTTGGACAGGGTATACCTCCTGTGATATGTGAAGGGTGCATGTAATTTTAAACAAATGTGTACCTGTGCAAATATGTTTTTTGAGCAAATATAGATTGTGTGTAAAGTTGACAGGGGTGG
Source organism: Ambystoma mexicanum (assembly GCF_040938575.1). NCBI lineage: Eukaryota > Metazoa > Chordata > Amphibia > Caudata > Ambystomatidae > Ambystoma > Ambystoma mexicanum. The sequence goes on along the minus strand of NC_090925.1, from coordinate 66,159,937 downwards.
GTTCTCTGTACCATAAACAGACCTCATCATGATGACACTTCATTTCATTCCCCCAATCAGGGGAGAAATGAAAGCTTGGCCAATGACAAGTGGAGAGGGGTAGAGCCTAGTGATGCTGCACACACACCCATTTTAAAAACAGATAAAAGCAGACAGACAGGACAGATAGGGACCTTCAAATCCATTTGCAGCTGGAAGCTCTGCCGGAAAATCCATACTTTACCTCCATCAACCTCCAGAGAGCTAACATAGAGACTTCCATCTATCCACCTTCAGAGACCCAGACCAGACCACTGTTAGCAGAACCAGAGAGAGCTGACCCAGATCACTGTGAAGTGCAGAGACCAGAGTCCAGTCTAAAACCTGACCAGATCCGTGGCGAGGCCCATTTAATTCAAGAATATAGTGTGAGTACCTAGCAAACTGTGCAGAACCAATCTTTTAGTTAAAATAATATAATTCAATCTATTTTAATCTAAGTAGAAATGCCTGCTAACTGTCACCTGTCATTTGTAAAGCTGTCACCTGTCATTTTCTGGTTGCAAGCTGCACTTGTCTTTTTGAACTTTAAAATTTCAAATCTGAAAAACGACCTTTATTTAATCGCTCATATCTCCGTGACCGTGTGTCCTAGACACTTGCAGTAACTTTCATCTGGAAGCTGAGATCCTAGGCTTTCCTAGGACCCCAAAACGATAGTGATAGTCCTTGTAGTTCTGCCGCGATTTGACATTTTACCGCGATTTGCAAGTTTCTCCACGTGTAAAAATCTGCTGCTGCTTGCCTTCCGTTAAAGAAAAGTTTGTTTAACCTGCTAATCATCCTAGATCCTTGCTAAAGTGAGCCTGAACTCATCCCAAATATATTTCACTCACCCTGAACCTCCTAGAGGGAATTAAAAGCATTTTAGTATATTTTTCACTTCATTGCCAGCACATATAAAAGCATTTTGTGCCTGTGTTTAAAATTCCGATCTGTAATCTAAGCTTGCTGGGGTGAACTGAATTACATTTGATTGCATTTCTGAGAACTGTGTGCTTCCCTTCCATTTCCTTGCATTGCATCAAAGGGGGGAGGGGATTGCCAGAGAAAAGTGATTACATTGCTTTGTTGAAATTATATTGAGTGTTTTCTGTATTGCATTTCATTCAACATAACATCCATCTGAACTTAGATTAAGTATTCTCTACCACCTTATTCTTCTGTTCCTATTCACAAGTGTGCTAGTGCCAGATTCTCCGTTGTTAATCTTTATCATATCAGATTAAGTGTGATATCCAATTATTAATTTATTATAAAGCGTGATATAATATATATTGTTTAAGTTATCAAATAAACCTTTAAACTTGCAAAACAGAACTACTTCTTGGCTCAGTGGGGTCAGGGGGATTCCAAGGGAGGGGTGTTATATAGGGGTAGTCATCCAGAACGCATGAACTGGACATAAAGATATATCAATAAGGGTTTCCATTCAGTATCCCAGACTAGGCATTGACTTAGCTGTAGTGTTGAATTGAATCCTCTTACAAATTGGGGGCTCGTCCGGGATGTTTGGATTAGATCTATCACTTGTGCAGATTAATACAGCGTGCCAGCTGACCAGATACACATATCCGGTCGGATCACACGCTGTGTTACGCTGTAAAGCACTCCTCAAAGGAACGCTCTAAGAAAAAGGTCTGTTTTGCAAAAAATAAAATACTAATTTCTGTAAGTCAGGACAGAGACCAATCTCTAGAATGACGACCTTAGTAGACATAAAAATAGCCAGAGAGCACTTCTTACATAAGTTATTTGTGAGAGGTGAGTGGACTCACCAGGACCGCATGGTCTGGTTGCAGGCCATCACGCAACAGGTCACTGAAACAGGGTCAGATATATGGGGAGATCAGGGTCCCCTACATGTGGCCCTGAGTGAACTATACATGGCTCCTAAAGCTAAGGATGAACAAGACAAGATGGTTAGGATAGCGGCATACCTGTACCTATATATGGGAGACATGCAGGATAAATGTACTGAAAGCCAAGATCTGGCGAATAAGCGACAGATGGCGTTAGAGAAGGTCCAATCTGACCTGGTCTCTTCTGAGCAGAGGCTGCAGGGGAGCCAGGAGTCAGAAAATGAGAGTAGACAGCACATCATTAAAATAAAGAGGGATATGGACATCCTGCAACAGGAAAAGGCTGACCAGGATACCAGATTTCTGGCCTTGCAGAAGGAGTGCCAAGAAGGTTTGGACTCCCTACTGCAGAGCCAGAAAAAGCTGGAGCAACAATTAGACTTTAACAGGGCATGCACGGAGCAGGTAGCCACCCTGCAAAGTCATCTAGATAGAGTGAAGGCAGAGAGCAACAAGCTGATTTTGAAAGACCTGGATACCCAGGCAGAGTTTGATGAAGAACACCAGAAAGCTGGTGCCTTTCAAAGGCAGAGGGATGACCTGGCGGCACAAATGCAGGCTCTTAGCCATTTAAAAAGAAAAACAGAAGAAAATCACTTGGCCCTCCAGGGGCTGGGTGACCTCCAAAAAGAACGCCAGAACTTGTTAGAACACACCAGGAGGGTGGAGGAGGCTCTGGCAAGACAGGAGCAGGCCAATAGGGACACAGCTCAGGAGGTTACCCTCCTGCAGCAAAGACTGGCCCAGTGCTCCAGGACCAATCAGGAAACACAGATAGAGAATGAGGCTCTCTGCCAGCACAATGATAGGCTCCAACAACAGGTAGCGATGCAGGAGAGACTGATAGAGTCTAGTAAGGCCTTAACTGAGGAACTGAAGGCGCAGGCTCTTGCATTGCAACAGGGAGCAGGGGCGGATAGAGACCAAGTTCGCTGGGAAAGGGAAACTCCTGAGCATAACCTCAGGAGCCCTAGTACCAGAGGCCTTTATCTCTCTCAGTCTCTGGACTCTGCCACCCCCATGTCCCCTGGTGCACATGAGCACAGGGCCACAGGGATGGCAGATTACTATCCAGCCAGAAGCATGGGGCTCATAGGCCAGTACCACCCAGGAATGGAGGGGCGGGCATCCGGGTATGGGCACCCAAGCACAGTGCAATTTGATGGGGAACCCCAGGAGAGTAGGCCCATTAAGGGCATCCTGAAAACCTCTGCCCAGTTAGGTCAGGGGGGGGTACCCATCAAATCCTGGCAGCAAGGAGGGATCTGAAGACTCCTCTGAGCGGTACAGGACACAGGAGACCAGGTCCCCACATTCTGCCAGCCATTCCCAGGCTCGCAGAATCCGGGAAAACCTGGAAGAACAGACGGGAACCTCTGGGAGCAGTGCCTCTGAGTCAGAAGATGAATGGACCAGGGTTACCCTGACCAAAAGGGCCAATAAGGCAAAAAGGGCCTTGCTTAAGGACCCATTGAAGCAAATAAAGGCAATAAGGAGTGTTATCACGCCGTATCATAAGAATGCAAAGTATTCTGTTTGGGAGCACTTAGAGTTGTTTGAGCAAATGATGGAGACTTTCCATTTGAAGGACAGCCAAAGCTGTATCCAATATGTAAAGTGGACATTCTCCCCAGAATACTCCAGTTTCTTTGCAGGGCTGGAGGACCAAAATCATTCCAGGTGGTCCACCTATAAGGCGGCCATCCTGAAACATTTTTCTACTCATAGAAATCCTCAAGAGGCTCGCAAGGCAGCCTACAATTTACAATGTGGGGAGGATCAGGCCCCACAAGAGTTTGTGCAGGAGTTAAAGCGTGCTTTTGCACAGACCACAAGAAGGGTGCGCACGGATAGCAGAGAATTTATTAATACGTTTTTCCATGCCTTGCCCAAATACATAATGACCCAGCTCGTGAGGGATTTTCACGAGAAAAGATCTTTAGACTGGGTCATTGAACAGGCGACCCGGATCTATGAGGTGCAGAAGCCCATAGAAAATAAAAGCAATACCCAGAAAAATCCCAAAACCAACAGCACCCCTGCTGCTGCCAAGGTGGCAGAGGTAAAGGTCACCCCCGTTTTGGATTTGGAGATGGGGGGGCCTAAAAACCTACCTGCACCTAATAATGCTAGGCCCAGAAGGTCCTCGGGCCAGTCACAAACAGGGAGTCAAGGAGGTAATCCCTCAAATGGCGTCCCTCGCTCTCCTGACTATGTAAGTCCCCGTTACAAGGGAAATCGACCCATCCTGGGTTAGGTGTGGACTCCTCCAGCCCAAGCGGGGGGATCCAGCCAAGCACCTAACCCAGGGAACTTCCCTCCTAACTTCCCACCGGAGGGCAGAAATTCTCCAAATCCTGGGCAGAACTTTTTCCCCAGGTATCCACCCAATTTCCAGCCCCAAAATCCTCCACCCTTCTTTCCCCAATTCCCTGAGCCCAGACAACCTAATCCGGGAGAGGGGAGGCCAAGGGTGGAGGGGTATCCAAATCTTCCCAACCAGGGGTACTACCAAAGAAGGGATAGCTACCCTTCCCGGGATCAGCCCAGGGGAGAAAACAGGGCCCTGTATCAGCCTGAGCGGGTTTCCCAGTTAGAGCGCCAGGTCCAAAATATGGCACGGGATCTGGGTCAAATACTGAGGGCGCAGCAGAACCCTCAGATCGGCATGCCGGCGCAGAACGCACCCAACTCTGGACCTGGTGCCCCAGAACAATGATGGGGGCAGCACCCCGATAACTCACCGGTTCCCAGGGAGGAGGCACAAGGGGAAGGGGGGTGTAAAGCCTTAGAGGAAGCTTCCTTCCTCACTTGTAAACAGCCCCTGGAAACCCAGGAACCGGAAACAAAATCTCTTGCCCCTGAAATTCTGCCTCCTAAGGAGCAGAGGGGGGTAGGAGAAACAAAAGACCCAAACAGACTCAGTTTGAGGAGGAGGTACAGATCTTCCAATTTGAGGGAGAGGGATCCTCAGAGGATCCTGGGAAAAGGATCTTCTCCTTCAGAGAGGGGGGAACTCCTCCCAAAGAAAAATGGGTCCCTAGGGATGCAAATCCAGACTGGGGAGATGTGGAGACTGAGCTACCGCCGCCCACCATCTCATCCCAGAACCAACAGCAAGAAAATCCCCTGGTTCAAACCCATCCTGGTGACTGCCTCCAAAAAGGGGGGGCGGCCCGGAACCGGAGCCAGGGGAACCCACAATGGCTCTGATCTCCAGTTGCAAAATTTTTCTTTCAGATTCCCAAGGCTCTCCACAGAATTCTGCCCAAATTTCTTCTTTTGCAATGTCCAAAACCAGAAAATTAGCCCACCAGTTGTCCAAAAATGTACATTATCTGTGCCCCCTTGAGGAGAAGGAGGGAAGATACTATGCCCCGGTACAAGTACAGGGGCAGGGTACGATTTCAGCGCTGGTGGACACGGGATCTCAAGCTACCCTTCTGTCCAGAAGGGCCTTTGATGAACTGAATGCAGGAAGGGGAGAGAATTACCAAATTCCTCTCACCTCTCTTCCTGGACAACTGCAGAACTTTGATGGGAAGGAAATTCCCGTTGAGGGGACTGCAGACTTGGACATTAAGATCGGGCGACACAAGGTGAAACACCCGGTCATAGTAGTGACTCCAGAGGGCACCCCTTGTTTACTGGGGAATGACCTCCTGAGAAGGTTGTCACCCCTAATAGATTGTGTAAACAAGGTCCTCTGGACCCAGACTAGCCGACCAATAAAATTAAAACAGAGTGTCAACCATGTTAGTTTAAACGGCACCTGCCACATGGTTGAACAAAAACCTGACCAAGTAGAATTTCACTTCCAGAATAGCCAAATTCCAGATGTGACAGTAATAGCAGTAGGACAACAGACTGGTGATGGGGGGTCCTCTCTATTTCTGAAAATCAACCTTCCTTCCAGTCTAAAGTGGTACTCCACGCTGGAAGGAAACACTCTGAGATTCTATACTAATCCACAATCAGAAACTCCCAATCCTATGGTCCAGAAAGATGTGAAATCAGCTCAGAGCCTGGCTGATATTCAGCAAATTGGAGAGCAGTTGTTCATCCCTGTCCAAGTAAATGATGGGAAGGACTCTGTTCTCGCTCGAGTGTGTGTGAACAACGGTAAGAGCTTCATCAGCGAAGCCATGTTCCGCCAACTCCCAAAAGATCCAGCCATTCCCACCTTCAAACTGATAGACAAATGGGAAATGGACCTGGAAGCACCTAGTTCCAAACATCTCCTGCCAAGCAGGTGTATGCTCAAAATCTCCATTGGCAACAAGAGCATAGTCCATAATTGTTGGGTCGTGCGAGACGTCACTGCCGCCTTTTACTTAGGCAGTGACATTCTCAATCGCTTTGCCATTAGTTTGGACCTAATAAACTTCAAAGCTTGGTCCCGATTAGCGGATAATCCCATGGGCTTTGATGATCCAGAAAAAGCATTTAGGTCAGCTCAATTGCTACCTTATGCAGTTGAAATTCAGATCAAAGAGGAAGTCACCATCCCAGAAAGGACCCGACAATTCTCCCTGGAAGTGAAAGCTAAAAGAGGACAACATTTGAAAAACCCTGATGCTTAAATACATCTAAATGCTTCTCTCCAACAGCAAGGGTTAGGTGTAAACCCAACACCATTAGTCAACATAGAACATGACACCATTCCAATAGAGGTGGATAACAGCGACTTAAAGAGTATTACTCTAGCCGCAGGCACCATTATTGGAATGGCGGTTGATGACCGACATTTTTCTTTCGATTTAGGTAATGAACTGTTAGGGCCAATCCCCAAGGACTGCTTTGACAGTGACAGTGATGACAATAAAACACCAGACAGGATTTTTACCCGGCATGGGGGGAACTTCCTGGTGTACACTTCTTGCCCCTATGGTAAGGAAGATGTGACTTGTGACTTCAGGAGGGATGAGGTGATTTTCCAGGTCAATGAGGGCTGCCTTTCCCACCTGAAGCCTCCAGTCCAAATCAGCACTCTGACCAGGGACTTCTCCACCCAGCTGGAGGAGGCCGCGGAGATAGCCAAACCAGAAGTCTTTCCAGGCTTCAGGCAGATGGTGGAAGAGAGAGTCAATCTAGCTGATGCCTGTGTGACTCTGGAACAAAAGCAAAAGTTGAAACAAGTTTTCTTGGATTTCCAAGATCTCTTTGCGGTAGACTCCTATGACTGTGGTCGCACCGACATCCACACAACAACAATCCCCACGGACCCTGGCATGACTCCAGTGTTTGTGAAGCAATATCGCTTGCCTCTCGCATCAATGGAGTCCCTTACTGAAATAATTAAGAACCTTGAGTCCAGGGGAATAATCCGTCCCATCCACAGCACCTTCAATAATCCGGTGCTGGAAATATTAAAGCCAAACGGCCAGTGGAGACTTAGCGCCGACCTCAGGGAGCTCAACAAACGGGTCCATACTTCCCGATGGCCTCTGCCCTACATTGACCAAGGGCTGGCCCAGATTCAGGGGTCACAGGTATTCACTGCAATAGACCTGACCAATGGATTCTGGACCGTGCCTGTCAGTAGGGAGGACCAATACAAGCTGGCTTTTACCTTTGGGGGCAAGCAGTATACATGGACCCGGACTCCCTTCGGATACCTTAACTCCGGCAATGAATTCAACATTTTCCTACATAAGGCCATGCCCGACCTGGGTGCGAGGGGTAACCTGGCTTATGTAGATGATGTCCTCATCAAAAGTTCATCTGTGGAGGAACACATAGCGGAGATCCGTTATGTTCTGACCCAGTTGAGGGGCGCCGGAGCAAAACTTTCCTTTCAGAAAGCACAGTGGTGTAGAACCCGTGTTAATTTCTTGGGGCATGAGATTACTCCTCAGGGTCTCTGTCCCCAGGAAAAGAAAGTGGAAGCACTTCAGAAACTGAAAGACCCCACAACTCTGCGGGAACTAAGGAGCCTCCTTGGACTGACTAATTACAGCAGAAAGTTCATTGAGGGCTACGCAGAGGTCACCAGACCCCTGATTCATCTCCTGAAGGGGGGGTCAAGTGGGAATGGGGTCCAGAACAAGCCGAGGCAGTAAAACAACTCAAAAGAAGCCTCTCACAAGCGCCTTGCCTAGCTTACCCTGTCAGAAACAAGGAGTTCTTCCTGGAGACGGGGTTCTCTAATATGTGCTTGACGGCAGTATTATACCAAAAGCATGACAAGGCCAATAAAGTAATCTCCTATGCGAGCAAAACTTTATCCTCTGTGGAGGAAAAATTCAACGATTGTGAGAACGCACTCCTGGCAACGGTGTGGGCATTGTAGAATTACCGCCCGTTTATCCAGGGGGAACACATCATAGTGGAGACTCCACACCAGCCTCTGCAATATCTCCAAAGTGATAGAATCCGGGCCGGAAATGTGAGTAATTCCCGAATTACTTCCTGGATTCTGTCAATGCAAGGCTTTCCTGTGGAGGTCAGATATGGCCAAAACAAGAAGAGTCCCCTCGCGCAAGGTCTGGCTGACTTGCATGATTGTGCCAGAGAAAACTGTCTCGAGGACGAAAGTCTAAAAATCAAGGACAACACGGAGGCATACCTTAATTCCCCACACAAAGTCTTTGAAGAGGACAAGTGTGAGGGAATGCCCACTGTCTATGTGGATGGATGCTCTTACCATGTTGACAACAACGGGGAGAAAGAACTGGTGGCCGGCGTAGGGAATGCATGGGTGAATAAGTTCCCAGAACCCTCCGCTGGATACAAAATTGGTCCCCGAAGTAGTCAGGTGGCAGAATTGATGGCTGTGCATCAGGCCATCCTCACTGCTGTCCAGCATCAACTCCACGAACTGGTCATAATCACAGATTCGGATTATGTACGGAACGGGTTCGTGGAGCACCTGGTTAATTGGAAAACCAGAGGCATGTTATGTGCTAACAACAAACCCTTACAACATGGGAAGTTGATCCAAAACATTGATGATCTGGTCACCTCGAATGAGATGACCATCTATTGGAAAAAGATCAAGGGTCATTCCAAAGTAGAGGGACCAGACAAAACTGGAAATGACTTAGCTGATCAGCTGGCCAAAATCGGGGCCATCCAAGGGGATCTAATTGAGATTGAGTCCCTGTTGGGGGAAATCCAGGTCACTGCTATCACTAGGCCCCAGACAAATGCTCACAACGACCTTTCAATTGCACAATGGAGTAAGGAGACCCCTGATGCTGATTTGATTACCGCTCAGAAGGGGGATCCAATAATTGGTAAGTTTTACCAACACCTTGAGGACCCTGAGAACTTTCCCTTGACGGATACCGATTATATTGGGAAAGAGGACCTAAGAGTGTTGATGAAATGTCCAAAAATGTTCCGAATCCAAGACGGTTTGTTGGTGAGGAAATCCAAAGTTGGCCACGATCAGTGGGTGGTTCCTACCTCATTCCGAAGCCTGATGTTAAGTCACGCACATGATGCGGCCACCGCCGGTCATAGGGGGTTTCACACAACACTGAAAATCTTAAGAGAGGTTGCATACTGGCCACACATGGGGCAGGACCTCGACCAATACTTGAAGGGTTGTCTTGTGTGTGCACAATTTCAGCCATCATCCCTCATGCACCGTGCGCCTCTCCAAAAGAGGGGGATGACTCTGCCATGGTCAGATTTACAAATCGACTTTGTAGGCCCCGTGATTCGCTCTGCTAGGGGGAATAAGTACATGTTGACTGTGACATGCTTGTTTACCAAGTGGGTGGAATGTCTCCCAGCCCCTAACTGCAAGGCAGAAACAGCAGCTGCCCTGATGATTAACCACATCTTTTCCCGTTTTGGTCTACCTCAAAGGATTGAGTCAGACAGGGGTAGCCACTTCACCAGTGAAGTAATGACAAAGATGTGGGAGATACTGGGGGTCAAAAGGAAGTTGCATATTGCTTACCGGCCAGCTTCTTCTGGGGCAGTAGAGAGATATAACCGAACCATTGTGAGCATATTAAAGAAGTTTGTGGCAGATTCTGGGCCAAGTTGGGATATCCGATTACCTCTGGTCCTAATGGCCATCAGATCTACCCCTTCATCTGCAACCAAAATGTCACCATTTGAGTTGATGACTGGGCGCAAGATGGTGCTTCCTCAGCATTTGCTCTACAGGACCCAAGAGCAGACACTGATAAATGCCTCCACTACTCATGAGTATGTGGAGAATTTAAGGAAACACCTCCAACATGCTTTTGCTTACGCTCAGCGGAATCTAGAAAGATCAGCTGATAGCATGAAGACCCATTATGACCTGAAGACTTCCAGGAAGGAATATCAGGTGGGGGACCGGGTCTATCTATACAACTTCCAAAGGAACCAGGCAAAACAGCGGAAATTCTTGCCTACATGGAAGGGACCCTTTGAGATCATCGACAAGATCTCCCCTGTGGCCTACAAAATCCACATCCCCAAAGGCGGCTTGGCAGAGGGGGAAGACAAGTGGGTCCACATAAACCAGTTGAAATGTTGCCATCCCAGGCACACTCTGCAACAACTGGAGGAATCCTCTGGAATCCTAGCGGGTACTGTCTCAGACTAATTAAGTTCCAACCATAAAACATACCACATCTAGTCTCTAAAATATTGTGATTTGCATGAAACTGTCTCTTAGTTATACTGTTTTTTTTTCAAAATAAGAATGTAATGTTTCGTTATGATGAAATGCATATGCTGCCCCACTATCTCGACAGTGGTGGAAAAATGTTTATGAATAGGTATTGCCGCTCTTCCTTTGTCGTCCTAGGAGAAAGAAAACCTGGAGACGGGACAAGGAGGACGATCCGGAGACCGGGAGCAGAGACGCAACGGGCCCGGGGTACCGCCCAATCTTCCCATCAGGACCGGCGAGGAGAACCGATCGATCCGACCGGATGGAGGAAAAGATGCTGAACTGTGCCATCTATTGGAAGAAGATGAGGAAACATCCCAGGTCTTGCGAGTCCCATCAGTGAAACAGAATGGCCATCGCAAGAGGGGGGCTTGTGGGATGTTTTTATCCACGCATCCGAGCCCTACCTCAAAACTGTGCAGTATTGACATGGAAAACATCATGATGGCCAGAGCTTCCCAGAAAATGCACAGGGAAATGCATGAAGAATAGGCTGCCACTCATTTTTGCCGATGTTATGGGCACAGAAGGACACTGCCTAAAACCACCATTGGACTACCCACACAGTAGTCTGAAACCATTGGGAATGGCAATGCTGATTGCCAAAAGCAAACCCATAACTGTTGGGAATTCATTTTCTTAAATCCCAAAAAGGGGTGCAGTACCAGTACTCAGCACTATCAAAAAGCCGGCGTTTTAAAACAACACCAGATTTTACTTTTTTGTGTAAAACTGAATAAATGAACCCAAAGCAGGCCAAAGAAAGACTTACTGAGAGGTGGATCCAATGTAAAGTTATATTCTGAAGTGACTTGAAGGTTTATAACAAGACTGGCTGAGCTGTGGATTTCAGCAGTTTAAGTAAATTTGGACTGAAAGACACTAAAAAATCTAAATGTTTAAAAGAAATGAGTGACCTACTTTTGAGTGTCACATAGGTTGCAATTGTTTAAATGTCATAGTTTTAAACTTAGAATCAGCATCCTAGCTGCATATGTAAAAAAATGTCTTGACTTAAACTGGGGAACAGAAATGACATGTAGCTAAAAACTGGCTTAAAGAGATTCCAATTTTGCCTGGCAACTACCCCCCATCAGGAGTGAAACTTGAGTCACAGCTGTGTTCCCAGGCCTATCTGCCTTTTGCTGGCCACACTAAGGATATGCCATCTCTCTGATAATTGAATTAAGGGGAGCCCCCACAGAATACAGGAGCTCTGAACAATGCAACCCCCTTCACCCAGGCAGATGGTTTATTGCAGATGTCGTAAAATGGAGCTTCCTCCTGGAAGGACAGGGGAGGGGCACTGCCTGTGAGAGCAAGCTGGCTTGGCAGAACTGGAAAAACCAGAAATTCAACCTTGTGCTGGGGGGAAACCACACCCCTTTGGGGCCAGAACATAACTCTAAAAAGATGAATAACTCATAGTACGGACTTGTGAAAATTATTTAAATGATACCATAATTCTTGTGATTTTTCTGCCCACATTTTAAGACGTGTTAGGACCCGGTGGTATGTTCAGGGGGGTTTTAGCGGAAAAGAGGATATTACTCAAAATGTGTGCATGTGAAAAATCTGACACTTCATCAACTAATGTCCATACTCCTTGCGCACATGTGTGTAAATTTGGGTTAATGTCCGATATTGCGAAACCAGTTAAAAAGTGAAATATGTGCCATTTTTTAACCCAAGCCCCCAGGAAGAGCAGATTTGGACAGGGTATACCTCCTGTGATATGTGAAGGGTGCATGTAATTTTAAACAAATGTGTACCTGTGCAAATATGTTTTTTGAGCAAATATAGATTGTGTGTAAAGTTGACAGGGGTGGGTTCTCTGTACCATAAACAGACCTCATCATGATGACACTTCATTTCATTCCCCCAATCAGGGGAGAAATGAAAGCTTGGCCAATGACAAGTGGAGAGGGGTAGAGCCTAGTGATGCTGCACACACACCCATTTTAAAAACAGATAAAAGCAGACAGACAGGACAGATAGGGACCTTCAAATCCATTTGCAGCTGGAAGCTCTGCCGGAAAATCCATACTTTACCTCCATCAACCTCCAGAGAGCTAACATAGAGACTTCCATCTATCCACCTTCAGAGACCCAGACCAGACCACTGTTAGCAGAACCAGAGAGAGCTGACCCAGATCACTGTGAAGTGCAGAGACCAGAGTCCAGTCTAAAACCTGACCAGATCCGTGGCGAGGCCCATTTAATTCAAGAATATAGTGTGAGTACCTAGCAAACTGTGCAGAACCAATCTTTTAGTTAAAATAATATAATTCAATCTATTTTAATCTAAGTAGAAATGCCTGCTAACTGTCACCTGTCATTTGTAAAGCTGTCACCTGTCATTTTCTGGTTGCAAGCTGCACTTGTCTTTTTGAACTTTAAAATTTCAAATCTGAAAAACGACCTTTATTTAATCGCTCATATCTCCGTGACCGTGTGTCCTAGACACTTGCAGTAACTTTCATCTGGAAGCTGAGATCCTAGGCTTTCCTAGGACCCCAAAATGATAGTGATAGTCCTTGTAGTTCTGCTGCGATTTGACATTTTACCGCGATTTGCAAGTTTCTCCACGTGTAAAAATCTGCTGCTGCTTGCCTTCCGTTAAAGAAAAGTTTGTTTAACCTGCTAATCATCCTAGATCCTTGCTAAAGTGAGCCTGAACTCATCCCAAGTATATTTCACTCACCCTGAACCTCCTAGAGGGAATTAAAAGCATTTTAGTATATTTTTCACTTCATTGCCAGCACATATAAAAGCATTTTGTGCCTGTGTTTAAAATTCCGATCTGTAATCTAAGCTTGCTGGGGTGAACTGAATTACATTTGATTGCATTTCTGAGAACTGTGTGCTTCCCTTCCATTTCCTTGCATTGCATCAAAGGGGGGAGGGGATTGCCAGAGAAAAGTGATTACATTGCTTTGTTGAAATTATATTGAGTGTTTTCTGTATTGCATTTCATTCAACATTACATCCATCTGAACTTAGATTAAGTATTCTCTACCACCTTATTCTTCTGTTCCTATTCACAAGTGTGCTAGTGCCAGATTCTCCGTTGTTAATCTTTATCATATCAGATTAAGTGTGATATCCAATTATTAATTTATTATAAAGCGTGATATAATATATATTGTTTAAGTTATCAAATAAACCTTTAAACTTGCAAAACAGAACTACTTCTTGGCTCAGTGGGGTCAGGGGGATTCCAAGGGAGGGGTGTTATATAGGGGTAGTCATCCAGAACGCATGAACTGGACATAAAGATATATCAATAAGGGTTTCCATTCAGTATCCCAGACTAGGCATTGACTTAGCTGTAGTGTTGAATTGAATCCTCTTACAATATATGCACACTAGGGAATAGGAATTGAAAGTATGGAGCGGGTGATAAACAGCAGCCTGTTCTGTGTAAAATGTTGACATTGTATCGATTGTATTTATAACATAGATGCAGTGCTGAGTCAGATGTACTCACATGGTTTCAAGAGAGAATTACCATTTACATTGTCAACACTCACGGATTGTTTACCCATTGGAAATACTGCTGAGGGTGAGTGTTTTATGATTATAATACACTGTCTTTAAAACTCATTTGGGATGTGGTCACTATCACTCATTGAGGCATTCTGGAATGGCCCTTATGCTTAGACTGATGTATGTCATATGATCTTGCAGATGGATATTATACCGGTAGCAGTGTATAGAATTATGCAATGTTACCCTGAATAGTGACATAAAAGTGAATGAGAAACAGATACACACAGGATGAAGTAAGTTGTACTGTCTACGGTAGAGTTACGTTTTGACAGGTTGTCCATGCGTGTGGATATGTAAGTTGATTCCGGGCTTTAGCTTTTCAGTTTTTTCCTTGGTCTGCTCCTGGAAATAAATAGCGTGTTTGAGCTTTGGAATTCTACTCTTTCGAACATTTGGGACTGGTCCCCAGTACTTGCACGACCCCCATCATTGATAAATTGGAGGTCAGTGCGAGTCTCCACAACAATGTGTTTTGGCTGTGATGCATAATTTGATATGCTGTTATCAAGAAACGATCTTGGATTATTAATATGTGTATACATGTTTGCTTTAGGTAAAATTGAACTGTAAACTTGTCGAAGACATCTTCCACCAATATTTTGGTGAGAGTGAGAATTTGGTTGCTCTTTTTTTTTGTCCTGAGTGTAAGTGATTTCAATACGGCACTTCACCTATGTCAACGCCTAGCGTGTAATGCACAACTGAAACCCTTATTTATTAATGTATGTCTAAAAGTTCTTTTATTCTGAACGATGTACCACTTATATCACGCCCCTCTCTTGGAACCCCCCCCTCGGTCACACTGAACCAGGAATCAGGCTGGTTTGCAAAGTTAAAATATGTATTTATATATTTCACAATATAATCTGACTAATTTTACTGGGTATACAATGATCACCAATGGGGTGATGTCACACTAAGCAATCTCTTAAATCACTTGGAGTAATAATGAGCAAAAACAATGCAGCACAGAAATTATACTTTTGTGGGTGGGTGTTCAAATCAAATAGCAATGTGCTTACTCTTTTCCCCTGCACACCCCTCAACCCCCCAATATGCAATGTAGAAAAGAGAGAAAAAGTTTCAGGAATGCAGAATTCAAATACAATGGGCCTCATTACACGGTAGGCGGTAAGGGATTACCGGCACAGGTAAGTGCACTGGTGCCGGTAATCCCTTACCGCCCTACTACGAGGTCCCTTAGCAAGCCCCTTCCCTAATGCCTGGTTTTACCAGGCGTTAGGGAAGGGACCCGTTAAGGGACTTCAGAGCTAATAACGGTACCGCAAATTGTGGTACCATTATTAGCTCCATCCCCATTCCCATTGAGCCCTACGGGGGTTCGAATGGGAATGAGGAATGGTTCCCGGAATGGGACTTACCGGGTCCTCCAAGGTCGGAATGACCCGGTAAGTCTCTATTCCGGGAACACGGACCCGGAATGCGGTAAGGGGGTAGCCATGGCGCTAGCAGCGCCATGGCTACCGCCTACCGTGTAATGAGGCCCAATGTCAATCCAATTTCCCCCAGCAAACACAAGAGAGAAACAGAATTGATTAGCAAATTGTCAAAATGCTGTTAAAATTGGCTTTGAATGGAATGGGTAAAAACACTAGAAATGGTTTAAATGACTGAAAGTGTTGACATTCTAATGGGAGCCACTTTATCTGGTTGCAGACAAACACTAGCAATGATTTGAGAGCAAAAAGCAATGTGAAAACTTAATTTTGAGGTTGGGTGCAATTAAAAGCAATTTTATGGATTTTGCCAAAACGAAAATTTGCAGCAAACTTTTCCGCGCGCGGTAATCGCGATCACGGGAGAACTATAGGATGCTTGCCTTCTCCAGTTGAAATATATCAGTGCAAAGATCGGTATAACAATATTATGACAGAAGGAAAATAGTAGGGATGAGATTGAGAGTTCAGGCAGTTCAAAAATATTCTAACAATCTAGTTTTGAGTATAACAGAGGATGGGTTTCGATAGGGATTGCTATGGACAGTGCATAGGCTAGTGACAGTCCTATACTAAGGATACTCACTATATAGGTTTGAACAGAACCATCAGGAATTCTGGTTAGAAATTCTGCTGGGCACACCAGACTGGTACAGGTTGCTGGGCACACCAGACTGGACTAGTTGGCAATGGCTCTGGTTCGCAGCTATCTGGTCACAGCACGGCACCACTGAGTTGGTTCTTTGGATTCTGCTGATAATTCTTAGCAGGAAAGCAGATACAGGACGGCCAGGCTGTTCTTTGGTTCCCCTTAGATGTCTGGGGTAAATTCTGTTTTTTGGAATTTTAATGCCTACTTGAGAATGGTTTAGCTATGGAAGTGGGCATTTCTGCTTGCAAAGTTTCTGGAGTCTGCAACAGGGAAGATGTCAAGTTCTCTTGCAAAGTGCTCCGCCAGCAATTAGTTGGTGGGGGAATCTGTGTGTCTAAGTCCTCAGCTGTCTCTTTCTGCATTTGGTAAAGGGGTGTGTATGCTGGATTATCCTAAGTGCACCCCCTAGGTTGGCTATAGGTTACAATCTTCCCTCTCCCTTGATTGGAGGAGAAAACAGGGTGTCACCATGATGATATGGGTTTATGAGTCAGAGAATCCTCCCCTTGGCTTTTGGACAAAAAAATCTACTTTTCGTATAACACATATTTACAATTTTGCAGACTTTACAACAATAACATATCTAGATCACATATTTTGTGGAGCAAGTGCTCTTCTAAGCCCCATCATTGTAGAATCTTGTGTTGGCTTTTGACAGAATTCTGCCCTTTTGGGCCATAACACAATATCTTGTTTGTCCAAAAATTTCTACAACTGTGCGCATTGCATATGGGCATAATTTTCATACTTTGGACATAAATACATTTGCTATAAAACCACAATTTCTACATCTAATTTCTATAGCACAGAGTTCTGGCTCCTCTTAAAATATGCAGCAAAATTTTCGATTCAGAAGTTCAGCGTTTCCATATTTTTTACAATAGTCCACAGTAAATTATCAGTCTTTTTAGAAATATGATTTTGGTCCATTGTGAATCAACAAATGTTGCCTGTCCCCGCTTCCTTTTCCTGCTTGCAGCTCAGGAGCAATCTCCGCCCCCTCCCTTCTGGCAGAGGCCCTTTACAATCCTTCCTAATTAGCATCTCCTTGCCTGAGAGGAAGTCCATTGTGTCCTTCCCAGAGCAGCCCAGGTTCTCCTCCCCTCTTAATCAACACATGAATGTGAGTTCCTGGTCTAGAGAGCAGAAGGGAGGTGCCTTGCCCTGAGGGGGAAGTGGTTTGTAGTTTTGGCTTTGGAGTCAGGCTTACTTTAAATGTAATTCTGTTACATTTTTCTTTGTTTAAAATAAACTTGCAATTTTAAAACAAACATCTAGAACACTGATTCCAGACTCTAAACCATGTAGTTTAAATAGTTACAACCTAGGTTACTCTTGATAGCAGGCCACTTAGATTTTAGACATTAGATCTTAATGGTACAAGTTTACAGTTTTAATGCAGGCTTTTGAAATCGTCCTTCAGGCAGCCACTGGTACTGTGCTCAAATTGGTACTGTGCTCAAATTTTGACAGATCCCACAGGCATGCGCTCTGGTGCTGAGGGTGTTTTGATGACAAATACAGCTCTCTATGGTATTGCAATTTCAGAATGATTTCTTGAATTCAGTAAAATGTGACACCCAGCAAAATGATTGGGTGTTTGTGGGTTTTTTAGACCAGCATTCTGTATTTTCAGCAACCAAGAAAAGATTTAAAATGCAAGATTTCTGATGTTTTTCAGTAAGCACTGCTTTCATGCAGGCTCCATTTTCACTATTTGGGCAGCCCAATGACATGTTTCAGAAGTGTGCTCTCTGTTCCACCCCTGACAACATGCATAGTAGATTTGGTGGCCATCTTTTTGTGCTTTGTAGAGTGCAATTCCGTAGGTTTTGGCACACATAGGGGTTTCACGGCCATTTTGATGATTCTGGCATCGCCAGGACACAGTGATGCCGCAGGATAGAGCATAAGTGGGTTAAGACATCCCACGTGAGGAATGTCGAGAAGATTGTGGGTGATATTTGGTTGCCCTAAATCGACCAAAGCATATGTAGACAGAGTCCACAAGAGAACTGTATTGGCCTTAGAGGCACACCCCGAAAGAAAAAGGGGGCTAAAGTAAAAACATATCATATGACATAGGGTGACAAGAGAGACTTTATTGGGCATTGTTTTCTCTTGTGCATCAGTAACATTGATGTAAGATTGTATGTATGATGGTACAATTGGGTATGAAAGGTAGTAAATGGAAGGTGTTGGAGATAGGATTGATCCTTTGTACAGTTTCCATGATTTTTTAGCTGTATTTTGTGATATAAGTTGTGAGAATTTGTTGTAAGAGTGTTTAATCCAACCTTACTGCTCAAGATCCATGTTTTTGAATATGCTTATATTGTCATGATTCGCCATTTACGCCCCTTCTGGTTTACGCCCCTTCTGGACTTCCTGGTCCATGGTGCACCGTACCGCTGGAGCCGTTCTCCTCTCAACATGGCTGGCGCATCAGCCACGCTGCGGTCTAGCGTTTACGCACGAGCACTGTCATGATCTCTGCTTCCAAAAGGTCAGGGTTTTCCCAACTCCCTTGGAAGCAGATCCATAACCCAGGTTCCGAGTGCCAACCAGTCCCAATTGGGACCTTTTGGACCCAGTCCTGGCGCCAGTGGCACCAGGCTCATAAATATGCCCAGTCCCAGCGCTGGAAGCGCCGGGCTCATAATGCTTGGGTGGATTTACCTGCAGCAGACCATGCTGCTTACTTGCCTGCCAGTTGAGCCTCTGATCCTCTTCTGTTTGGAACTACTTTTCCTGTTGGGTGGGGCTGGAGCCACTCCCTAGATTCAGAACACTGGAACTCTTCTGGAAGGCAGGAACTCTTTTCTTACCAGGAACTCTTTTCTTACTTAGGCGTGGCTGTGGAAGGAGACACCTAAGCACTACAGGAGGCTATTTAAACCACACCCGGTGGATGAATCTTGCTTTGCGTTATTCTGCAACCTCTGCAGCAGAACGCTCATCGTGTCTTCGGCATCCGGTCCTGGGCCTAAGGAAAAAGGCTTACCATCCTGAATCCAGTCTTCAGCAACACCTATAAAGACAAGAAAGAACAGGTTAGCATTCTGGCATCTGAAAGGCAAAGGCTTACCATCCTGAATCCAGTCTTCAGCAACACCTATAAAGACAAGAAAGAACAGGTTAGCATTCCGGCATCTGAAAGACAAAAGTTTACCAACTCTTCGCACGCTCCGGAGGCCTTCGGCGCTGCATCCCGCATCTGAAAGACAAAACAAGGTGCGTTTAAAGACATTGGGGAACTTTAATACTCACGTGCCATTACTTCTTTCCACATCTAATCCAGTGGGTATTCCGGCACCCTGCAGCCGCTCCGAACTCGTACCTGCAAAATAAAAAGACAGTTAGAGCGCATAGTGAAGCAGGCAACAAGCGCTTACTTACGTGCTTCCAGGCGCTTCTATTCATCACACGGGCTCCATCTTCAACTCACTTCAGCCCGTCAGCCGCCATCGCCGGAACCCTGCAAAACAAGAGACATCATTACTAAAGACTTTAAAGACATTTGAATGACTGGAAACTTACCGTTCGTGCAGTAAACGACGGACAGCAGTCCTCTGAAGTCAAGAGGCCTGCGCTACCTATCCAGTGAAGAAACTGGTTACAGCACCCTGCCCCGAGGCAGATGGAGAGCTCGGCATTCACTTACCTAAGGTGAGAGCGTTAACCTTTGGGGGTCTACAGGAGAGGAGAAGAGGAAAGAGATAGGGACACCCCAATAACCCCAGTTCATTAACCCCATATTTTCTATCTGCAGACATCTTACTCTACACGTCAGGCATACAGTGCACAGAGGTCCAGCCCAAAGAGCCAACCGGGTGCTACACATCACCTTTGAAGATACGGTAGTCGCCCAGTCAAGACCGGCGCCTCTGCGAGAATCAGGTGAGCGTTACAGAATGCAAAGCCTACCGCAAAACTCTCGCCCAGGCGCTATGGAAACCTCGGATACTGACCCCCTAGCCCGGTTACTTGGGGAACTAAGGGCAGAAGTGCATGCAGCTCGTCAGGAAACGAATGCTCTAAGAAGGGAACTAATTATTTCCAAGGAGAGAACAGACAATCTTGCTAGACAAGTGCTACAGTCACAAGCCGGACAGACCCCGTTACCCGCATCAGGGGCAAATCTTCCTTCAACATCCTCTATGAATCCAGTGCAGATCAACCTACCTGGGAATGTACCTCTGGCTCCGCCCGAACGATTTTCTGGTGACCCAAAGAGGTTTGCAGTATTTATCAATCAGTGCCGGTTGCACTTCTTATGCCGGCCAGCAGCCTTTCCAACTGATCAAGCAAAAGTAGCTTTTGTACTTTCGTACCTTAGTGGCAATGCGGCAGACTGGTCGATCCCTCTAGTTAATCAAGATGATCCGGTTCTCCATGATTTTCAAGCCTTTCAGCTTAGTATGGAAAAACTGTTCGCAAGACATTCACAGGGGCAGGCCTTGGACAATGAGCTCCTTTCGTTGCAACAGGGTAATCAAGACCTTTTGGCTTATATTGCATCTTTCAATAGACTAATAGTGGAAACTCAATGGCCTGAGGACAAAAGGATTACGCTGTTTTATAGAGGTCTACGTGGAGAGCTCAAAGACGTTTAAGCCCAAGTAGTGAATCCCCCACAAGACTGTTCGGATTATATAGACTTGGTCGTTCAAATAGATCACAGGCTGCAGAACAGGAAGGCCGATCGTTCCAAGTTTGATGCTTGAGTATTTTCCAAACCGCCAACTCCTTCCAAAGGAGTAGACTCCGGGGAACCCATGCAAATAGGGGGTCTGAAAGGTCCTCTAACACAAAGGGAGCGGGAAAGGAGGAAACAGTTGCAATTATGCCTATATTGCGGAAACTCAGGTCACTTTCTTCGAGACTGTCCGGTGAAACCTGCCAAGAAGGCAGTAGGAGCTGCAGTTACCAAAGTTACAAACTCTGAGCAGGGAAACGACCTCGCCCGACAAGAATAGAGGTCCTCTTGCCGAGCGTGAAAACCAGTTCCGTGACCTCGCATTTCGTGATACCTATGGTCCTCATTAGCCCTGATAATCCGGATCGATTACATGCAATTGAAGCTTACGTCGACAGCGGTGCCATCGGCAATTATGTGGATCATGAAATGGTTTTGAGGATGAATCTAACTCTTTGTCCCAAGGCTGTAAAGGACGTCATTACTACGGTGGATGGTACGGAGATAGCCTCCGGGCCAGTAACGCATACCACTCAAGAGGTGACGCTAGTAAGTCAAGATGGACACCATGAGAAGATCGTGTTCGATGTGATCAAGGCCCCTCAGTTTCAGATTATTCTAGGAATACCTTGGTTAGAGAAACACAATCCTCTGATCGATTGGCGAGCAAGAACGGTCCAGTTTCCAGAATGTGTCTCTACTTGTCGCCCTCCACCTGGTGTTGCACTGGCCGCAATTTTTTCAGAGACTCCCCAGTTACCTCCCGAATACCTAGAATACCAAGATGTTTTCCGGAAGGATCAGGCTAACTCTCTACCTCCTCATAGGTCTTATGACTGCCAGATAGACCTGATACCT
This sequence comes from Ambystoma mexicanum, assembly GCF_040938575.1. Classification (NCBI taxonomy): domain Eukaryota; kingdom Metazoa; phylum Chordata; class Amphibia; order Caudata; family Ambystomatidae; genus Ambystoma; species Ambystoma mexicanum. Next base: position 66,138,198 of record NC_090925.1, on the reverse strand, counting down.
TGATCTACTCCTCCTTGTAGTAGAATTTATGCCCTCACCGAGCCTGAGAACCTTCACCTTCGACAATACCTGGATCAATACCTGGCAAATGGGTTTATTCGTCCTTCCAAGTCCCCTGCTTCTTCAGCTTTGTTCTTCGTTCCAAAAAAGGAAGGAGACCTTAGAACTTGTATCGATTATCGCTCCCTGAACCAGATCACCGTTAAGAATAGATATCCGTTACCTTTGATCCCTGAACTCCTGGACCAAGTCAGAAAAGCATGCATATATACAAAGCTGGATCTTAGAGGAGCTTACCACTTGGTACGAGCAAAAGAGGGCGATGAATGGAAGACGGCCTTCCGCACCAAATATGGGCTATTTGAATATCAGGTCATGCCCTTCGGACTTTGCAATGCCCCGGCCGCCTTTCAATATTTTATGAACGATGTCCTCAGAGAGCTCATAGATGTATGTGTTGTTGTTTACATTGACGACATCCTCGTTTATTCTTCATCGGAATCTGAACATCGGAAACACGTGAAAATGGTCCTCGAAAGATTGCGTCAACACAAACTTTTCGCTAAGTTGGAAAAATGTGTTTTCAACGTGACTGAAGTTGAATTCTTGGGATTCATATTATCACCTGGCGGAGTGCGTATGGATTCAAAGAAGGTCGATGCAGTTCTCAAATGGCCATCACCATCCTCCGTAAAAGGTGTGCAAAGCATGTTAGGCTTCGCTAACTTTTACCGCAGGTTTATCCCCAAATTCTCTCGAATAGTCCAGCCCATCGCTGCCTTGTTAAAGAAAAACAAACGTTTTGAATGGTCTACCGAGGCGGAACAAGCTTTCCAGGATTTGAAGACTAAATTTATCTCTGCACCAATCTTAAAACACCCTCGCCCCGAACTCCCCTACATCGTGGAAACTGATCTTTCAAGCCTTGCCATGGGGGCAGTTCTATCACAAAAGGACCCGGTAACCAATCAGTTGCATCCCATGGCATTTTGGTCCCGCAAATTCTCGCCTCCTGAAATCAATTACACGATTACTGACAAGGAACTTCTGGCTATCAAGTCTGCCTTTAAGGCTTGGCGGCATTATCTGCTGGGGGCCCGACACACTGTTACTGTGATTACGGATCACCGAAACCTGCAATATTTGAAGACCGCAAAAGCCCAATCCTCTAGACAACTCCGTTGGGCATTATTCTTTGCCGAGTTTGACTTCATAATTACCTATCGACCTGGTACAAAGAATGGTAAAGCCGATGCCCTTTCTCGGATGGGAGTGGAAGAACACTTGGTCAACCCTAAACCTGTACCAATCATTCCCGAACAAAGAATTCTGGGTGTAATCGCCACAGAATCCATAGAGGAAGTTAAGGATAAAGCCAGGCAACTTGTAACTCCAGCAGACATACAGAATTGGCATCTGCAGGGAAAGGACTTTGCAGTAAAGGACAACTTATTGTATTTCCAAGAACGATTATACCTACCCAGCACAGATTTACAGAAAAAAGTAATCTCTTGTTATCACGACTCTTTAATGGAAGGTCATCCCGGTATAGCCAAGACCTCAGAAAAGATCAAGCGCTACTTCTGGTGGCCGTCTTGGAAAAAAGATATCAGAGACTTTATAATGTCCTGTGGAGTATGCGCCCAAAACAAGAGTCAAAAGGAAAGACCAGCAGGCCTCTTACGACCTATTGACATCCCACCTCGCCCTTGGCATACGCTTTCTATGGACTTCATCACCGATCTACCTCCATGCTCCGGATACAATACGATTCTAGTAATCGTGGACTTATTTTCCAAGATGGCGCATTTCATTCCGCTCAAAGGCTTGCCAACAGCAGCAACTCTGGCCCGAGAATTTCTCGAAAACATCGTCCGACTGCAGGGTTTTCCTTCGGTTCTAATTTCGGATCGAGGTAGTCAATTTATTTCTCATTTTCGGCGAAGTTGCTGTCGGTCTGCTCAAATTGATGTGAGACTATCGACCAGTCACCACCCTCAGACCGACGGACAAACCGAGAGGACCAATCAAACTCTGGAACAGTATTTACGCTGCATGCTGCAACAAACTGAAAAAACTTGGAAAGATATCCTTTGGATAGCCGAGTATGCCTACAATAACTCTGTCCATTCGGGAACTGGGAAAACCCCGTTTTTTCTTTTGTACGGCAGTCACCCTCGAACCTCGGAGTTGGATCCCCTCCAAGATCTTGAAACACCAGCAGTAGACTACCTGCATTCTACAATCACCCAAGCCTTTAAGGAAGCTGTTTCTCACCTTCAAAGGGCTAAAGAACAATACAAGAAAGGAGCAGATCAACATCGGAAGGAAGCCCCTCACTATCAAGTAGGGGATCAAGTCTGGTTATCCACCAAATATCTATCTCTAAAAGGGCCACGCACATTCAACCCAAGATACCTTGGTCCCTATTCCATCACTACCATAGTAAACCCAGTAGCGGTCAAGTTGGACTTGCCCCCGCACATGAAGATACATCCGGTCTTCCACGTCTCTCTATTAAAACCCGTGCAACCTCAAACCCGACTAACCAAATCTCCAAAACCTATCCTAGTGGATGGAGAACTCGAGTTTGAAGTCAAAAGCATTCTAGACTCCAAGATCTCCAAATCTAAACTATTCTACCTAATTGACTGGAAAGGCTACGGCCCCCAAGAGAGATCCTGGGAACCTGCTGAATATGTCCACGCTCCTCGCCTAATCAAAAGATTTCACCGAACATTTCCTGACAAGCCAAAACCCCCGGAGAAGCCCGGTTTGGGAGGGGCCTTGAGGGGGGGTACTGTCATGATCTCTGCTTCCAAAAGGTCAGGGTTTTCCCAACTCCCTTGGAAGCAGATCCATAACCCAGGTTCCGAGTGCCAACCAGTCCCAATTGGGACCTTTTGGACCCAGTCCTGGCGCCAGTGGCACCAGGCTCATAAATATGCCCAGTCCCAGCGCTGGAAGCGCCGGGCTCATAATGCTTGGGTGGACTTACCTTCAGCAGACCATGCTGCTTACTTGCCTGCCAGTTGAGCCTCTGAGCCTCTTCTGTTTGGAACTACTTTTCCTGTTGGGTGGGGCTGGAGCCACTCCCTAGATTCAGAACACTGGAACTCTTCTGGAAGGCAGGAACATTTTCTTACCAGGTACTCTTTTCTTACTTAGGCGTGGCTGTGGAAGGAGACACCTAAGCACTACAGGAGGCTATTTAAACCACACCCGGTGGATGAATCTTGCTTTGCGTTATTCTGCAACCTCTGCAGCAGAACGCTCATCGTGTCTTCTGCATCCGGTCCTGGGCCTAAGGAAAAAGGCTTACCATCCTGAATCCAGTCTTCAGCAACACCTATAAAGACAAGAAAGAACAGGTTAGCATTCTGGCATCTGAAAGGCAAAGGCTTACCATCCTGAATCCAGTCTTCAGCAACACCTATAAAGACAAGAAAGAACAGGTTAGCATTCTGGCATCTGAAAGACAAAAGTTTACCAACTCTTCGCACGCTCCGGAGGCCTTCGGCGCTGCATCCCGCATCTGAAAGACAAAACAAGGTGCGTTTAAAGACATTGGGGAACTTTAATACTCACGTGCCATTACTCCTTTCCACATCTAATCCAGTGGGTATTCCGGCACCCTGCAGCCGCTCCGAACTCGTACCTGCAAAATAAAAAGACAGTTAGAGCGCATAGTGAAGCAGGCAACAAGCGCTTACTTACGTGCTTCCAGGCGCTTCTATTCATCACACGGGCTCCATCTTCAACTCACTTCAGCCCGTCATCCGCCATCGCCGGAACCCTGCAAAACAAGAGACATCATTACTAAAGACTTTAAAGACATTTGAATGACTCGAAACTTACTGTTCGTGCAGTAAACGACGGACAGCAGTCCTCTGAAGTCAAGAGGCCTGCGCTACCTATCCAGTGAAGAAACTGGTTACAGCACCCTGCCCCGAGGCAGATGGAGAGCTCGGCATTCACTTACCTAAGGTGAGAGAGTTAACCTTTGGGGGTCTACAGGAGAGGAGAAGAGGAAAGAGATAGGGACACCCCAATAACCCCAGTTCATTAACCCCATATTTTCTATCTGCAGACATCTTACTCTACACGTCAGGCATACAGTGCACAGAGGTCCAGCCCAAAGAGCCAACCGGGTGCTACACATCACCTTTGAAGATACGGTAGTCGCCCAATCAAGACCGGCGCCTCTGCGAGAATCAGGTGAGCGTTACAAGCACTGGCTTCCTAGAAAACGAGCATGCCCCTGAGGCGCTGTGCGTCTCAACGCTCCTTTTCGAGTTCGCAGCTAGTGTGTTCATTGTTTCCTTCCTTTTCCTCGTACCCTTGTTGAATACCTTCCATATTCCTTTTTTCATTCCTGGAGTATTAGAAACGGCCTGTTGCCATCTCCGAGGCCGTCCGTTCATTCCTTCCTGGGCCCACTTCCATGCTTCCATGCTTCCGTGCTAGCAACTTATCCGAGTACTTTGCGAGTAGTGCTTCCCTTCCCTGGTTCCACGCTTAATCCTGGACATTTACTGCTCTTACCTTCCTGGAATCCTGAACTCTTGTCTTCCTCCGAGTCTGATCTCATTCAACGCTGGATACGGAGGACCACCGGCCTTACCTGTACAAATCCCGGACATCCCGGAAGACAGAGAAACCTTCAAAGAAGAAGACGACAAAGGACAAACAGGTAAGACCAGGGGTAAAGTGTGACAGTTTGAGACGCCAAGGACTTGATACTGAGCTCAATATGGAGACTGCAGTCCAGGACCTATTGAGAGGAATGCAAGAACTAACAACAGAGGTTCAAAAACTCAAAGCTGAAAATGCAGTGTTAAAACAACTTGTGCTTTCCCGGGATTCGGCATTACAGGAAAGTGCTCTAGTAGGTGGCATAGTTGACAAGTATGATGGTTCCTCCAAAACACTGCGATCCTTCCTTGATTCCTGTTTGGTGCATTTCACATTCAAACCCTACTATTTTTCCACGCCCCGAGCCAAGGTGGGGTTATAATTGCACAACTCTTGGGCAATGCCTTAGCCTGGGCAACGTCCTTGGTCAATGCTGCAGATCCACTCCTGGACAATAATGATGGATTTCTGGAAGCCTTCAAAACCATGTTCGATCACCTTATCCAGGTTTACAGCATTCAGGAAAGGCTCCTGGAATTCCAACAAGGGAGTCAAGACATGCTTTCTTATGTAACCCACTTTAAGTAGTTGCTTAAAGAGGCCGATTGGTCCCAGGAGGCAAGTTTTACCGTGTTTCGTAAAGGCTTAAATGACACAATTAAGGACGAACTTGCCAGAGTAGCCCGTCCAAGTTCCTTCCAGCCTCTGATAGACTTGTCCCTCCAAATAGACTTTCGAATCCAGGAAAGAAAGGCAGAAAAGAAAAAATCCAAAACAGCTTCTCCAAATGTTGCCATGTATATTTCTAGTCCTAAAGAAATGACCACATCACACTCTCCTGATCCCGAGCCTATGCAATAGGGCTCCGTACGGGGTCCAATATCTGCACAAGAAAAGATGCATAGGATCAACACTGGGCTCTGTATGTATTGTGCCTCTGATAAACATCTAGTACAGAATTGTCCTATAGCTCCACCTAGGCGTTCGGGAAACGCCAGCTCCTGATCTTGAGCGGAGCAAAGCTTCAGGAGATAGATACTTGCTCTGCTTCTGCTCCTTCCTTAAATTGCCCCCAATTAAATTTCTTGGTGGTCCTGCAAACATCCTTATCTACCACCAATAAGGAGACTCATTCCATGCTGGCCCCCGTGGACTGTGGTGCCATGGGAATCTTCTTGAACCATGAATGGGCCTTGAAAAATAACATTCCCCGAGAAACTAAAGGAACAATCCAATCTCTCGAAGGAATGGATGGGAAACCACGGTCTTCGGGACCCATATCCCAGTGAACCACGGAGCTGTTGCTCTCAATCAACAATCATCAGGAGATGCTTTGTTTTGACATCATCAAGGCGGCACACTACCCATAGTCCTGGGAATGCCCTGGCTACAAAAACACAATCCATACATCAATTGGGCGGCCGGATCCTTATTTTTAGGCTCCGAATTCTGCTTGTCCCATTGTTTATCCCAAAACATGGTACAGAACATATCTATGGAACCCCAGATCCTTGAACGACCATCCATCTGTGTCTTCAATATTTCCCAAGTGCCTGAGATTTACCAACAATACTCAGATGTGTTTTCAACAGCAATTGTTCCATCACTACCACCCAAACGACCAGAAGATTGTGCAATCGACACAGAAGATTCTGCAGTGATACTATTTGGAAGAATGTTTATTCTTTCTGAACCTGAAAAAAGGGCATTACGGGAATACCTGGGCACCAATCTTGCCAATGGAACCATTCAACCTTCCAAATCTCCAGCCGGTGCCTCTTTGTTTTTCATGCCCAAGAAGGACACTAAGGAACTTCGACCCTGCCTGGATTATCGGGGACTTAACCAATGCACCCTTAAGGATCGTTACCTTCTACCGCTCATTTCCAACATATTGGAAGCCGTTCGGGGAGCTATAATCTTTACTAAACTCGACCTACGAGTTGCATACCATCTCATCCAGATAAGGGAAGGCGATGAGTGGAAGAGCGCTTTCAGGACCCACTTTGGACATTTTGAATACCTGGTAATGCCATTTGGCCTTGCAAACGCCCCTGCGGTTTTTCAGCGATTCATGGACAGAGTCTTTTCGATATGTTGTTTGTCATAGTGTACTTGGATGACATACTGATCTATTCTAATGATTTCCAGTTACATCAATAACATATGACATCTGTCTTACAATGCCTACGAGAGAACAAACTCCTGGTTAAACCAGAAAACTGCATATTTCACATCCAAACAGTTCATTACCTCGGGTTTGTTCTGAGTGGAAAGGGAAATGAAACGGACCCCTCCAAGGTTGAGTCTATCCTTTCTTGGCCAGCGCCTACAACAGTAAAACAAATTCAATCCTTCCTGGGACTTGCCAACTTTTACGGGAAATTCATTCCCACCTACTCTGACATTGTACAGCCGAAAGTCGCTTTGATGAAGAAGGACATTCTCTTCATTTGGTCCAAAGCTCAAGAGGCAGCATTTCAGGCGCTAAAATGGAGATTCACTCAAGGTCCTATCCTGACTCAACCGGATATCAATAAACCCTTACTGGTAGAATCAGATGCCTCAGATCATGCAGTAGGTGCTGTGCTAAAACAAGAATCTGAGGATAAAGCGGAACATCCCATCGCTTATCTATCCCGGACTTTAACTCCCAGCGAGACCCACTATTCAGTTCTGGAGAAAGAATTGCTCGCCATTCGGCAAGCCTTTACTGAGTGGCGCCATTTACTCCTGGGTGCCAAATTTCATGTTCAAGTGTGAACCGATCATAGAAACCTACAGATCCTACAATCCCTGGAATGCAGAAACAGTTGCCAAGCTCGTTGGGCCTATTTTGTTGCCCAGTATCAGTTTCGCATACATCATGTCCCAGGAACTAACAACGTAATCACCGATGCATTATCCAGGCGTCCTGATTACGAGCCAGTGGAGGACTGCACCTTTCCGAAGATGTTCCCTGACACAGTGTTCGTGGCTCAAGCCAACTCCTTATTGGAAAAGGTCCGTACTGAAACACCATCTTCTGATCTCTGGAAGGATTACATCAGGGAAAACCAATGGTCCTTAGTCACGAAAGATGGTTACCTCTTCAAAGATAAGAGACTGGCAGTACCCACGAACAAGTTGAGAACCAAGATCATAAACTTCTGTCAGGATACCTTCCATGCTGGGCATCTGTCACGATGCCTGCCCCCGGAAAGCCAGACCAGGCCCAGCAACCCCGGAAGCAGGCATCATGCCATTTGAAGCATGCCCAAAAACCCCAGTTAGGGGCTCTTTGGCTACAGTCCTGGCGCCTATGGCGCCATGCTCATAAGAATAAAGTCAGTCCTGGCGCCATGGGCGCCAGGCTCATTACAGAAAACTTACCTGTTGCAGACCATGCTGCATACCTACCTGATGCAGACCATGCTGCACGAAGCCACAAGCCAAAGGCTTAGAGGGACTACTTTACCTCAGGGACTCCTTTCTTCTCGGGTGGGGCTGTGGAAGAATACTTACCTGGGACTTCTTCCAAGGCTATTTAAGCCACACCCGCACAGCCACACGTGCTTTGCGTTATTCTGCTTGCTGCAGCGTAACGCTCACCGTGTCTTCAGCAGCTCCAGTCTTCAGCCACGCCCGCTTCAGCCCTGGAACACCTGGAACAAGAAAAGGAGAAGGAGAGGAGGTCAGAACAAAACCCTTACCTGAATCCTTGATCCAGCACATCGTCGATCTGGAAGAGAGAAGCCTTCTCAGGTGCATTGCCACGCACCTCGCAGCGCCGCGCTGAACTCACCAACTGGGGCTGCATTCCTTTACTCCATCGCGAACCCAGCATCTCCAGGCCATTCTTCAACACCTGGGGGAGACAAGAACAAATAGGTGAGCAAGGGCAATACAAACCACCCCCAAAGACTTACCTGATTTACCACAGGGGGGTACTCACCTCATCTCGGGTCGGCGCAGTCAATTCTGCATCACTGCCGCACCCCGGCCCCTAAGGGGAAAAAACAAGGACAATACAAATCAACCCCAAAGACTTACCTGATTACCACAGGGGGGTACTCACCTCATCTCGGGTCGGCGCAGTCAATTCTGCATCACCGCCGCACCCCGGCCCCTAAGGGGAAAAGACAAGGACAATACAACCTAACCCCAAAGTCTTACCTGATTTACCACAGGGGGGTACTCACCTCATTTCGGGTCGGCACAGTTAATTCTGCATCATCGCTGTACCCCGGCCCCAAAGGGCAGAACCACAATAGACTTACCAGGATCTTACCAATTGCCACTTGGAACTCTTCTGGTGGTTTAAATCCGCAACCTGCAAGGAATCTGGCAGAGTGAAGATCAGATTTTTGAACTCTTACGAACAATTGGACTTAGAGTCAATACTGGAACTCACCAATTCCTCCGCACCAGTGAAGTAACTGGTTGTCTACGCGCCCCTGCGCTCGACGCAGGATGGAGAGCTCATCTTTCCAAATCTTAAGGTGAGATTAAGAGGGAACATTCAGGAGTGTTCATTGGGCAGACAAGGGGATTGGGAAGGCTAGTTAACGCTCAGATTACGGGAGGTTAATTCCCTTTCTCCATTGCAGAAAGATATTCGTACGAGCCCAACAAACAAAGCTAAGTGGGTCTGTCCAGTCTGTCATCTCGGCTCTACGTGTTACTCTGGTGGAAGCAACAGCGGGCCAGACCAGATCGACGCCCCCGTGGGAATCAGGTGAGCGTAACAGAACGCGAAGACTACCCACAAATACCCACCCGGGAGTCATGGAGACCTCGGAAACCGATCAGTTGGCCCAATTATTAGGGGAACTAAGGGCCGAAATGCATTCCGCCCGCCAAGAAACCAATGCCCTCAGGAGGGAATTGATAGTATCAAAAGAACGAACTGATGATTTGGCCAGACAGCTATTACAAAGCCAGGCTGGACAAACACCTCTACCTGGACTCAGGGCCAGCCCAGCTCGGGTGCCACCGAGTAACCCGGTGCAGATAAACCTTCCTGGAGCCGTTCCCTTGGCTCCGCCTGAACGCTTTGCCGGAGACCCTAAAAGGTTTGCTATATTCATGAATCAATGTCGCTTACACTTTTTATGTAGACCTGGAGCTTTCCCAAACAATCAAGCCAAGGTAGCTTTTGTACTGTCATATCTCAGCGGCAGTGCAGTGGACTGGTCCATTCCGCTAGTAAATCAGGATGACCCGATTCTTCGAGATTTCCAAGGTTTTCGAACTAGCATGGAAAGACTGTTTGCCCGACATTCCCAAGGACAGGCTTTGGATAACAAACTTTTATCCTTACGGCAAGGTAATCAGGATCTTTTATCTTACATTGCAACTTTCAATAGATTAGTTGTGGAAACCGAATGGCCTGAAGCCAAGCGAATTACATTATTCCATCGAGGGCTTCGGGGAGAACTCAAGGATGTTTTAGCCCAAGTCGTGAACCCGCCTTTAGACTGTGCTGAATATATAGATTTTGTGGTCCAGTTAGATCACAGACTTCAAACCAGGAAGGCTGATCGAACCAAGTTTGAAAACAAGGTCTTGGTTAAAACCTACGTACCCTCGAAGGGGGTAGATGCCTCAGAACCCATGCAAATCGGGGGGGTTAGAGGACCCTTAACCCAGAAGGAAAGGGAAAGAAGACGGCAACAGTAATTATGTCTATATTGCGGAGCTACTGGTCATTTCCTTCGGAACTGCCCTGTAAAACCACCCAAGAAAACTATAGGAGCAGCAGACAAAAACCACTTGAAACCTGACTCGGGAAACGATCACGCCCGGCAAGCGTAGAGGTCAGCTTGCCGAGCTTAAAGAAGGACACTCTGACCTAGCATTTCACCATATCCATGGTCCTTATAGATCCAGAGCAGCCATCACGCATGCATGCGGTAAAGGCGTACGTAGATAGTGGAGCCATAGGAAACTATTTGGACTACGGATTGGCTTCCAGGATGAATCTACCTCTCACCCGAAAGACCACTGCCGATGTCGTCACCACTGTTGATGGAACTGAAATTGCCTCTGGGCCCGTAACTCATTCCACTGCAGAGATGACTTTGCTGAGTCAGGATGGACACCGAGAGGTTATGGTGTTTGATTTAATCAAGGCTCCACAGTTTCAACTGATACTGGGAATCCCTTGGTTGGAAAAACACAATCCCTGTATTGATTGGCGAGAGAAGAGACTAACCTTCCCAGAATGTGCTAACACCTGTTACCCAAAGAGAACTCTAAATTCAGTACTGGCCCCAATAATCCCAGCTGCCATACAATTACCTGCTGAATACCAAGACTTTCAGGATGTCTTCCAAAAGGAGCAGGCAAACACCTTACCACCGCACAGATCGTATGATTGTCAAATAGATCTCATACCAGGAGCACAACCATCTTGCAGCAGAATCTATGCCCTCACGGAACCTGAAAATCTCCACTTGCGCCAGTACCTAGACCAGTATCTTGCTAATGGCTTCATCCGCCCGTCCAAGTCCCCTGCATCTTCCACTTTGTTCTTCGTGCCAAAAAAGGAAGGCAACCTTAGAACATGCATTGACTACCGCGCGCTGAATCAGATAACTATCAAGAATCGGTACCCATTGCCTTTGATCCCTGAACTACTAGACCAGGTAAAGAACGCTTGTATATACACAAAGCTAGACCTTCGGGGGGCATATCATCTGGTACGCTTCAAAGAGGGTGACGAATGGAAGACTGCTTTTCGCACCAAGTACGGATTATTTGAGTACCAGGTGATGCCTTTCGGACTGTGTAACGCACCAGCAGCCTTCCAGTTCTTCATGAACAATGTCTTCCGAGAGCTCATCGATGTTTGCGTAGTAATTTACATCGACGATATCTTAGTATACTCCCTATCAGAATCCGATCATGTAAAGCACGTCCGAGCAGTCCTAGAAAAGTTACGCCAGTATAAGTTATACGCTAAACTGGAAAAGTGCATCTTTCACACTACGGAAGTAGAGTTTCTTGGATTTATTCTGACCCCGAAAGGAATCCGGATGGATACACGTAAGGTGGACGCAATTCTTAATTGGCCTTCGCCAAGCTCAGTCAAAGGAGTTCAAAGCATGCTTGGCTTTGCCAATTTCTACCACAGGTTTATCCCGGACTTCTCACACATTGTACATCCCATTACAACACTATTGCGAAAGAATAAACGCTTTACATGGACAGAAGAAGCCGAGAACGCCTTCCAAGAGTTAAAAAAGAAATTAACGTCCGCTCCTGTATTACGACACCCGCGCCCAGAGCTTCCCTAAATAGTGGAAACAGATGCATCCAGTTCAGCTATGGGAGCAGTGCTCTCCCAAAAGGATCCCGAAACTAACCAGCTGCACCCAGTGGCGTTTTGGTCAAGAAAGTTTTCGGCTCCCGAATTAAATTATGCTATAACCGACAAGGAACTGTTGGCCATCAAGTCCGCCTTCAAGGCTTGGCGGCACTATCTGCTGGGCGCCAGGCATACCATTACGGTCATCACTGATCACCGCAACTTACAATACCTAAAGTTAGCCAAGGCCCAATCTTCACGCCAACTCTGTTGGGCATTGTTCTTCGCCGAGTTTGATTTTGTAATAACCTATCGACCAGGTTGTAAAAATGGAAAAGCTGATGCCCTGTCTCGAATAGGAATGGGAGAAACAGAAAAAGCTTTAGAACCTGTACCCATAATTCCTGAACAGAGGATCCTTGGTCTGACATCCATACACTCTCTGGAGGACATTCAAGAAAAGGTCCATCAACTCTTTGATTCCGATGCCTTACAGGGCTGGGCAAGGAAAGGCCCAGAGTATTCTGTCACCATCAATCTACCTTATTACCCAGGCCGGCTATTTCTGCCACTAGAGGAACTACAGAAACTTGTCATTTCTCATTACCACGACACCTTGATGGAAGGAAATCCTGGCATTGCAAAAACTGAAGCCAAAATCAAGAAACAGTTTTGGTGGCCCACCTGGCGAAAAGATGTCAAGTTGTTTGTCATGTCTTGTGGCATTTGCGCTCAAAATAAAGGGGAAAAGAAAAAACCCGCTGGATTATTACAACCACCTACTCCTTGGCATACCTTCTCATTAGACTTTATCACGGATTTACCCCCGTGCAATGGTTATAACACCATTCTAGTTATTGTAGATCTTTTTTCTAAAATGGCCCATTTCATTCCTTTAAAAGGAATACCTTCAGCTTCAATCCTGGCCAAGGAGTTCCTTGAAAATGTTGTCCGCCTACATGGCTTTCCTTCCGTGTTAATTTCGGACCGGGGAAGTCAATTTATTTCACATTTTTGGAGGAAGTGCTTCCAGCTGGCACAGATTGATATTAGGCATTCAACCAGCCACCATCCCCAGACCGACGGTCAAACAGGGAGAACCAACCAGAATCTTGAGCAATACCTACGTTGTATGCTACATCAATCTGAGGAGGATTGGAAAGACATTCTTTGGATCGCCGAGTATGCATACAATAATTCTGTACACTCAGGAACTAAACAAAGCCCTTTTTTACCATATATGGTCACCATCCTCGAACCTCAGACTTAGATTCTCCCCAGCATTTAGAGATGCCTGTGGTGGACCATCTCCACGCTGTTATCACACAAGCCTTTAAAGAGGCGACTGCACATTTACAAAAGGCTAAGGATAAATACAAGAAGGATGCTGATCAACACAGGAGTGAAGCACCGCAATACCAAGTAGGGGACCAAGTATGGTTAGCCACCAAGTACTTACCACTCAAGGGAACACAGACATTTAACCCCAGGTACTTGGGACCTTATTCTATTAAGGCTATAATTAACCCAGTGGCCATCAAGTTGGACCTGCCTGGTCATATGCGTGTTCATCCTGTTTTTCACGTGTCTCTTTTGAAGCCTGTGCAACCAGGAACTAGACTAACCACCCCACCTGAACCTATCCTCATAGACGGGGAACCCGAATTCGAAGTCAAGAATATTTTGGACTCTAAAAGGGTGAGATCAAAACTCTTCTATCTCATTGATTGGAAAGGTTATGGTCCACAAGAAAGATCTTGGGAGCCTAGTGACCATGTGCATGCACCTCAATTAGTGAAAAGGTTCCACCAAGAATTTCCAGACAAACCAAGGCCGAGAGGGAGAACAGCTTTAGGAGGGGCCTTGAGGGGGAGTGCTGTCACGATGCCTGCCCCCGGAAAGCCAGACCAGGCCCAGCAACCCCGGAATCAGGCATCATGCCATTTGAAGCATGCCCAAAAACCCCAGTTAGGGGCTCTTTGGCTACAGTCCTGGCGCCTTTGGCGCCAGGCTCATAAGAATAAAGTCAGTCCTGGCGCCATGGGCACCAGGCTCATTACAGAAAACTTACCTGTTGCAGACCATGCTGCATACCTACCTGATGCAGACCATGCTGCACGAAGCCACAAGTCAAATGAGGCTTAGAGGGACTACTTTACCTCAGGGACTCCTTTCCTCTCGGGTGGGTCTGTGGAAGAATACTTACCTGGGACTTCTTCCAAGGCTATTTAAGCCACACCCCGGACAGCCACACGTGCTTCGCGTTATTCTGCTTGCTGCAGCGTAACGCTCACCGTGTCTTCAGCAGCTCCAGTCTTCAGCCACGCCCGCTTCAGCCCTGGAACACCTGGAACAAGAAAAGGAGAAGGAGAGGAGGTCAGAACAAAACCCTTACCTGAATCCTTGATCCAGCACATCGTCGATCTGGAAGAGAGAAGCCTTCTCAGGTGCATTGCCATGCACCTCGCAGCGCCGCGCTGAACTCACCAACCGGGGCTGCATTCCTTTACTCCATCGCGAACCCAGCATCTCCAGGCCATTCTTCAACACCTGGGGGAGACAAGAACAAATAGGTGAGCAAGGGCAATACAAACCACCCCCAAAGACTTACCTGATTTACCACAGGGGGGTACTCATCTCATCTCGGGTCGGCGCAGTCAATTCTGCATCACTGCCGCACCCCGGCCCCTAAGTGGAAAAAACAAGGACAATACAAAGACTTACCTGATTACCTGATTACCACAGGGGGGTACTCACCTCATCTCGGGTCGGCGCAGTCAATTCTGCATCACCGCCGCACCCCGGCCCCTAAGGGGAAAAAACAAGGACAATACAACCTAACCCCAAAGACTTACCTGATTTACCACAGGGGGGTACTCACCTCATTTTGGGTTGGCGCAGTTAATTCTGCATCATCGCTGTACCCCGGCCCCAAAGGGGAGAACCACAATAGACTTACCAGGATCTTACCAATTGCCACTTGGAACTCTTCTGGTGGTTTAAATCCGCAACCTGCAAGGAATCTGGCAGAGTGAAGATCAGACTTTTGAACTCTTATGAACAATTGGACTTAGAGTCAATACTGGAACTCACCAATTCCTCCACGCCAGTGAAGTAACTGGTTGTCTACGCGCCCCTGCGCTCGACGCAGGATGGAGAGCTCATCTTTCCAAATCTTCAGGTGAGATTAAGAGGGAACTTCAGGAGTGTTCTGTGGGCAGACAAGGGGAGTGGGAAGGCGGGTTAACGCTCAGATTACGGGAGGTTAATTCCCTTTATCCATTGCAGAAAGATATTCGTACGAGCCCAACAAACGAAGCTAAGTGGGTCTGTCCAGTCTGTCATCTCGGCTCTAT
Source organism: Ambystoma mexicanum (assembly GCF_040938575.1). Lineage (NCBI taxonomy): Eukaryota > Metazoa > Chordata > Amphibia > Caudata > Ambystomatidae > Ambystoma > Ambystoma mexicanum. The sequence goes on along the minus strand of NC_090925.1, from coordinate 66,122,916 downwards.
GTGTTGCTCTGGTGGAAGCAACAGCGGGCCAGTCCAGATCGACGCCCCCGTGGGAATCAGGTGAGCGTAACAACATTGAGGCGTTACTGCTACTCTTCGCTACATTCGGAGACAATTCTGGTGGCCTGACATGATTGACGGAGTAAGGGTATATGTCCTAGCCTGCCCTATCTTCAGTCAGAATAAGTCAGATAATAGGAAACCTGCAGTTCTTCTCCATCAACCCACATTGCCAGAACGTCCTTGGGAAGAAATCGTCATTGATTTCATCTTGGAACTGCCCCCTTCTAAAGGGTTTACTACCATTATGGTTACCATCGATCTATTCACCCACATGGCTCACTTCACCCCGTTGTACAAATTGCCTTCAGCACAAGAAATGTAAGGAATATTTCTGAAGCACATCTTTAGACTGCATGGCCTTCCTTCCAAAATCATTTCAGAACGTGGTCCTCAAAACATTTCACAATTCTGGAAACACCTATGCCACATACAAGAACCGACCCACATAAAAGGCAGGACCATCGATTGGTTAGCCGGTTCCAACTGCAACATCCAGGTCCTCAATAACTCCCCTTGCTTATGGTCTGACCATCACATCATAACATTTAACATTGAAGCTACCCCGCGAGCCCTAACACCCATAGCCCCAGCCCTCCCCACCCGTAATAAAAAAAACATAACAAGAGAACAACTCCTCCCACTGCTACTCCCCTCTCTTAATGCGGCGACCAACGCCTGTTCTGATCCCACCTCCCTAGCAGACATCTACAACCAAACAATGCTCACGGCCATTGACACCATAGCACCAATTAAAACCTGGAAGGCTAAACCACGAGCACATCTCAACTCATGGTTCACCCCACAGCTAAGAATCCTCCGCAAAGCCAAACGCTGCGCGGAAAACCGTTGGAAAAGCCACCCTTCTGATGAGCATAAAGACGGCTTCCTTCTCGCCTCCCTCACTTATAAAGACGCCATCATCACTGCTAAAAAAGAATCATTTAATAATCGTATCATGCAAGCCGACTCTAATTCCAAGGAACTCTTTAGAGTCCTAAAAGAGCTCGAAACCCCAGTCTCCCCGCCAGACACTTGCACGAAAGACAGCAAATGGTGTGCTAACATTCAAGCAGCCCTTCTAAACAAAATCTCTACGCTCCAATCTAAAATAAATGAAAAACAGGACTGCCTGAGGCGGGACAACCACTCATTCTCCCCCACTAGGCCCACCTTTTCCAACTCTGCCAACATCAAACCTTTCACCTTCGCACCGCTCACTGTCACCGAAGTAGAAAACATCATCCTCAGGATGAAACCTTCTAACTGCCAAGGTGACCCGTGCCCAGCTCCCATCATTAAGGACTCCGCCCATGACCTAGCCCCATTCATTACAACCTTCATTAACTCATCCTTTGAAACAGGTATTGTCCCGGACAACCTTAAAGATGCCTGGGTGATCCCGCTACTAAAAAAAACGTCCCTTGACCCAAGCATACCCACGAACTTCCGACCCATCACCACAGTACCATTTCTGCTGAAGATACTGGACCGGGCAGCTTATCTGCAGATCCAAAACTACCTTGAATCTAACAATCTGTTAGGTCTACGACAATCCGGATTTCGGCCCAGACACGGGACCGAAACGGCTTTACTAGACCTAAAAACCCAGATCGAAGTCCTGAAGGACAAGGGCAAATTAGCAATGCTATTACTCCTCGACCTCTCCGCCGCATTTGATTTGGTTAACCACCAGATCCTTTGCAGGCACCTCCACTCTGCCGCCAACTTCTCTCCCTCCGCAGCGGCCTGGATCAAATCCTTCCTGAGTAACAGATCTATGAGGGTCTTTGCACCTTCCGCTGCCGCAGCTCCCTCCCCTATTCATTGCGGTGTTCCTCAGGGTTCTTGCGTGTCACCTACTCTTTACAATATCTTCACGAAACCACTCTTTGATGTGCTTGATTATCTGGGTGTCTCCTACACCAACTATGCGGACGACACCCAGATACTCATTCCCATTTCTGGTGATTATCTTGCTGACACCAAGGCCCTCAATGACGTCTACTTGGTCATCCAAGCCTGGATGGCCCAGCACCAGCTATGTCTGAACGACGATAAGACGGAGCTACTTATCCTGGGTACTTCACAACGCCTTAGCAAACTTGAGCCATCCTATCAGTCATTCATCATAGACGGCAACTCCATACAAGTCTCGAAAGACACTAAAACACTAGGCTTTTACCTAGATTCCACCTTATCCTTGTCAAGACAAACCAATGCAGTCAGGTCCACCTCCGCCTACACGTGCAAACTCATTTCAGCCTGTAGACCTTTCCTCACCACCCACAATAGCGTCACACTAGCGAGAACACTTATCATGGCAAAAATAGATTACTGCAGTGCTCTATATTTAGGCACTAGCCAAGAAAACCTATCTAAACTCCAAACCACCCAGAACAATGCAATTCGAGCGGCCCTGAACATCCCTCGTAACCACCACATCTCAGAAGCCAGAACTAGCCTTAAGTGGTTACCCGTGAAGCAGAGAATTTCCCTAAAAACGCTTGCCCTCACGCACAAATGCCTAGCCAACAAGGCTCCGATCTATCTCTGCAGTCGGCTTTCGCGCCACTCCACTGCCCGTCCACTAAGAACTGCCCAGACTAACTGCCTTACTATCCCCAGGTTTAAGCTCCAAAAAGCCAGAGGCACCAGCTTCCCTGTCCTAGCATCCAAACTTTGGAATACCCTCCCCGCTGCCATCAGAGCTGAAGACTCCTTCAACACCTTCAAGAATAAAACCAAATCCTGGCTCTTTGACCAGCAATAGTTGTGTCAGACATTTGTCCTACTTACCCAGCCCGCCTGTTCCCTTACATGATTTCCAGGCTGCTACCCTCCCAACTACCTCAGGGATACTTCCTCTGCTGAGCCTAGGGTTACTGTACCCTGTGTAATATTTGTAATTATTAAGTTTGTTTTTTTGCTGTTTTGACACACTTTTTTTGTAATTTATATCCCTGTATGTTCTTTTCTTGCAACCTTGTACAAACTGCGCCCTGATGCCCTTGGGCCTGTTGGTTTGCGCGTTATAAATAAACAAATACAAAAATACAAATACATGCTGGGCATCCAACGTGCCTTGTCTTCTGGATATCACCCCCAGACCAATGGGATAACAGAGCGAGTAAATCAGACCCTAGAACAATACTTGTGGTGTTTTTCAGCCAAGGTCCAGGATGATTGGTCGATCTTAATTCCAGTAGCTGAATTCGACTATAACAATTCTGATCATTCTTCTGTAGTCAAGGTTTCCATCCATCAGTCATGCCAACAATCCTACCTCATTCCACCCCGGTTCCATCGGTCGATTCCTGGATTGAAAGACTGATCACGACACATAGGGATGCTAAAGAACATTTAGAAAAGGCCAGAATGGATGTCAAAAGACCTGCTCCTGTCTATGGAATTGGTGACAAGGTCTGGTTGTCTTCTAAACTCATGCCTCGACATCTGCATCCTAATAAACTGGCCCCCAAATTATATGGGCCTTTTCGTATCAAAGAGGTCATCAACCAAGTTGCATATCGACTTCAGTTATCAGTTACCAGACTCCTGGAACAGGATTTATTCTGTTTTTCACACTTCAATGCTCAAACCTTATATTGCATCCACCAGATCAGCTCACTGACCTAACCCAGTGCTTGTCAATGATCAGATTGAATTTGAGGTTTCCAGGATTTGAGATATAGAAGAGGTCGGCTACAGTACTTAGTGGAATGGAAAGGATATCCTCCCAGCGAACGAAAATGGGAACCACTCTCCAACATGAATGACCCTCGATTAGTGCGGAAATTCCATCTAGCTCACCCGGGCAAACCCGGTGGATCGGGTTTTAGGAGGGGGCATGTTGTCATGACTCACCAATTACGCCCATTCTGACTTCCTGGTCCATGGTGCACCATACCGCTGGAGCCATTCTCCTCTCAACATGGCCGGCGCATCCACAACGCTGCAGTCTAGCGTTTAAGCAGGAGCCCTGGTTTCCTAGAAAACGGGCATGCCCCCGCGACGCTGTGCGTCTAAACGTTCCTTTTTGAGTTCACAGCTAGTGTGTTCATTGTTTCCTTCCTTTTCCTCGTACCCTTGTCCGATACCTTCCATATTCCTTTTTTCATTCCTGGAGTATTAGAAGCGGCCTGTTGCCTTCTCTGAGGCCGTCCGTTCATTCCTTCCTGGGCCCACTTCCATGCTTCCGTGCTCACAACTTATCCCAGTACTTTGCGAATAGTGCTTCCCTTCCCTGGTTCCGCGCTTAATCTTGGACATTTACTGCTCTTACCTTCCTGGAATCCTGAACTCTTGTCTTCCTCCGAGTCTGCTCTTGTTCCACGCTGGATACGGAGGACCACCGGCCTTACCCGTACAAGCCACAGACATCCCGGAAGACAGAGAAACCTTCAAAGAAGATGATGACAAAGTACAACCAGGTAAGACCGGGGGTAAAGTGTGACATATATTGTTTACCTGAAGGATTGTTGGGTGTACAGGTACTCTTATATTTTGTCACTGTCATCCCCTCCTCTCTGCTACACTTCTGACACTCAGGACCACAGCATGGGCATATAGACCAGTGGTCATGCCACCAACTAAATGGCTGTCACAGCACACTTTTCATCCTTCAACAGCCAAGAAGGGGTTATTCAAGGGCAAGCAGGTATGTGCAATTTGTCATGAGATAATGTTGCGTATGCAAGTGTTTCCGGGCAGAAGCCACACAGAATTTGACATCTGGGAGAAAGGTAAAGAGGTGGAAGTAGTGTAGGTACGGTTTCCTAGTTTGCATTTGTGCTTTGTTGCAGCAGACAATGATTCAAATGTCCTTGCTGCCTTTTAAAATGGAAAGACGATACACGTCATGCACATTCTCTCTGATGTGCATGTTGTTTAACTTGTGGTCCCATGCTTTTTTGGCATTTGTGAGCCTGTGAAAGAAATGTTGGCTGTGGCCCAGACAATGAGATCCTGTTTCACCACGGATTACCATAACAAAAATGTGCATTTGCAACTGAAACTCTGCCACAGTTTGCCACTGCGCAGCCTCAAGACCTCAGTGGTCACCAATTGGACATATTCTTTGCGCATGCTGGACATGGTATGTGAGCAGTGCAATGTTGCCACAGATTCCTGCAACACTCTTTGCAGCGTCCTTAAAGCAGCATGTTTAGCACTGTGTCAGAGGCAGCTGCTGTCTAATGTCTGATCTGTGCTGCAGCCTTTTGATGAGGCCACCGAGTGGGTTAGCCATCACAATGCATTCCTCTGTGAGGTTCTCCCTCTTGTGTAACCCCTTGAACTCAAACTGACCTGCATGGCGATGGCCCATGCTCTTGCATGTGATGGGGATGTGATATAGCTGCCGAGGGACCTGCTTTAAAATGGTGGGTTCATCCAAAGGTAGCTGAATTTGAAGGTAACACTGAGTACCAGATGGCTTCCTTTGTGCACTCACATTTCAAAATAAAGTGCCAGTTTTCATGTCTCATTTTTTCATGTGTAGGAAATGTTGCCAGCAGCACAAGGAGGAGACAAGACAAATGTATAAGGATGCTCTGCTGCAGTGTTTCCACCATCAATTGGAGAAAGAACAAAGGCTCAAAAAGAACATCAACACACCCCAACGTATTCACTTACACTGGCCATGCTGCAGAGAAACCCCTCAATGCTCACACCCCGAAAAACTGCAATCCACCAGGGAAAAAGACCCATTGCACCGCACCTCTTGCAAGGAGAACAAAGCTTTATTTCCACAAAAGTAGAAATGCGCCAGCAAAGCACTCTGCTGCCACAGAACGTTGTGCCAACATTGGTACGAGCAATACTTTCAAAAGGCACACTGCGTCATCAGTGATGTAAGTTACATAATTTAGAAATCCAAATTACTGGTTGGTGCGACCCTTTACATAGTCTACCTGCTTCATAAAGGATGCCAGGCCATTGGTCCAAGGCATGTCTGTCCAGCTTCTTTCACGTGGGCTCCTTGTGCGTCATCAGGCACAAGGATATAAGTAATTGGCAATTATGCAAAGAAAACAATACATGCTCTATCTCTAACCTAATGTTACGCTCACCTGGGTTCCACAGGTGCGCCAAGCGAAGCTGGACTGCAACGGTCTCCACAAATGTTCCCTCTAATTTTTTTGGGCTGTGTGCGCCAAAGAATAGTTGTGTGCGGGCTGTTTTTCAGTCATGTGCGCAACTGAGTGATACGCTGCCAGACCAGGGGTGGTCGGCGGCGGCGCGGCGGTGGTGAGCACGGCTTAGCGATCAGATTCCACAGTATGCAAGTGAGGAATGCGAATTTGCGCCTTCAAGGGACATTTGGGTGCTCTATTCTCCTCCCAAGACTTTAGCTCATCTGAAATTGTGTCCTTTTACATCTCTAAACATTAGCAATATAATTCGTTTTATGATGGGTTGGTACAAGAACAGAGGGGTTCGTGTAGTGGAACACAGATTCTGCCTCACAAATTAATATTAGCACAGCATTAGCTTCTCCATTCTCAGTTTACTAAATTTATGGAATAAATTTGGAAATGTTTTCTATTGGTTTAATCAAATAAACAGTACATGAACATGATTAATGACAAAGATGACTAGAAGGGAGGGGATGAATGGACATTGGACTCTGATAGTTAAATAAAAAGCACTGAATCATGTAATCATGTAATCTCAGATGATTGTCCTGGAGCTAGTTAACCGGACAGTCTCAGAAAGTCTGCAAAGAAAAGGGTGACTATACAATTACTAGTACAACATCATAAGAGGACTGCAACCAAATAAGAGGTCCACCAAGAGGCAACACTCTAACAAGGAAGGGTTTAGTATATTATGTTTAATATTTTATTCAACACGAACAAAACATATAAAGATGAAGGAACTGGGGGATCGGATTCATGGGGGACTCTGAGACTGGTACAGTTCACTAGCAGCCAGGTAGCACATAACAAACTACATTTTTTACATTCAATTAAGAAAATAAATTAAACTATTATATAAATAATACAGAAAACAAACATTTCTCATCACACAACAGGGCAGAGAGCACCACCAGTTTTGCCATATATTGTAAGCTGATGACATGTTAATACAAGAATAAATTCAAGTCTAAACATTTTCATTTAAATGAAGGGACATGTGAATGGCATACATACCAATTGCTGGTCGTTAAAGTTGGAACATTTCAACAGCATAAACAAGTTTCCATTGAAAGCTTCTTTCTAATATGCTTTTGTTTTTAAAACTCAAAGTTCTCTCTGGTGAGCAAAGCATCAATAAGCTCTAAAAGCCACAAAGTGAGAAGTCAGGCCAAACAAAGTGTCAGCAATGGCATTGATGCGAAGTTGACGGTGTCTGTCTGTGGTTTTCTACACGTCAGTGGTGATACCACTCGCCAATGGCAGTGCACTGCCCGCCGGAGCACTACTGAAACTTGAGTCTTTTGAGCTCCTGTCAGACTCCCCCTGAGTCACATGCTTCTCTCGCCTGTCTTTGCCCCCCTTCCAGTGCTGATACACATCACCAAGATTGACTTCATTGTGTAATAGATGCACCTTCGTTCGCATGAGCATGTCAAGGTGACTTTCTTCCAGTCGATTCCTTGATTTGGTCTTAATGCTATTCATGAGACTGAACCCTCACTCACACTCTGCACTTGAGGCTTGAAATGTGGCACAAATGTCCAGGAGCTGTGCCACTACATTGTACTCCATGGCATGTTGAAGTGTGAAATTCACCATGTCTTGAAAACATTTTAAAGAACCACACTTGTTCCTTTCTAGTACAACGTACTTTAAGGAATTATACTGCGCAACAATGGAATCCACCGCAAGCATGGTAGGGTCTGATTCTAAACAGTCCAACTCCTTACAATCTAAAATGTCTTTGTATTTTTCAACAAGATGCTTAACATTTTCTATTCCAAAGTCAAAGCGTCATTGTGCAGTGGCTAGTGAATCAAAATCAAAACTGGCCCAGCCCTTCAGTTTGTTTTCTGGAAACCTTTTCTCCATATGCTCACGCACTAAGCCAATAAAACTCAGAATAGATGCAGTACTGAAGTCCTTCTCATTGTCAGAGTATGTTGAGATCAGATCTCTAACTGTGCTGCTCCAGAACATTTCCTGACCAAGGTACTGTCCCCTGATCTGGTTGATCTTGCCGCATGCAAACTGCATGGCTTCAATTGGGGTAAGACTGCTTTTTTGGAGTAACTTAGACAAGTCTGAAGAATATCATTTAACACTGCCAAAGAAATGTGATAAGTGGGGTCAGACAGTTTCTTGAGACAGTATTTAGCTATAGGATCATTTTCCTCCTTCATTTCCTGATTAAAGTATTTTAGCAACACCTTATAATTGTGCATTAATGCATTCACTGCAAAATGCCTTGATAACCACCTCACTTCATTGAGGGGTCGAAATGACAAAGCATCACATTCAATGACGGATGCCATTTCTTCAAATTTAGATTTTCTCAATGGAGATCTGCAAAACACAGAATAAACAGTTCTTAGCAAGGTTTCTACTTCCCTAATCATTGGCACCTTCTTCCAAGTATCCCCGATGCCCAATTCTTCACGGTGAGCTACACAGTGTTGCTCAATTTAATGTGGAACAGATTGTTTAAGCCTTGTAGCAACACAGTTGTTTTTGCCAAGCATAACGGATGCACCATCTGATGTGAACATCACCATGTTCTGCAGATTCAGACCATTGGCAGAGTAAAATTCAGTAATTGCTGAAGTGACGGCTTCCGCATTGCAAGACGTTAACTTGACAATCCCACCGAACACAGTTTTGTATATTGAATGTGGTGTTGTTGGTGCAAGAAATCTGATTTTAAAGTAAATAACTAGCATTTTGCTGACTGAAATGTCAGTGCTTTCGTCAACAATCAGAGTGTGAAATGGAGCATTGCAAACTTCTGCCAAGATTTCTGATCTTATTACGCTGCTGATGGAACCCAGGAATTCAAACGCATAATTTTTACTTCTCCAGCTATCGGGTATTTTGGTGTACTGCGCTATCTGATTGTGGATTTCTTGCACCGATAGCATGGAAGTGTTTAATTTTACAGCTAGCAAAACATTGTGCAGTAGAACTTTCACCTCTTTAGGCTTGGACCGTTGTCGCTCAACCATGGCCAATCTATTACCTCTCTCAGTTGACGTTTGTGCCAGCATACTACGCAATCCAAACCCCGGTTTCTCTGCTGAATTCTTTTGCGTGAGAGCCTGTACAGCAGAGGCATGAACTTTTCCAACTAAATGGCGTTTCATGTAGTCCAATTTCCACCCATCGGCCCATTTCTTTCCTGTAGAAAATTCTCCAGTAACTTTAGCTTCCGCACATACTTGGCAAATCAGGCCCACATCAGCATTGTAGTGAAAAATCTCTCCAAGTCGCACATGCACCTTATCTTGTGATTTCTGGGACTCTGTTTCGACTATTTCCTTTAACCAATCTTCTTTGAAAGCAGCGCAACATTTCTTCTTAGGTGGCGCAGCAGCTGCTGCAGCACTCCCTTGCCCTTCCTTTGATGAAGAAGACTCGGATCTTCTGAAGTTGAAGAGCTCATCCACTATCTGGTTAAAAAAGAAATAGCATTTATTTGCATGGAAACAAAGTGCTGTGCTTCTGCTGTCTATGTGCAAGTGGAGAACTATCATCACACCCCAGGCCAAGGGCAAATGCCTTTTATGCCTGGCTATTAGCTTGCATCTTGAATTGTTTACTCACAGGCAGCCACACAACAAGTACAAGTTGCAAAATGAGTATCTAATATGAGCTACAGAACACTTGATTACTAAATGAGCAGCTTACACTTCTGAGTTGGACTCGACTTACTGCCCATAACAAGCTGGTCTAGGGAAGCACTGTGGTATGTGTTCCAAGGCTGGCTTGAACTGCAGTACCACTGCCTGTTGCACTTGAAAATGTCTAACTTTGGTTGTCCTTCCAGACCACCACCAGTCCACCACACACCACTGCTGTACTGCCAACCTGGCGGGTGGAACGACACCCGCCTGCAGAGTTTCACAGAAGCACCGGCACCGTTCTTAACGTTGCCAGTGCTTCCATGGTCTCCACTCCCCAGCTCTGAAATCTCTCCATTGACTCCCTGTGGATGCAAGGATTAAATTCCAAACCCTCTGCATTGTCCACAAGGCTTTCTGGGGCCTGTGTCCAACATACATTCAGCCATCCCTCTGCAAATACCTCCCCTCTCAAGCTCTCAGCTCCTCTACCTCTAACTCCCTCAGGGCAGATCTCTGTCTTCGACTGGGAGTCTCCCTCTGGAACAGCCTCCCTGCCACTCTAAAACTTGATGAGAACCATCTCCAGTTCCGGAAGCCCTTCAAGACCTTCCTCTTTGCTCCTGCTTTCGCCCTCCTCCTTCCCTGCTCATTTCTGTCCTCCCTCGGCACTGTGCTCCTGGACACCCTCTATCCTCCGGCCCAGGTACCGGTCACCCTGCCACCCTCCTGCACTGCCTCCGGGCCACCCCTTGCACTGAGGTCTGTATCTGTACCCCCTTTTTTCTTCCTGCACTTCTCAGACCTACCCAATCTGCTGCCTTAAACCCAGCACTTGCCACTTGCTGGCTGCACTACCATTGTTTGTTGCCTTTATTATTTATTATTATTTATCAGTCTCGCCTTGCTCCACACACTCTCCTTTTCTCCCCCATTCTATGCACTTTTCCCTGTCCCCCTTTTCCATGCACTTGCACGTTCTCAATGTCACTGGGCCTAGTAAATCGTTGTTTTGTTCTTCCCTGTTCCCCTTCCCTTGCCTTGTCGGCGTGCTCTGAAACACTTGTGTATGAGAGCGATATAAATAAAATATCATATATCATATCATATCATATCATATCATAGTCCCCATTCCCAAAATGGGAAATGGGGATTTACCATTTACTGGTGCCTGACTTCCCGGAACTGCAGGGGCTATAATGCACTGGTGTTTCCGGCAAGCTAGCCGCCAGTAAAATTCCCAAATCCGACATGGTTACCACCAGACTTGTAATGAGGCCGTATGTCTTGCATTTATATTGTTTATTTTCACTCTGCATTTAAAATGAGAGTGGTAGTCTGACAACAAGTATTTTAAAACAGAAAAAAATCAGTATCAGCATATTTCAAGGTCAAGTGTGGCACATTAGTGAATGCAGCAGCACCCTAAAATGCAGCGGGTGCCCTAACTTTCGAATGCAGCCCAATAGCCACCTATAAGTGGAAGCCCTAGGGTCCCATTCTGGATGGATGCGCGAAGGAACGGAGTGGGCTTGAGGTTTCACCATCTATTTCACTTATATGGAATCGAACGCTTGCCACTGTGCCAGTAGAAAGCTGGTTCTAGCACTGGTGGACCGGGAAAAAAAAGAGGCTCTGGAAAACGTTATAAGTGGCCCCATTTCCCCAAATTACACATTTTCAGCAAGCCCAAGCCCAACCCCTTTCCTATGAGAAACTGTGGAAATAAAATACCAGTTACCTTACCACACAAAAGACGACCATGGCGCAGAGGCCTGCCAGGAAATCTACGGAGTTCCCTATAGTCCGCACCTGAGTTCTAGTCATTTACTGGGGGATAGTGACTTTCCAACAATGACACACACTACATGCTGAAACGGAGGTGCTGAGACTGAAACTCGGGACTCAAGTTCAAACAACAGAAAGTAAACCAGTCATCATTACAACAGTCCTTACATTGCTTGCTAGCGTCTCCCACTATCAGCATTTTAAAAGTAATGTCTTTTTGCAGAGCCCGTCATGTTGGAATTCTCCAGGTTACAGGTCCTAGAACCTGGAGAATTCCAACATGACGGGCTGTGCAAAAAGACATTACTTTTAAAACGCTGAGTTGTCTTGATCCTCCTGAATTCGGAGGGTGCAATGTTCGGGTACAGGCCACTCATACACCTGGACATTATCAAGAAGGCTCTTCAGTCCTCAGCGCGGCCTGCCAGTGCTGCCACCGCCTTTTAAGCCCACGACTGAGCAGCGTGTTTTAAAAGCTGTCCTGGGATCCTCTCCCGATACTTAAAATCCAATAAAACAGAGCATTCCTTAGGTGTGGTCTGATGGAAGGCAGGGGCGATAAGGTGTAGAATGCCGGCGTGAGCGCCGAGTCCACGGGGGTACAGGCAGGTTGGGCCTGCTGTCATGGTGGCGATAAGAGACGGTCCCTTGCTGATGAAATCCGACAGATAGTTGAAGTCTCATCTTAAATGGACTTCCAAATCCAAACTTAGGCTGCCCGCCCTGCCACCCACCCATATAACTATTTGTACCTACCTTAGGCTAGGTGGCACGCGGCTGTGCGATCTCTCTTCACAATTTTTTTTTTCATGAAACGATTGGAGCAGAAGTGCGCGGAAAAAAAGCACTATGCGCGGCTCACAATCAAAAGGTGCGCAGGGAACATTGGTCTCCACCAATGCAACTCGTAGTGTAGTGATGAGTGATTGCACTTGCCCACTGAGTTTTGTCTGTCTGGCACGTAGGAGGATTTTCCTAGAGTGGTAAAAATGTCAAATTAGTTGACCGCTAGAAGGAGGTTTTGACTTCTGCTTCCGTAACCACCTGGTGTTCCCCCTTATATGCCTCACCTTATAGTGAAGAAGGATGGGCTCTCCATCCTGCGTCGGAATGCAGGGGTGCGCTGAACTTGGAGATCCAATTAACTTCACTGATCCCGTAATCTTATGGCAGAGTTCCGGACAACAACGACTCAAAGGCTAGTCTTATGCTAGTCTTATGCTACTCCAAGGTAGCATGTAATGCTTTATCGTTCAAGTTGTCTTATAGTTCACTCTTGTGCCTTTTCTTTATGTTTCTTCTTCTTGTAGATTGCCCAGGACAGGTGGCTCTTCTTCGAAAGAAACGTGGTAGCGCCAAGGTAAGATTCGGTATGTGCAATAAGCAAACAGTCTTAGTATGCAATGTTGTTCATTAATGTGATTAATCATTTGTCCTCTCTTTATTCTGCAGGTGCGGCATTCCCTTGGAGCGAAGAACGTATGGTGGAAACTCGCCGGACCTCAAGTGAGTATTACCTCGGTAAGTATCTGGTGATGCAAGGTCTAAATGTCTTTTAGCAAGGCACAGCTCACCTGTTAACTTTTCTTATCTTTTGCAGATGCGGATGTTCCGGACGGCGATCCCGTCAGAGTGCCTCGTTTGATCGCATGGATGAATGGAGCATCAGTGAGTATCCCGTGGCGCTGATGCTGGCTGTACAGCGCGGTAACTGGTATTCCTTTTCTTGCAGGTGCGGCGACTCCCGGATGATTGCGATGAGAAATGGAAGGCTCCTGTTCTAATCTGCTTTCTTTTTCCCCTTTGCAGGTTCGGATTGCGAAGAACAAGACGGGCGTGGCTGAGGACTGGATACTGGAGCTGCAGGCACGGTGAGCGTTACGCTGCAGGAGTGCAGAATAACGCGAAGCGTGTTCTGTTCTCCGGGCAAGGTTTAAATAGCCACTCAGAAGTAGTCCCCAGGTAAAGTAGTCCCAGTACCACACCCAAAGAAATAGTCGCTTGAATAAAGTAATCCCTTCAAAAGGCCTCAAGGTGGCATGTACATGTTTTCTCCACAAGATGACCTGGTTTGCCTGAATGAGGCAATATGAGCCTGGCGCCAACGGCGCCAGGACTGTTTCCAAGAAGCCCTTAAACAATCCCTTGGGGCCTTACAGGTCCCCATGGGTGCTAATACTCTGGGCAGACTGGTCCGCTCCTGATGTCTGGGGGCAGGCATCATGACAGCACTCCCCCCAAGGCCCCTCCCAAGGTGGTTCTTCTCACTGGTCCAGGCTTGTCCGGGAAGTTCTGGTGGAAGCATTTTACCAGTCGTGGTGCATGAACATAGTCACTTGGTTCCCTTGATCTTTCCTGTGGACCATAGCCTAAGATAAAAGAGTTTTGATTTGACCAACTTTGAGTCCAAAATGTTTCTTACTTCGAACTCTGGTTCGCCATCTACCAGGATGGGGCTTGGTGGTTTTGATGTTCTTGTTCCTGGTTGCACTGGTTTCAAAAGTGAAACATGAAATACCGGATGGACTCGCATATTCGGGGGTAACTCCAATTTCACTGCCACTGGATTGATAATGGCCTTGATGTTGTAAGGCCCCAAATATCTGGGATTAAAAGTGTGGGTCCCTTTTAACGGTATGTGTCTTGAAGCTATCCAGACCTGGTCTCCAATCTGATATTTTGGAGCTTCACTCCGATGTTGATGAGCGGTTTTCTTGTACCTTTCTTTTGCTTGTTTTAAATGTTCATTCGCCTTTTTGAAAGCTTGTGTTATAGTAGCGTGTAAATTGCTTACGGCGGGCATCTCCAAGTGCTGAGGTGGATCGAGGTTTGAGGATGTCTTCCATATATGGTGTAAAAAGGACTTTGTCCAGTGCTGGAGTGTACAGAATTATTGTAGGCATATTCGGTTATGCATAAAATATCTTTCCAGTTGCTTTCCGTTTGGTGTAACATGCACCGTAGTTATTGCTCTAACGTTTGGTTGGTTCTCTCGGTTTGACCATCTGTTTGTGAATGGTGGCTGGTTGAAAGTCTGACATCAATTTGAGCTAACTGGCAACTTTTTTTCCAAAATTGTGAAATAAATTGACTGCCCCGATCCGAAACTAGGACTGAAGGAAATCTGTGTAATCGAACGATGTGTTCGAGAAATTCCTTGGCCAGGGTCAAAGCCGAAGGTAAGCCTTTTAACGGGATGAAGTGGGCCATTTTGGAAAATAGGTCCACTATCACTAAAATAGTGTTGAACCCATTACATGGAGGGAGGTCCATAATAAAATCAAGAGATAATGTATGCCAGGGTGTAGGTGGAATGTCTAAGGATTGTAATAAACCCGCTGGCTTCTTCTTCTGGGTCTTATTTTTGAGCACAAATGCCACAAGATAACACAAATAACTTAATGTCTTTTCGCCAAGTAGGCCACCAGAAATGTCTCTTGATTTTGGCTTCGGTTTTTGCGATTCCAGTGTGGCCTTCTACCAAGGACTCATGATAATTGGAAATAACCTGTTTCTGCAATTCCTTACTCGGTAGATAAAGACGTCCTTGGTAATACAGTAAATGGTCAATGACTGAATGGTTTTTGCCTTTGTTTGACCAATCTTGTAAGGCTGTAGAATCGAGCAGTTGCCGAATCTGCTCATGGATGTCGTTTAGAGTTAGCAAAGTAGTTATTCCTAGGGTTCTTCTATCTGGGATTATCGGCACATGGTCTGGGTTTGTATATGCTTCTTCCATTCCTATGCGGGATAGAGCATCTAATCATGAAAACGTATTCCGCAAAAAATAAGGCCCATCTAAGTTGACGCGATGATTGAGCCTTGGCTGTCTTCAAATATTCTAAGTTTCTATGATCCGTAATTACTGTGATGGTGTGTTGGGCTCCGAGAAGATAGTGCCGCCAAGCCTTGAAAGCTGACTTGATGGCTAGAAGTTCTTTGTCGGATACAGCATCGTTTAGCTCGGGTGCTGAAAACTTCCATGACCAAAACGTCAGTGGATGAAGTTGTCCTGTTTCTGGATCTTTTTGGGAAAGAACCGCCCCCATAGCCAGACTGGATGCATCAGTTTCCACCACATATGGGAGTTCTGGGTGTGGATGCTTCAAAACAGGTACCTTTCTGCTATAGATCTTGGAAGGCCTTTTCTGCTTCTTCTGACCACTGGAAGCGTTTATTCTTCCGCAAAATTGATGTGATGGGGTGCACCAAATGTGAAAAATCAGGAATGAACCTGCGGTAGAAATTCGCAAATCCAAGCATGCACTGTACCCCTTTTATTGAAGTAGGGGCGGGCCATTTGAGTATGGCATCTACCTTCCGTGAATCTATTCGAACTCCATTTGGGGTCAGGACAAACCCAAGAAATTCGACCTCGGTAGTGTGAAAGAAGCACTTCTCTAATTTCGTGTACAATTTAAGTTGGCGTAATTTTTCTAGTACTGCACGAACATGTTTCACATGGTCTTGTTCAGAGGACGAGTATACCAGGATATTGTCAATATATACGATGACACAGACATCAGTTAGTTCACGAAGGACATTGTTCATAAAATACTGAAACGCTGCCGGGGCGTTACAAAGCCCAAAAGGCATCACCTGGTACTCAAATAATCTGTATTTGGTATGGAAAGCGGTCTTCCACTCGTCGGCCTTTTTCAAGGCTCCAGTTCTAATCTGCTTTTTTTTTCCCCTTTGCAGGTTCGGATCGCGAAGAACAAGACGGGCGTGGCTGAGATCTGGATACTGGAGCTGCAGGCACAGTGAGCGTTACGCTGCAGGAGTGCAGAATGACACGAAGTGTGTTCTCTTCTCCGGGCATGGTTTAAATAGCCACTCAGAAGTAGTCCCCAGGTAAAGTAGTCCCAGTACCACACCCAAAGAAATAGTCCCTTTAATAAAGTAATCCCTTCAAAATGGCCTCAAGGTGGCCTGTACATGTTTTCTCCACAGGATGACCTGGTTTGCCTGAATGAGGCAATATGAACATGGCGCCAACGGCGCCAGGACTGTGTCCAAGAAGCCCTTAAACAATCCCTTGGGGCCTTACAGGTCCCCATGGGTGCTAATACTCTGGGCAGACTGGTCCGCTCCTGATGTCTGGGGGCAGGCATCGTGAAACCTAATGTGCACTTGGTACTGCAGACAAGGGCTAAGAGGATACTTCGAGGTAATTTCTTTGCACACACTTGCTTGATTCCAGACACATCGTGCCCATCCAAAGCTCCTCACCCTCATTTTAGCTATGTTGTTTTACCCCTCCTGGCACCTCGCAGCACAAATCACGTGACTTATGGTGAAGGTAACGGTTCCCTGCTTTCTGATGTTTTCTGATCGATTTGGGATTTAACAGTTTTATGGTTGGGGGTCTGGGACTTACTGGTACCTTGGAATGTTAGAGGTCTTGGGATAGGGGAATATGGGTGCTGTTACTTACAGCTTGAGCAGGGAAGGTTGGAGGCTTGGGCCCTCTTCTCTTGGGATGGCTTTTTGCATAGAGCTCTTATCCCCCTTGTGGCCTTGCTGGGCTTATTCCTTCTGAGATACGAATGGTGGCAACATGAGAAATTGAAAGGTCTATGAATCTCTACAGCTCTGGCCTTTCTCACCGATGGCCATGCTACACCCTATTCCCTATGACTGCATGTATACTCTTATTTCTATGTGTGGCTTAGGCTGCGATTCTGGCTGTAGTTGTCAAGGAGTTCCCCCCTTCTCACATGGGTCCGTTCTTTGCTGCAGTCCTTGGTCGCTGCTTTCTTGCGGACGGACATGGTTTTGAACAAGGCTGCCCGAGTGTCTTCAGACTGTGCATTCAGTTTCCGGGACGCGGATCCAGGAATCCGGGGAACTAGAAAAGGTGCAACTAGCACACGAGTCCAGGAAATAGGAGGAAAGGAAGGGGCAAGGAACGGGTAGATGGACAGGTACAAGGAAACAATACCGTGAGCTACGGGACACACGTTGGATCGCTACTTTGCAATAGCATTGAGACGCGCGGAGCCACGGAAGGCGTGGTCTATTAATAGAATACGTTACGTCCAGCGCGTGTAGCGAGAAAGGGGTTTCACGCTGGACGACCATGTTGGGAGTATTATGGAGTGCACGTCTCGTTGTGACAAGGACCAGGAAGTCCAAAAGGAACGTGTTCTGTAGTTCATGACAGCATGCCTCCTCCGAAGACCCTTTCCTCCGGGTTTGCCCGGGTGTATGAGGTGAAATCTTCTGAGCAACTGAGGGGCATTGCTATTAGAAATAGGTTCCCAGGTTCTTTCACTAGGAGGGTATCCTTTCCATTCAACCAAGTATTGAGGCTGGCCCCGTTTATACCTGGAATCGCAAATCCGGGATACCTCATATTCCAGCTGGTTATCGACCAGCAGAGGAGGAGGTCTACAGGATTCCTGGGAGGATGGAATGTAGGGTTTCAATAAGGAGGTATGAAAAACTCGATTAATTTTCTTCCAAGAGTCTGGTAGTTTGATCCGGTATGAGACAGGGTTAATCATTTCCTTGTTGGGAAATGGACCATAGTACCGGGGGGCCAATTTGTTTGGTCGTAGATGTCGGGGTAGTAATTTTGATGACAACCATGCTTGGTCACGACTGCATAAGAGGGGCCTTGTCTTCTTTTGGAATCCGCATATCTCTTGGTCTGCGTTCTGGCCTTCTCTAAGCATTCCTTGGCCTCCTGGTGTATGTTGACGAGGGTTTTAATCCAGGAGTCAACAGTAGGTACCGGTGCAGAATGAGGAAGAACAAAGGGTAAAACTGATGGATGGAACCCTTGACTACAATAAAAAGGACTGGTTTTGAGCGCTGAATGTTCGGAGTATTTGTAGGCGAATTCAGCAACAGGTATCAGGAGTGACCAGTCATCCTGGACCTTGGTGGCGAAACATCGAAGATACTGTTCCAGGGTCTGATTTGCACGTTCTGTGGCTCCGTTGGTTTGGGGGTGATACCCTGAAGAGAGGGCACGTTGAATTCCGAGAACTCGACAGAGATGTTTCCAGAATTGTGAGATGTATTGAGGTCCTCTATCAGATATGATCTTGGAAGGAAGTCCATGCAGGCGGAATATGTGTTCCAGAAAGATTCCAGCTAGCTCGGAGGAGGATGGTAGTTTACTGAGGGGCGTTAAATGAGCCATATGAGTGAACAAGTCTATGGTAACCATGATAGTAGTGTATACTCGAGATGGTGGTAGTTACAATGAAGTCTGTAGCGATGAATTCCCATGGCCTAGTTGGCAGTGTTGGTTGCAGTAGAAGACCCGCCGGTCTCTTGTTATCATGCTTATTTTGAGCACAGACAACGCAAGCTTGGATGTACTGCTGTACGTCAGTCTTCATTTTAGGCCACCAGAACTGTCTCTGTATAAGACGGAGGGTATTGGTGATGCCATGATGCCCAGAGTGAAGTGTGTCATGACAGAGGTTTATTATTTTCTGTTGTAATTTCTGTGTTGGAATGAGCAGTGCATTGTCCTTGAATAAATATCCTTCCTTGGCTCTTAGATTCCATTGGTTTTCCCTTGACATATCCTTCCATAACTCAGAGGATTGGGTTTGCGCTGGGATTTCTTCCAGGAGGTTGACTGCTTGAGCTACGAAGATCGTGGGGGAAAACATCTTAGGATATGCCTTATCTTCAGTGGTTACGTAGTCAGGACATCGAGACAAGGCGTCAGCAATCAGGTTATGCGATCCGGGAACATGAGTGATGTGGACTGGTACTGGGCAAAAAAGTAGGCCCAATGCGCCTGATGACTATTTCTACATTCCAATGACTGTAGAATCTGAAGATTCCGATGGTCCGTACGGACTTGGACTGGATGTCTAGCTCCCAGAAGTAGATGCCGCCTTTCAGTGAAGGCTTGGCGGATGGCTAACAATTCCTTTTTTCCAGGACGGAGAAGTGTGTTTCACTCGGAGTCAGGGTTTGTGAAACATAAGCAATGGGGTGTTCCAGCTTATCTTCTAATTTCTGTTTCAACACTGCTCCTATGGCGTAATTAGAGGCATCCGTTTCCACTAGAAATGGTCGGTTTACGTCGGGTTGGGCTAAGATAGGAGCTTTTGTAAACTCTGTCTTCAAACGCCGGAACACTGTGTCTTGCTGTGTGGACCAGATAAAAGGGGTGTCCTTCTTTAAGAGAGCAACGATCGGTTGAACAATCTCGGAAAAGGTGGATATGAACTTTCGTTGAAATTGGCAAGTCCCAGGAAGGATTGAACTTGTTTCACAGACGTAGGAGCATGCCATGCCAGAATAGCCTTTACATTTGAAGGGTCCATACCAATTCCCTCTGGGCTAAGGATAAATCCTAGGTAGTGAACAGAGGTAACGTGAAACAATCATTTATCGGGTTTGGCTAAGAGTTGGCATTCATGGAGTCTTCTTAGTACTGCGTTTACGTGTTCTTCATATTTTGAGGGTCCTTGGAAAAGATCAATATGTCATCCAGATATACAATGACGAAGAGGAACAACATGTCAGAGAACACCCTATCCATAAAACGTTGGAAGACTGCCGGAGCATTAGCTAGTCCAAAGGGCATGACCAGGTATTCGTAATGGCCAAAGGGTGTTCTAAAGGCGGTTTTCCACTCGTCTCCTTCCCGGATACGGATCAAATGATAGGCACCACGGAGATCCAACTTAGTGAATATTACCGTGCCTCTTACGGCTTCCATGATATCCAAAATCAAGGGTTGTGGGTATCGGTCTTTGAGGGTGCATTGATTTAGGCCACGATAATCGAGGCAGGGTCTGAGTTCCTGGGTATCCTTTTTGGGAACAAAGAATAACGAAGCACCTGCTGGAGATTTTGAAGGTTTTATGGTGCCATTTTCTAAGTTGGTATCCAGGTATTCTTTGAGGGCCTTTTTCATGGGTTCAGAAAGGATGAACATCCTGCCGAAGGGAATCACTGCTGAGGGTTCCGTTTCTATTGCACAGTCTTCAGGCCTGTGTGGGGGTAAGGCCTGGACTATGGCAGTCGAAAACACATCAGCGTAACCTTTGTAGGCCTCAGGGACTTGTATGATATTGGAAACCATGAGTGGTGTTTCTTGGTCTTTATGCGGTTCCTTAGGGGGTGTTAATGAAGGTTCCAGGAATAGACAGTGAGACATACAAAACTCTGAGCCTAGGAATAGTGATCCTGCTGTCCAGTTGATATAAGGATTGTGTTTTTGTAACTAGGCATACCCAATACCATGGGGTAGTGGGCTGACTTAATGATGTCGAACCTAATCAGCTCTTGATGGTGATTTATTGAGAGCTGGATCTCCTTGGTCTGCAGGATTATGGGCCCTGAAGTGAGGGTTCTTCCGTCGATGGCTTCCACAGGCTGCAAGGTACTTCGTGTCTCGTACGGAATCTGGTGACTAGCAACCCAATCATGATCAATGAAGATCCACATAGCTCCGCAGTCTACCAAGGACAAAATGGGATAGGTCTTGCTCTTGGAGGGTGATAGAAATGCCTGTGGTATGACCAATTTGTTTTGTCCAGGAGAGTTCAAGGATGGAATTGATGTGGAGCAAACATCTCTCTCCTGAATTTCTGCTCCATCTAGGATTGGGAGCTGGCGTTTCCCGAACGCCAAGGGGGGCTAGAGGACATTCCCTAACCAAATGTTTTTCCGAAGCACAATACATACACAAGCCCTTCTCATCCTTTCTTGCGGGGATATGGGTCCACGGAAGGCTCCTATCTGCATGGGTTCTGGTTCTGTGACTGAGCCTGGGTTTGTGTCCGTTCTGACGGTGCTCTCAAAGGACACCTTGGAAGGATTTCCCCTGGATTTCTTCTTTTCAGCCTTTCTTTCCTGGATACGGAAGTCTATTTGCATGGCAAGGTCCATTAGTGCCTGGAATGAGTTTGGTCGAGCCACTCTGGCCAACTCATCCTTAATCTTATCATTCAGTCCTCACCTGAACAGGGTGAAACTCGCCTCAGAGGACCAATCAGCTTCCTTGGCCAATTGTTTGAATCGGGTCACATAAGTGAGCATATTCTGGGAACCCTGCTCAGGGCGATCAAACATGTTTTTAAGGGCCTGTATGAACCCATCATAGTCATCTAGGAGGGCATCGCCGGAGTTAACGAGGGGTGTAGCCCAGGTTAAGGCATTCCCGGAAATGTGGGAAATTATGAAACCCACCTTAGCCCTGGGAGTCGAAAAGTAATAAGGCTTAAATGTAAAGTGGACCAAACATGAATCCAGGAATCCACAAAGGGTTTTTGCCGACCCATCGTATTTGTCAACAATGCCGCCCAACAAGACGCTTTCTTTTGTGGCCGAATCCCGGGATACGACCAAGTGTTTGAGTGCGCCGTTTTCCGCCTTTAGATTTTGGACCTTGGTTGATAGTTCTTGCATGCAATGCATCATGTCATGAACGGCGGCTTCCATGTCGCTATCGAGTTTGGTCGGGTGGCGTCTCAAACTGTCAAGGAGTTCCCCCTTCTCACCTGGGTCCGTTCTTTGTTGGAGTCCTTGGTTGCTGCCTTCTTGCGGATGGACCTGGTTTTGAACAGGTCCATTCCGGGACACGGATCCAGGAATCCAGGGAACTAGGAAAGGTGCAACTAGCACACGAGTCCAGGAAATAGGAGGAAAGGAAGGGGCAAGGAACGGGTAGATAGACAGGTACAAGGAAACAATACTTTGAGTTACGGGACACACGTCGGATCGCTACTTTGCAATAGCATTGAGACACGCGGAGCCGCGGAAGGCGTGGTCTATTAATAGAATACGTTACGTCCAGCGCGAGGTGCGAGAAAGGGGTTTCACGCTGGACGACCATGTTGGGAGTATTATGGAGTGCACGCCCCATTGTGACAAGGACCAGGAAGTCCAAAAGGGACATGTTCTGTAGTTCATGACAGTAGTTTGAATCTAGGGCTCAATTCCAAAATGGTTGCTAATATCTAAAACAACATCTAAACTTAAAGCATATACCACCCTTTGTGCTCATATGTTATGGTTATTTATAACGCACTTAATACCAAGAGGTTTCTAAGCATGGACCCGGGGATTGAACCTGTGGTGCTCGGTGGCATCTTGCTTCCAAGGCGAGCAAGTTGCGCTTGAGCTATACTCCCGAGACAACCCTGCCCCTGCACCCTGCCTGCACTACATCCCCTGGTGACACACCCTCCCCTTGTAACCTCCCCGACCCCCTACTGCAAACTCAAGGCCTCTGTTGTATTTGAAAGCACTTGAGGGTCTGAGACAAACATCCCCCATTCCCAACATTCCCCCTTTACTGTATTAACAAACCCCTATGTAAACTGCTCGTCCTCCTTTATCCTTCTTTCCCTTTCCAATCTTTCAGCTTTCAAGTATGGTGGTGACCCATCCATTGATACCCATGCTCTGCATACGGACAACCTGGGCATATTTCTCAGGAGTGCATGTCATGTATATACACCCTCCATCCCTTGCTAAATCTACCCAGTGTTCTATGTAATTCTCGAGGTCTGGTCGGAGAACTGTGGTTGTGCCGGGGGATGAAGGCATTGCTCTATCCCAACCATGCGTGGTGGTCTGGGTCATCAGTTTGTACTGTGCTGTTTTTTGTATCACAAGGTTCCTCCTGTCCCCAATTGAGACCATCATAATTACGCTGCTAGGCACTGCTTTAATGCATCACCAAAGCCCCATTTGACATGTGCAGAATATTACCAACACAAACACGATCATAGGAACCAACCTCTTCACGATTGCACACATTGAGGATGGGGCCCAAGAAAGAAGGTAATCAAACAAATCAGTCTCTTGTATGGCAGCTTCTGTTTGCATATGAGTGCTGAGAACGTGCAGGCCCCTATTATGTTGGTAAGGGACCCATTTTCGGTGTAATTAGGATTTGCGTAGGTGCAACTTGAATCAACAATCTTGTTACAGACCTCTCCTTCCATGGCCGTGAGGTAGTCTAACATGTATCTATTCTGCGTCGTCATCAGGCTGATTGCACACATTTCCATCTTGATCGCGTTGAGGCATTGTTCTGCATCATTCGCCAGCTGGATCATTTCCCAGTGCACTATTTGAAGCCATTTGGCATTTGCAGCAGTTTGCTTTCCTGTTAACAGTAACAATGCAAAAATAATTAATATTCATCTGGTATTTCTTTCAGAAGCCGTGCAGAATCTTAAGACACAATTGGGCCTTCTCCTTCTTAGCAACTTCTCTTTTTTCTCATTCTCTGGTAAGATGATGTTGGTGTTAGAGCCAACAAACCACCTGGTCCCGCTATCAAGTGTTCTTCAGGGACCACTGAGAGTGCAGAGTGCAATGAAGCCAGCGAGCACGTGCCCCTCCATGATGGTGGGAGGTGCAGAAATGCCTGTTGACTGGAATGTATAATGTCTTGTTGCAGCAACTCTTTTCCCCCACGAAGACGCTCCCTTATTCCTAAAAAAACAGTTCATATTCTTCCTGTTTTTGCACCTTCATTGGTTTCTCCATTGCCTCGATCTATGTGAGTTTTGCCACTTCCCCATTCCAGTACTCGCTGCATACACCATTCACCTTTTGGATCACCTCCTCTCCAAATCCTACTAGTCCTATTGCCATACAACTCATTGTAGGTTCTTGCCATCTGTTTGCCACAAACTTAACACCTTCCAACTTCAGATACTGGGCCTCATTATGAATCAGGCGTTAAGGGGTTAACGGCGCCGTAAACGACGCCGACCCTTAACGCCTCATTCCGAGGTCCCTTTGCGCCATGGTGAGTTTAACGCCTGCTTTTTGCAGGCATTAAAATCCATGGCGCTAAGGGACCATGGTGCTAATTACGCCACCGTAATTTAGGGTGGCGTAATTAGCGCCTTCCCCACTCCCATTATACCCTATGGGGCAAAAATGGGAATGGGGAAGGGTAAAATGGGAAATGGGGATTTACCGCCCCACTCACCTTGGAATGGGGCGGTAAATCCGCCATCCACCATGGGGTAAACGTAGTTTACACCATGGTGGTAAGGGTACGACCCAGGCGGTAACTTACCGCTTGGGTCGTAATGAGGCCCACTGTCTTTGCAAGGACTGCACACACACACTCTGTGGCTGGAAAGTGCTTTGCAGCCTGCACAATGCCAGATGGAGTAAACAATGAGCCTCTAAAATCAGAGTTTCCTGTGACATTAATACCTTGGGGGGTCACGACAAATGTGGTATCAGGGACCAAACATAACAGCTAACAATAACTTTATTTTTCCCCAATAAGCGCATGTCTGCATACCAGCTATTACTTAACTCTGGGTGGAGCACATCCTCTTTTGTGTCTAACCTGAGTCTTCAGTACTGATCGTGCTTTACCCTTCTAATTTGTCTTTTAAAGCGTTTGGGAACACTAACTTCTAAAACACTAGGAGGACAACTATTGTTTGCAAGTATGTCAGAAAGCACAGGAAGAAATGGCAACCTGAATACGTTTGTTAGCTTCCTCATGTGCTGGTGGGTGACTTTAATCATTAACAGATGCATTTAGCTGTATATCATGGACCACGGCCTCAGTATAATTCACTTCACTTGTTTCATTTAATACAGATACATTTAGAGCAGTGTAATGTGTCGAAGAACCAAATAGACTATGGGCCTCATTAGGACCCTGGCGGAAAACCATGGTGCTATTAGCACCATGGTCCATGCCGGTAAGTTACCGACTCCGCCATGGAGAAAGGGGGAATTACCACCCCATTACAAGGTTGGCGGGGCGGTAATTCCCCCTTCCTCCATGGCCCTTCCCCATTCCCATTTTTTCCCCATAGGGCTCAATGGGAATGGGGAAGGCGCTAAGTACGGTGCCGCAAATTGCAGCACCGTAATTAGCACCGAGGACCCTTTGCGGGTCCCTACTTTAACGGCTGGTCTACACCAGCCGTTAAGGTCGGGTCCCGCAAAGGGACCTCGTAGTTAGGCGCTAATAGGTTAACGGCGCCTGGGTCATAATGAGGCCCTATGTGTTAATATTGGGATGGAAATGAGCATATCCCACCCCCCTAGGAAATTTAAGGTGAGGCGAATCCCCTATGAAATAGTCTAGTGTGCAGGGGGAGAGAACTGCACTTTGAAACTCGCTGCAGATATAATAAAGCGCGAACAGCAGATGCATAACCTTAGAAGTCCATTAGAAAGAAACACCATATTGTAATGAGGAAAGAGCCACAGGCTTGCCTGGCAGCACTGCACCAGTCGAGCTCCATAGAAGAATTTGGCTAGGCCCAAATCATTAAGACAGAAGGAGCCTGCACCACCAGTTCTCACGGAAGCACACTTCCCCCTTGTCTCTTCAT
This sequence comes from Ambystoma mexicanum, assembly GCF_040938575.1. NCBI lineage: Eukaryota > Metazoa > Chordata > Amphibia > Caudata > Ambystomatidae > Ambystoma > Ambystoma mexicanum. The sequence goes on along the minus strand of NC_090925.1, from coordinate 66,096,993 downwards.
TGTTACAAAGACTGGAAGGAATGTACCCTGCAAGGCTGTGAGACAACAGCGGGCTCCATGCAGTGACCATTCATCATAACCAAACTGCCAGCAGGCCTCTAACCCTCACCCAGCCAACCCAGAGACCACACCACTGATGCAACCCCAATACCCCTGCATTCCATGATAACAAATGACCCCCAGCCCCTAACATAAACCAAGTGACCATAAAAGACCTAAGCGTGTGCAACTGTTTCACCAATCAGTACACAATACATCCTACAGGGAGGGATATATCATAGATCAAAACAAGGGTGGAAACCTTGAGTGTGAGAGGTGCGGTATCAACAAAGTCCAGAATGTGTGGGTCACTATGACTGTATTTCTTCCTCCCTTCCCCCTGGCACCAATCCCCGAGCCTCCCAGATGCATGCCACAGTGATGTAGTAGTAGGCTTAGAAGCAGCATAATAACTTAGACATTGTTACTATTGAGACTCCTGACCTTCACTCCTCGGCGAGATGAGCCCAGCTGACCCACGTGTAGCCTGACAGATGGCAGAGAGAAGCTAACTAATTGTAGCCTGGCATCCCCTATGGAGCAGGACCATGCATATGCTTTTACAAATAAGCTGTGCGGGTTTAGACCCTATATGTGATGTAAGCTGTCATGCTGTGGCCCCTTAAAATTTATCAAATTTCAGTCTGTAGTCAACGTTCACCAACAGCGGAGTCTTTTGCTGATATTTTGTATTCTGTACAATTAAACTGTGTTATCCTTGCAACCTAGTTCCTGGCTTCTGTCCCTAGAGGGTTGCATTCATTCTGGAGTATGTGTAACAGGGACTTGCCTTCATTAACAAGGAATTTGTGATGTTTGCTTCTCTTAACCCCCTCTTTTATATGACATCCCCAAGGGCCTTTTCTCCCCTTTCTAGGATTCTCAAACCTAGGTGTTTTCTACCTGAGTTGTTATAATAGGCACTGTATCAATATTTAAATAATTTGCATTGTGAAAAACCTGGTCTTTTCTCCCCTTTCTAGGATTCTAAAACACATGTGTTTCTCCCTGAGTTGTTATAATAGGCACTGTATCAGTATTTAAATAATTTGCATTGTGAAAAACCTGGCCTTTTCTCCGCTTTATAGGATTCTCATACTTAGCTGTGCCCTCCTACCTGTCTCTAACCTTCTCCATATTGCCACTCTGCTGTCCAACACTCCTCTGATATCTGCCGCCTTCTGGAAGAATTTGACCTTGATGTCCTTGGTCTCCCCGAGACAGGGTTCACGACCAGTTCTGTCACGGACTTTGATTTCTCCTACCTGATGACTACAAGATCCTCTCTGTGCCAAGGGCCAACCGCTCTGGTGGGGGTGTAGCCCTGATCTTTCTTGAGTAGATTCCTGGCCCTGTCACTCCTAAGCAGGCCTACTCCTCTTTTGAATGCCTCGTCTGCAGGCTCTCTCTCTCCCTTAGCCATCCACTTACTGTGGCACCTATCTATTGGCCACCTGATCAGATTTCATCCTTCTTCTCTGAGTGGGCAGACCTTTCCTCCTCAATCCTGGCCTCTCCTACTCAACTCCTCCTGCTTGGAGACTTCAACATCTACCTGGATGCCTCCTGTCCTCCCTCTAGACTCTTTCACAACCCCTGCGACTCTCTCTCAGTCCCTATTCTACCCTCTGGACCGACTCACTCTGCAGGGCACACTCTTGATGTTCTGATCTCCTCAGACCTTCCGCTCTCTGTCCCTCTCACCAATCCCCTCTCCTGGAGTGATCACGTTCTCCTCTCCTCCCACCTCACCCTCCCTACCCCTCAGGCCAAGCCACCTGCATCACTGCCACCCACCTTCTCGGTCATCCTACCCATGAAGCGGGTGTCAGCTGCAGCTTTCGCTGCCACGTTCTTGCCCCTCCTCCTCCTTTGGCTGACTCTCATCCTGACACAGCTCTCTCTGTACTCCACTTTGCTATTTCTGATACTGTTGATATCCTTGCCCCTGTCATGAAAATCCGCCTGAAGCCCAAAGCCAAGTGCAACTCCTGGTACAACTCAGACCTCATCACCCTAAAACGCAAGTGTAGGGTAGCTGAGAGGAAATGGCATGCTTCCTGTACATCCTCTGACAAACTGGCCTGCCACCTGATGCAAAGGCAATCCTGGCTCTCTGTCCTAACCAAGAAGAGAGCGTATATCCAAGCCTGCGTCTCAGCAGCATCTAACAACTCGGCTGAACTATTTAAAATCTGCAAGGAACGTGCCAATCCGTCTGCAGTCTCTACCTCTCCTGTCCCCTCCCAAGCCCTCTGTACAGCACTGGCATCTCACTTCATCTCTAAAACTCAGGACATCCTGTAGTCTCTCTCCTCCTATCTAGTCCCTCCCACCACTCTCTGCTCTTCCTCTGGCTTCTCTGCAGCCGTCTCTCCTCCCTCCTTCTCTGTCTTTCCCCTGTTCTCCACAGACAAGGTTTCTAGACAAGTCCAATCTATGAAAGTCTCATCGAAACAGGTTCACCCCTGTTCCTCCAAAACCATCAAGGACCACATCGACTCCCTGGCTCCTGCCCTGGCTGATTTCTGCAATCATTCCTTTGTCACTGGAGTCTTCCCATCCCCCCTGAAGCACCCCCTTGTGTACCCTCTTCTTAAGAAACCCACTGCTGACCCCTCCTACCCGGCCAACTATCGCCCAATCTCCATTACTCCCTTCCTGGGCAAGCTCCTGGAGAAACTGCCCATCTCATAGCTCAATCTCCACACTGAATCTGTTGGTTGTCTGCATGATCATCAGTCTGGCTTCAGAGCTGCCAGAAGCACAGAAACTGCTCTCCTGAACATCTGTGAAGACCTGCTCTCCAACCTTGACTCTAACACCCCTTGCATCCTCATCCTGCTTGATCTACCTCTGTCTTTGACACTGTCAACCATGCCATCCTGCTCAACCGTCTCAGTGATAACCTGGGTATCACTGGTCAGGCTCTGGCGTGGCTGACTTCTTTCCTCTCTGACCGTCCCTCCCAGGTCCAACTTGGGCCCTTCCTCTCGGCTATCTTTTTCTCTACCGGTGGTGTCCCCCAGGGGTCTAACCTCTCTCCCGCTCCCTCCTTTCCTGCAGCTCTCTGGACGGCCTCCATTTCCCCTCTTCCCGTTCCCACCTGCAAGGCTAATAACCTCAGGGTCATCTTCAACTCTACACTCTCCTTCTCTCCTTACATCTCTGATGTCTTTAAGAAGTCACGCTACCAGCTGCACGTCCTCAGAGGTATTCTTCCTTTCCACTCCTTCCCCCAGAAGCTCACTGTCTCCAGAGCTCTGGTTCTCTCTAGGCTGTACTACTGCAATAGCCTCTTTCTAAATCTGCCTGCTTCTACCCTCCGCCGCCTGCAACTTATCCAGAACAGGACTGCAAGACTTGTCCTTGGCCTCAAGCACAGGGATCGTATCTCTCCAGGACTGAAATCTCTGTACTGGCAACCAGTGGCTGCGAGGATTAAGTTCAAAACCCTCTGCATCATCCACAAGGCCTTTTTAGGCCTGGGGCCTCAATGCCTTCAACTCTTTCTTCTTAAATACCTTCCTTCTCGAGCTCTTCACACATCTGCCTCAAACTCCCTCAGGGTCAGTCGCTTCTCCAAGCAACGAGTAAGTGGTAGATCTCTTTCTTCGGCTCGGGCTTCCCTCTGGAACAGCCTACCTGCCCCCTTGAGAGTTGTGGAGATTCATCTTTGGTTCCAGAAGCACCTCAAAACCTTTTTTTTTGCCTCTGATTTTTCTCCTCCTCTCCCTTGCTGATTTCCTGGCTGACATTGAAATTGCACTGGATACCTGGCCACCCCCTGATCTCGGGCCCAGGTCCCCACTCTACAGTCGCACTCCTGCACTGCCTTCCTGGCAACCCCAGCACTTGGGGACTGTGTCTGTATACCTACAGTCCCACTACCAGCACTTGACACCTGATGTCTGCACTGGCTGGCCATACTTTTACTTATTGTTATTTATTTCTTATCCATTGTACTGCACTGTCCTCTCACCCTTCCCCCATGCACATCTCCTCCCTCCACTTCCCATGCACTTGCGCAATCTGAATGACAGCTGGCCTAGTAAGATTGTTGTCTGTCTTCCCTCTGTCCCCCTGCCTTGCCTCATCGTGCCTCAAAACACTTGTGTATAGGTGCATTATAAATGCCATATCATATCATATCCTATCATATCAAATCATATCATATCAAATAAAAGTTCCTTCTAAATAAAAGCCTAATCTCAACATAGGAATAGCAAAAATACCAGCTACACAGTGCATAACACACAGATACGTGGAAGAAAACAAGGTTAAAGGAGAGTATTCATGACAACGGGAATGACGCTTATTAAAGAGGAGTTGTTAGACCTGTTTACTTCCATTGCAAATAGGAGGAAGAGAGAGAGAGAGAGAGGGAGAGAGAGAGAGAGAGAGAGAGAGAAAAAGATAGAGCTATATGTGTGCATACAATGCGTAGCAGTGTTTAAGGTGTCACTGAGGTAGTTTCATTTTGGGGTCGACAAAAAAGAAAATGAGAAACACACAAAAGGTGAAAGAACCATGCATCTGCAGCTACTCGTCTTCCTTTAGTAACAATACTCGGAGGAGAGTGTTTAAGTGCAGTACTCAACGTGCGCTGTTAGTACTTTACTGAGCTTGGGCGGGGGGTGGCCTCAGGTGCTTTGCGAACATCAAATAGATGCACCAAAAACTGTAGCTCACAGCTTTTTACTGCAAAAGGAATAGCATAGATGACCTCAGAGGGGCCATTTTATCTAGGCTCATTTCACCGCGGACACACTTTTTCACTAAGGCAGGATCACCAGGAAAAAGCTGAAGAGGGTCTGATGTAGGTGGAGAATCAGATGCAGCGCTGGTCATTTCTTCAGTCCGTGGCAGTTCAATCTGTTGAGGGATACATTTTATGGCTTTCGTTAAGGCATGCAAATAATTTCTGAATTCCTCCCCTAGAATGGATGCAGCCCTGTGAGTATCAGAAGCTCTTCTTATTTTGGAAAGGGGTGTATGCATGCTCCGTCCCGTTATCACCACATGGGGCGAATAATGTTGTTCCTTACAGGGCTGCGTGAGCATGCTAAATAGAGAAAGGGGTAGGCAGAGTGCCCAGTTCTTCTTTAACAGTGTGCAAAGCTTTGACGATTTACTTTGGAGGAGTCCAGTCATCCTCTCCACAACTCTGTTGGTGTTAAATTGTGCACATCCAATGCTTGATGCCCAATACTGCTGTAATCTCTCTGAAGAGTTTGTTGACAAATTGTGTGCTGTTTTCAGACCATATTACATTGCAAATGCCCCATCGAGGAGTTAACTCTCTGACCAAAAACTTGGCAGGACATTTTGCATCAAGGTGGGCACAAGGGACATCCTGTACCCACCGTGAGAAGAGACATACCACTAATTTTCCGTGACCCATTTTACCTCTCGCCCATGTGCACCTAATCAATGTGTAATTAAGGGAAGGGGAGG